>NC_087204.1:103548730-103586230 GCF_015104395.2 Macrobrachium nipponense
AGATGACACAAAACGTTTTGGGTAATAATTCTTTCTAGAAGCTTCGAAAAGTGACGCAACTTTACAAACTGTGAAATCTGCACATGGTTTTTAGCAAAGACATACGCGTACGAGACCAGTATACAGTCATGTTTGTACTAGCTCAACAAAGATACATACCTGACGAAACAGACTTGAGCAAAAGTCACTATCAGACGTGATGACAGAATTCCCAAAACACAGCGAAGACCTCGAGGTTTCTTATTGCAAGGCATTGACATAATAAGGAACAATCCTAGTTTCGAACGGACAAAGATAATCTCTCTCTTTTCATACTACGTTATATACTCTTTTGAAATATGTAATGCAGAAATCTGAACACACATTTTAAACATCCTACAACTCTAAGGCTAGCTAAGGAATCTGAAAAAGGTTGCCAAAATCTTATACACAATATTTTATACAGTCTAAGAGGGGTTACATGTGTATAAAATAGTAATATATAATAATATAAATATATACACATAATTGAGTCTATCATGCAATCTGCAAAGAACGTGTGAGTGTCTTCATATAAAAATATATATTATATATTTACCTATACCTATATAATTATATATATATATATATATATATATATATATATATATATATATTGTAAGGCCTAGGGTTTTTGATTAATAATATATTGTCATGTGTTTTCCCTGTGACCTATGGAATGTGGAGAACAGTGTAGAGGTGACGACCTGAGAGTAGCTGAACAATGAGTTTCTGGGGGCGGCGTGAGATAAAAATGCTTAGTTCGAAAAGTCAATGCACGACAGTTTATGAACTCTTCTCAAAGTGCCTTTGTGAAACTGGATGCAGCTAGAACCGTGAGGCGCTAGCGAACTGTGTGTTCGTATGTGCGTGTGTGCCTCTTCCCTTTAAGAGGTTCATACCCAAGCCTATGAGGGGATTTTGATAGAGGGCTTCAAGTCACAGGCAAGATGCCGTGGCATTCGCCGGGGGAGTTTTTTATTAATAGTGTTTAGTGTCCGGTTGTCTGGGTAAGTGTTGAAGTGCTTTAGCCAAAGGGATGGCTTGTTTGATATCTTGTAAGATGTTCCATTTTATTAACTTTGTTTTTAAACTTGTGTGTGTACTTACCGGGATGTGTTCTGTATCTTTGAAACAGACGGATCTGGAATGCCGAGGGACAAAGAATTCCCAGAGGGGTGTAGACTTTTTTTGGTGACTAGACATTGTACTGTTTTTGAGTTAGTCTGTAAGACTGGATTACTTGGTTGATTGATTTATTTATTCTTGTTAATAAACGTTAATGTTATGATGCAACTCTCTCATTTTCATTACCTGTTAGAATGGAGAGAAAGAGGTGGAGAGAGAAAGAGATTGCCGGTGCTAGAGAGAGAGAGAGAGAGGGATTCCTTGGAGAGAGAGAGGCTGTGTGTGTAATGTTGGGTGTGGTTGCCTTCCGTTTCGTGTCACGCTTACCTTATGAATAATGGGGGGAGAATCCCCCCCAGTTACAGTGGTGGCGAGCGGTTTAAGAGGGATATAAAAGTCTTCTTTCTTTTTATGCCTGGGAACGCAATGTAGAGATGGGTGGCCAGTTAGAAAATAAAAGGGGTTATGGCTTAGCGATAGTTTTCGAACGACAAAGCTTTGTGGGATTGTGGAAAATTGTTAAATTGTTAGATCTCGGTTGCTAAGTGAAAAGGGGTAGAGAAAATATCCATCCGTGGGATGGGGGGATGAGGAAAGAAAATTTCTATTAGGGTCATCAAATTTGCTCGTACCGAGATTCTTCAGGGCGGGAGTCGTGAGACAAGCAACTCAGTCTAGTTCATGAGTGAGTGTTGCTAGGGGTCATCTCACCGATCGCGTTTGTATTGTGCCGACGAGATTTACGTGTTTTACGAGAATTTCGAGTTCTTTTTTTTCCCATTATGGAGTGGTGAGTGTTAAACTATTGTTTTGAAGGAGAGGGTTTTTGTTTAAATATTTCAGGGTTATGGGATTGGTTCAAGAGGTTAAAAATTTTTCTTGTCTTTGCCCCTTAGTGATGTGTTTTCTTTATTTGCACGTGTTTATAATAGACGTATGCATTCGTCTTTGTTTAAAACATAGGAGTGTATTTTTCTATGCATGTGAACTGTGCTTAGATAAGCGGCCACAATTTTACGGGCTCAGCACATTTCTGCAGAGAGGCGCGTTGTATTGCGAGGGTACTAGCATCCCTCGGGGGGGGGGATAGTTGCATTGTGGGTACTGCATACCTCGAGGGAGGGTATTGCGAAGGTACCACTGGCCTCCCTCGAGAGATAGTGCAGGGGAGGGCATTGCGAGATGGGTACTAGTGTATACCTTGGGAGGGGGTCCTCAGACACTGTTCAAGGGGAGATGGGGGTACTGTTCTGTCGCTTGACTGAGGGGTTGTTCTCAGGGGGGGAGAAACCTTTTTTTTCTCATTGGGGGTGAACTCCTTTTTTTTTTTCTTTGGTGTTGGGGTATGGGTTTGCCCTTGACATTGGATGCTAAGATATCAGCTGATTGATAAGTTGATGAAGTGAAACGCCTGTAGAGTCTTTTTTTTTAGAAAAGATTTTTTTTTCTCTCTTGGACGAAGAGAAAAGGAAATAAAAAGAGATTTTTCTTTTCCGTGAATGAGGGGAAAAGTAGTTAACATGCACGGGATGTGTTATATGTTTCTTTGTGCCTTGAAAGACACAAATATATTGGGGAGACACAGATTATTTTTTTGTTGTTGTGTTGGAGAAATTACTTTGAAATACCGATGATTGGTGTTGTATCTGTGTTGTGTGGCAATGGTGTTATGTCATGGTGTTGCATGCTGGAGAAATTGTATGTCATAGGATTCAGCAATACTAGTGTAAGCTATTTTTAATTTCACCTTTACTTGAAATCTTTGCAAGAGAATTATTGCTGTGGAGAGTTATTGTTATTATTAGTAATTATTATACTTGAGATGTGTCACGGGAGGTTTGCTTAAGTATAATTATCATTACGGGAGAATTGTTTTACGAGAGATTTGAGATATTTCATGGAGATTATTCTATAATATTACAGATCAATTATTCAAGGAGAATTATTACAATGAATTAATGGGAGAAGTCTTGTGTTAATTAATTGTTGAGTTTTTGTAACTTTGGAGAATATTTCAGTGATTCATGGGGGATAAGTTTTGCTGAATCTTGATGAATCTGATTGAATCTTGGTGAATTGTGTTGAATCTTGCTGAACTTTTGCTGAATTCCTTGGAGAAGGGACAAGCATTAACATTGGTGATATTTTTTGTACTGATACTGATGATTTTGATGATAGCAATTTTTTTTGGTGATTTTGTGATAATGATATTTCTGATACTGATTTTTTTTATACTAATACGTGGGCGTTTTAATGCTATCAAGGGAGGTGAAATCCTTTTTTTGATTTTGGGAGGAACTAACAACACATTATTTTAGTTTTTTTTCCTCTTTTTTTTATGTGTTCAGCAGATAATTGCTTGACATCTAGTGAGTTACGGAGATAGTGAGCAGTGCCGTTGATTTTTCTTTTCTCCTTTTTTGGAAATTAGCCATCGCGTGACACAAGTTTTTTTACCAAGAATTTGAATTTATTTTTTCTCTCCAGTTGGTGTGGATATTTTTTTAATATCTCAGTTCATGACTTAGAGTCATTGTTCGGGAACGTGTTCGTGTTTTAGCTATTTGATGCTATAGAGAAATATATGGGAGAATTTTTTGCATGTTTTGAATGCATACGTAATGGCACTACATTTTTTCTCTGGATATTTATGTTCCAGAAATTGTGAGTTTTCTTGCACAATACCTTCGTTGTATTTGTGACAACTTTGTGAGAGATAGGAAACTTGGTTAAGTTTTCTAGTGACTTATGTCGTAGTACATATGGAGAAGTCTTGACTTGACTCTGTGAATTTGGAGTTCTGTAATAATGACTTGTGGCACATTGGTGATTTTTTCTAGAATTTTCTAGACAGTTTTATTTGCCGAGTTTTTGCCCTTTTTTTTTAGCAGTTATGCTAAACGGAGAGAGTTTTTATAGTTTTTGACTATAACATTGAGTTATTCTCTGGAGAATTGGAGTTAGAATTGAGATATAATTGAGATATATTATTTTTGGAGAGTTAATTGAAGTATATATTATTTAGGAGTTATATTTTGAGATAATATATGGAGATATATTTTTGGCCATATTTGATATTTGCCAATAAATGTGATGAGAGCTATGTTTAGTTCAATTATTTTGCAGCCCATCTTTGTTTGGCAATAGAGTAGACACCCATATTTGGAGATTATGGGGCAATATTTGTGAGTGAGTGAGTTAGATGCATAGAGCACATTTTTTTGGAGATATATTTTTGGAGCCTTGTTTTGTTCCACATGGAGTTATTGGGGAAATAGAGGTAAATATTTTGTATTTGCCGAAATAGAGGTGATTATTCTCTATTCCTGGAGTGGTGTCTTTTTTTTACAGACATATGGCTATCGGAGAAATAAGAGAGAAATATATGGGGTTGGTTATTAACCAAATGGAGGAAATATTTTTATAACCGGAGTGGTGTTATTATTAATATGGTGTCTCATAATGGAGTTGGAATTAATCTTGGGCGGGTGACCCTTTTTTTTGTGGTTATGGAGTTTTTTTTTCGAGACAAGAGAAGAGTTCTGTGGTTCTCTTTTTTGGTTTCGTGACTATTTAGAGGCGAATGGCATTACTGCATTACGAGTCATTTGGAGATGTGTGCATTTTTTATGTTCACAAGTGTGTTATTCTTGGAGAAATATAATTTGGGGAAAAGTCATGTTGAGAGAATAAGTCTTCGAGACAAATTTTTGAACACATTAGTCATATCCTGGAGTTAATTCTGTGAAATGTGTCTGTTAGACGTTTTTTTGAGAATCATGAGTTTCCAAACTTATGTGTCTGACTAGACAATTCTTATGCTGATGTTAGAGCATACGTCCGCAGGCGATTTTTCCGCTGACAAGCGATGTGATGAGCCGTGTGCTGATTCTTTTCCTCTGATGGTGACAGATCAGAATTTTTGCAATATCTGGAAATGTTGACAATAGCATTTCACGAAAGCGCATGTGTGAGAGTTTGCTTTCTGGCAAATTCCGTAGCTTTACATGGAGCATTTCTTGGGAAAACGCGGGGAGTTATGCATATTATACATGTATTATGTATTTTGTGATTGGGGAAATCTTCTTGTGATTATCCTTTTTTTTATTATTTTTCTTCCTTTTCCTTGAGAGATATAATTTGGGGATTGAGCTTAAGTAGCATTTCTTTTTTGGACGGGAGATTTGATTTTACCGTGAGATGTAATTTTTTTGGGGGTTGCTGCTTACGTAAATGGGAGTTTGACATTAAGTCTCATTGTGATTAATTATTGAGCAGTAAAGGGGTTTTTGCTGTTAAAAGTTGGAGATTTTTGCTGGTTTTGTGGGTTGTTCAAATATCAGAGTTTGAGAAAATATTTTTTTGGGTCTGGGTGTGTTACGTGATTCTTTTTCTTTCTTGAGCTCGTTACGATTTTTTTTTTTTTTTTTTTTTTTTTTTTTTTTTTTTTTTTTTTGTGAGCACATTCGAGTTTGAAGTGTGTGCAGAATTCCGTGGAGTGCTGTGATTTCTGAGTTGCTGTGATTTCTGAGTTGCGTGTGTGCTGATGTGTGAGTTTGGAGAATTGAGTTGGAGAACTTGATGTTTTTTTTTCTTTGAGAGTTGTGATAATGACCTATGATTTAGTAATCATATTAAAGGGAGTTAATTGGGAGACGTTCAGTTAGTATTTCTGACTTTTTGGGATCGTTGTTTGATAGAAGTAGTATGTCTGGGTTAATTTTCTTAGATTGACCAGTGACTTGACTGACATACTAACACCAAAAGTCGTTCCCCGACACCAGCAAGACGTCCACCAGCCGTGAAGAGAGGTTGCTGCCATGTTGTCCAGGGTGATTACAAGTATTTCCATGATGGTGATCGCGAGAATTCTACAGCGTGTTTTTGGGGGATCTGCAGAAGCCGTGAGAAGTCTTCTACAATGAGGGAGGCATTCCGTCTTCCTACAGTTGCTACAACCTGCTATAGCCTGTTGCTGTCTGTTTAGCTACTTGCAGACAAGCGAAGAGGGATATTCAAGAATCCTAATGCCGAAAATATGAGAGAAAATGTGTCTAGTGCTATTTGGAGATAAAGCGTGATAAGACTTTATTTTATAATGCCAGAGACGTGCAGTTTTACTTGTATTTTATTTTAAGCCGGCCAGTGTTTTGTGTTGTAAGCAATTTTGCTAGGCGGGGGCTAGCATATAAGGTGGCCGAGCTATCTGTAAGGCCTAGGGTTTTTGATTAATAATATATTGTCCATGTGTTCCCTGTGACCTATGGAATGTGGAGAACAGTGTAGAGGTGACGACCTGAGAGTAGCTGAACAATGAGTTTCTGGGGGCGGCGTGAGATAAAAATGCTTAGTTCGAAAAGTCAATGCACGACAGTTTATGAACTCTTCTCAAAGTGCCTTTGTGAAACTGGATGCAGCTAGAACCGTGAGGCGCTAGCGAACTGTGTGTTCGTATGTGCGTGTGTGCCTCTTCCCTTTAAGAGGTTCATACCCAAGCCTATGAGGGGATTTTGATAGAGGACTTCAAGTCACAGGCAAGATGCCGTGGCATTCGCCGGGGGAGTTTTTTATTAATAGTGTTTAGTGTCCGGTTGTCTGAGTAAGTGTTGAAGTGCTTTAGCCAAAGGGATGGCTTGTTTGATATCTTGTAAGATGTTCCATTTTATTAACTTTGTTTTTAAACTTGTGTGTGTACTTACCGGGATGTGTTCTGTATCTTTGAAACAGACGGATCTGGAATGCCGAGGGACAAAGAATTCCCAGAGGGGTGTAGACTTTTTTTGGTGACTAGACATTGTACTGTTTTTGAGTTAGTCTGTAAGACTGGATTACTTGGTTGATTGATTTATTTATTCTTGTTAATAAACGTTAATGTTATGATGCAACTCTCTCATTTTCATTACCTGTTAGAATGGAGAGAAAGAGGTGGAGAGAGAAAGAGATTGCCGGTGCTAGAGAGAGAGAGAGAGAGAGGGATTCCTTGGAGAGAGAGAGGCTGTGTGTGTAATGTTGGGTGTGGTTGCCTCCGGTTTCGTGTCACGCTTACCTTATGAATAATGGGGGGAGAATCCCCCCCAGTTACATATATATACATACACTCACAATCGATGCTATCATGCAAGCTGCAAAAAACGTTTTTACTTCATTTTCAAACCTCTCACACAAAAAGTTTTAAATAACAAACACTTGGTCCACAAACCCTCAAATTTGTCAAAACCATCACTGGCAACTCTTGCGTCATTCAACTCCCTTTTGTCGTCTGCTATCCACAATCAACAAATCTTCAAAGTACTCACGCTCCATCGACCCAAGACTGCATTCATTCCAGACAGAATCTCTCTACTTGTTTTTTGTATCATGAGATCTATTAGTTCATTAACCTTTCTCCCTATTTACAGCCACATTTTCAACACCCCATCTCTAGCTTTCTTCTGTCTTAATCTACCTTCAATTAGATAATCATCAGATATACCTCCAGCTACTCTTCTTCCCACCATTACATCCATCAGCTGGCTCTTTCGACTGATCAGCACTAATGTATAGTCTAGAACAGGAGTTCTCAACCTTCTGATGATTCCAGATCCCAAATGATTTGCTCTGTATGGTTCCATAACCCCTTTGCTTAAGTCCACTTAAGTCCTATTTGTTGACAATATAACTTAGTACACTTATTTTAACACATACTTTAGGTATGAATAGAACAGTTTTATAAAGTTATTTATTTATGAAATGTAGTCATGTATACATTGGCACATTAAAAACCAAATATATACAAATATCCAGAGATCAACTCCCATACCCCGGCCATGTGGTTCTCATAACCCTCCCCATCCCACAAGGACATAGTTATTAATTTATAAAAGGTACCCATGTATACACTGACACATTAAAATCAAATATATACGAATATCCAGAGATCAAGTCCCATACCCCCAGGCATGTGGTTCTCATACCCACCCCAAGGGGTATGGATATACCCGCTGTTGAGAACCCCTGGTTTGGAAAGACCTTTTATTCAACATTTCCTGCTTGCTTGCAGCGCATACTTATAATCACGCTGCTTTGGGATATGCATTTATGCGTGCGTGCGTGCGCGTTCAGTAAGTGGGCTGATTGGTCCCGTAGGTCTGATTTCATTTCTTTAAATTGTAAAGCAAACGTGAAAGGAAAAATGATTCCCTCGTCATTATATCATGTCCGGTTACTTAACTCGGCGAATAATATAACTTTCCTTTACGTATTCTGTGAGGAGAGGAGATCCCACAGAGAGCTACAAGGAGTTACAAGGATTAGGATGTCGCAAAGACATATTAGTCCATCCTAAGAGGAGACATCGTGTGCTCACTTCTCTGTAGGAGCAGGTTTTACTGTGCACTCACAGTGTCCTTCTAATGACTTTGTCTAACTTTCTTTTAAAAACTCTTCCACACTGTTCCTGTCTACGACTTCTGGTGGCAGTTTATTCCACGTGTCACATATCTTGTATGTGAAGAAGTTCCCGCAGTGGGATGTGTTGCATCTCTTCAGTTCTAGTTTCCATCCACTATTTCGAGAGAGAGAGAGAGAGAGAGAGAGAGAGAGAGAGAGAGAGAGAGAGAGAGAGAGTAAATCTTTCTTAGCATATTTTTCCGTCTTACATTTCTTCCGCTCCCTGTCTTGAAGTGGACGAGATTGGTATTTATTGAAATTACAAAACTGTAATAAGATGATTACTGTACCTCAACACTGCAACTACAAAGCACAATTCTGCGTCCAGCAAAGTAAGGTTTTGTGTCCAGCAAAGCAATGGAAGTTTTTACTGTTTGGATGATGACTTTATGGTAACGAGTCTTCTTTCCGTTCAGCATAAATCGTCAATGAAATCTAATAAATATCCAATGCAAACGTTCATTAAAGCGTATTATCACCGTAGCCCAGTGGTTAGGACGCTCACCTCACCAGAAGGACGAGCGGGTTCGAGTCGTGACCAAAGAGATACGGCTTAGGAGATAAAAAGTTCTTGGTACTTAGCTGACTATGGTGAGTTGCACCCAAGAATATAAACAAAAGGCTAACAACCCCATCTCCAAATAGTTGCTGAGAACAGGGAGGTTTATGTATGTACAAATAAATACATATATATAAAGCCAGTGGCTGCATCCTCACACTACACATGAGATGGCGTCCAACATCATGAATCTGACACACCGGTTAAACCACAAGACAAGACGAAAGGTCATTGCCTTGCAGGTCATGAAAACGAGACCACATGTCATGATATAATTCATGTTCTGGAGGAAAGATCAAGTGTTTCTGGTCGGCGTTTTCCTCAGGGAGTGGTACTTGGTTCTCATAGACATGATGCAACGTAGAGAAGCTCTGCGTTTGAGGAGATATTATTATTATTATTATTATTGTTATTATTATTATTATTATTATTATTATTATTATTATTATTATTATTATTATTTAGAAGATGAATCCTGTTCATATTAAAGAAGCCCACTAAAGGACACACTGACTTGAAATTCAAACTTCCAAAGAACATTATAGTGTCCATTTGAAGTACAGAAGATATTATTATTATTTTTATGATTATTCATTATTATTATTTTTATGATTATTCAGAAGATGAATCCAATTCATATGGAACAAACCCACCAAAAGGGCCACAAGGGAGTCCATTTGAAAGAAATTGCAGAAAATATTATTATTATTAAAATTCAACCTTACAAAGAAAATAGTTTTCATTTGGAAGAAATAACAGAAGGTATTAGGGAATACATATTATTATTATTATTATTAAGATGAACCATATTTATACATATACATAAACTACTGGGAAACAAGTAGACTCAACGCATATAAGCCTGCATAAATAATAAATATTTACATGCAGAGTTAAATTTTAAAAAAGCATAAATTCACGCCTGCAAGTCCAGGGATAATGAAAACATCAAACGAGAGAGAGAGAGAGAGAGAGAGAGAGAGAGAGAGAGAGAACCACACCCCCACCCCACTCTCAAGCTATAAAAGCGAAAACGGCACCATGCCACCGAACATTACGAGTCCCATAACAACGGCGGACGCGGTCGGAATGAATTCGGGGCCCGGATGTGGTTCCCGAATCTGGTTCCCGAATCTAATGCCGAATTGACCCGCCCCTCAAACGAGGTTAATATTCATTTGGGATTACGGGTCGAAACCTGACATTCTAGGAATGGGGTTGTCCTGACAGCCTCTGTCAGAAATGCTTAATATAGCTGTTTAAATATTTTTTGGGGGACTGACAATGCTCTATCGCGTAGAAAAAAAGTTCAAGCATGCGGTGGGACCCATGATGACGTCATTCAGCGCTGAAAGGGAAGTTGACAGTAGAAAGGTTTGAAATGGCGTAACAAGAGGAAAACCTATGAATCAATTGTTAGGAGAGGGTGGATAGCAAGATGGAAGAAAGACAATATGAAAGGAGGTACAGTAAAAAGGAATGAAAGGTGATGCAGCTAGGGGCTTAAGGAAAGGACGTTGCAAAGAACCTTAGGTAATGCCTACAGTGCGCCGCGTGAGGCGCACTGAATAATTGGCCCGCATACCAATCACTGACTTTCAACGGTAGACATTAAACAACATGGCTAACTTGCCACTTGAGAAGGATCATTCTTAGAAGAACAACTTTCCCTTGATGGATCGCATGTCATCTGCCTGGCGGCGGCGGCGGGGGCTGTGGGGGGGGGGGGGGTGGGGGGGGGGGGGGGGGGTGGGGGGGGGGGGGGGGGGGGTTTGTGGTGTAGGGATATCAGACGAAGGTGTCTCTAGTTGCTTGTCTGGTATTTTGAAGGAGAAAATCTATATCTACTAGGAAGAGACAGTGTCATGGAAGTCAGTGAATGTCAGTGAGCAGTGGATTGGATGCTGACTACTTATCTCCTGCTTCAGTTTGGTAATGATCAGATATATCTCCAGCTCTTCCTGCTCCCATAATTACACAAACACATACACATATATGTATATATATAAATATATACATATATATATATTATTCAAATTTTCAATCAATTTTTTCATAAGGAATTGATGCTTTAAATATGTTATCGCCCAACTCCTGATTTGCATGAGAGAGATAGAGAGAGAGAGAGAGAGAGAGAGAGAGAATCCTCAGTCGACACAAGCTCAGGCAATAAAAGGGCGTGTGTGTGTGTGTGCGTGTGTGTGTGTAATCATGGGAACAGGAAGAGCAGGAGGTATACCTGATCATTACCAAACTGAACCACAAGTGAAAAGAGGTAATAGTTTTAGTTTGATTTGAAGGGTTCAAAAATGAGTCTATAAATGTACTTAAGTAAATGAGTTTCATATGAAAGGAGAGAGATACCTCGTAAGGAGAGAGATGAATGAATAAATGGGCTTCGATCAAAGAGATGCAGTGGAAAGCAGTGAGAGTATCTTAAAAAGGGGCACCTCCCAGGAAATGAAATGTTACTTTGTGCATAAGTCAGCAGTGCACTGCTATGTATTCCTCTAATTCAAATGATCATGAAATACCCAAAAGCATTCATTACTTTCAATTGCCACAGAAGCCAGCCACGGCAGAAAAATAATTTTGCGATTTTGTCTCAAATGAGCATCTCTGACGCAAAACCCACCGTGATGTAAGAACTCATGGTGTAAGGTGCCTCCTGAAGACGATTAAGGAGAGAGAGAGAGAGAGAGAGAGAGAGAGAGAGAGAGAGAGATACAAACACATTCCAATCCAGCAAAAGAAAAAAGAAGAAAAAAAAAAAACTCATAATGGACTGCTTTCTAATTTTTTATCGGTATATCTCGAGCTGAATTCCAGCGTACCAGGATCAAGAGATTTCCCGTTTGAGTAATGTTCAGGCATCATTAATCATAATAATAATAATAATGATAATGATAATTATTATTATTATTATTAACTGCTCTCTTGAGCAGATACGAAAGCTTTTAAAAGAGCATGGCGCATGCGTATTGATTGCGTCAGGAATTCTGAAAAGTCAACTGACTTATTTCGTGATCACTGTCACCATAGTAACAGTTGCAGAATCATTTACCTTACTGCTATTAACAGCTATCATTAACTTACACATTCTTTCATAGTAACAGATGGAGAAGTAAGTAACTTTATCATTAAATTATTCTCTTTTTCAGTGACAATCGCAGAATGAATTTATCTTGATATTATTAATATTAAAATTTGCTTACTTTCTTTTTTAGTAACAGCTGGAGAAATAATCTATCTCACTGTTATTAACATTTTTCATTAACTTACTTTCTTTTTAGTAACAGTTGGAGAAATAATCTATCTCACTGTTATTAACATTTTTTATCATTAAATTACTTTCTTTTTTAGTAACAGCTGCAGAAGTAATCTATCTAAGTGTTATTAACATTTTATGAACTTACCTTCATTTTTTTTAGTAACAGTTGCAAAAGTAATTTATCTCACTTTTATTAAATTTTGTTATAATAATTGTTTTCTTTTTTAGTAACAGCTGCAGAAGTAATCTATCTCACTGTTATTAACATTCATCAATAACTTACTTTCTTGTTTAGCAACAGTTGCAAAAGTAATTTATCTCACTGTTATTAATATTTATCGATAACTTACTTTACTATTTACCGCTGTCTGTGACCTGACAAAAAAAACTGTAGAAGACTTGTTTATCTTATTTTTATTTAACTTACAAGTTTATGACAGTACTACGAAATGGCATTTGAGAGAACAACTGATCTTTCGTCGGAGGTAATACCCTCCTAACTTTCAGCTGATTCATTCAGTTTTTTTTTTTTTTCTTTCTTTGAGACGCGAAGAGATGGTTGTGAATTAACCATTCTCTCTTTTTCCTTCTTTGTTTTTTTTTTATTAATCTCCGCCGTGACCCAGTGTTCCCAATGAGTTAGGGGTTACTGCATTCTAGTGTTTATCTAATATTAGGAAGGTTTCTTTTTACTGCATTTTAATTTGGTTTATATATATATATATATATATATATATATATATATATTATATATATATATATATATATATATATATATATATATATATATATATATGTCATATTCATATAAATATATATGCATATAGTGTATATATAGTATATAAGATGTATGGCATGAGTATATGTTGTTTATAAATAATATATATTTCACTTTTCAATTAATTTTTTGCATAATTAATTGATGCTTTTAATGTGTTCTCGTCCAACTCTTGATTTGCATGTTTCATTTTTTTCTCAATCAGAGTTCAGGCTGATCTCGTGCATCGGTAAAAGAGAGAGAGAGAGAGAGAGAGAGAGAGAGAGAGAGAGAGGATAACGAAATGGTTAAACTGATTTAATGCACAATGTGGAACCTAGAAACTTACGCAGGAGAGAGAGAGAGAGAGAGAGAGAGAGAGAGAGAGAGAGAGAGAGAGAGAGAGAGAGAGAGAGAGAGAGAGAGAATCGTCAGTCGACGCAAGCTCAGGCAATAAAAGGGCGATGAACAAAGGAGAAAGTTTTGATCTGCAAAACAAAGGAAAATACGATGTCCAAAACAAATCATGCCAGAGAGAGAGAGAGAGAGAGAGCAATAACAAGCTTACAGTGATACTTAAAATAGGAAATAAAGTTAATTTGTCGAAACGTAATATTCATAATCAAATTTAAAGATATTTAAATCAAGGTAAAATGCCAATCTTACGAAAGATTTGTATGAAAATGGTGATGCATAGATTCAAATTGACATGTATGTATTCATATGTATAATATGTATTGATGTGTGGGTACTTACTATGCATGCCAGTATGCACAAGAGATAATGAAGAAGTATTCAAGGACAATAAGAGTGGAAAATGAAACAAGTTGAAAAGACGCCAATAAATAAATCAATTAATTAAATTAATAAATAAAAAATAAAATGATTAAGCAAATGAATAACTAAACATTGGTCATAAAAAATAGGTTAATACGAAAAAATAATTAACAAATAAATTACTTAATTCAACACGAATAAATAAATGTTAATAAAAGTTAGCAGTAATATGAATACAAACTAGAGAAATTAATAAACTTAAACAAAAAACACTGGATAAATAACGTGAATAAATGTAAAAGAATATGTAAAAAAAGTAAGAAAACAAACTAATATAAGAAAAGATAAACAGAAACATAAAAAAACTAAATAAATAACGTAAACAAAAGTAAACGAATAAAAGTAAATAAAATAAAAGAAAAGAAGTAAATAAAAAAAATGAATAAATAGGTCAAAAACATAAAGAATGACCCAATCGGTACTTGACTTTATCATTGAGCGTCGCATATCGGGGGGAGGGGAGGAGAGATGAGGGGGCGCGGCGGTGTTTGAACCCTCCAACTATAAAATACTTTCCAAATGACATAATCACATGTCGCGAATACCTATGTACCTACTTTCCAGGGAGGAGGAGGGAAATCACCTTAAAGATGAGGAAATCGAAGAGAAGTTGAAAAAATAAAAATCCTGTCTACAAAGTTTTTCTTTTTTTTTCTTTTTTCCTATTTTATTTATTTTTCATTATTTTTTTTATGGAACTTCATGACTTCGAACGAAGAAGAATGCATGACTACCCTAATAAAATACTCCTTGAATTTTAATAACTTACTTACATTTTTATTTATTATTTTATTTGTTAATTTATGTTTTTTTCTAATGACTGATCACCTCTTTCTGTATTTTCCCCTTTACCTTCTGTTACTTCGTTCGAATAAAACTAAAATGTTCTTTGGAAGCTTGAATTTCAATTCAGTGGTCCCTTTGCTGGGCTTGTTCACTATGAGTAGGGTCCGTCATCTTCTGAATAATAATAATAATAATAATAATAATAATAATAATAAAAATAATAATAATGTGGCGCCGTGGAGGAGTGAGTTAGGTCGTCAATGGACTTAAGTCAAGTTAAGCAACATTGGGGTGCTGGTCAGTCGTTGGATGGGTGACCGCTCTCCTCGGCGTGATTCCTTGGGAAAGGATCTTTACCATAATTTCCTCAGTCTACTCAGCTGTAAATGAGTACCTATCCCTGATGGGGTAGGGTCCAGCTATGGGTTAAATAGCAAAACTCAGCAATGCTGGAAAGAAATGAAGGAATAAACGACAACGACGTATATGGAACCTCTGGCAACAGAGGAGCTTCGTCCGGCTACCAGGTATTCAACCCAATTGAAGGGGAAGACGGTCAGGTACTTGAAGGTCGTCATCCAGCAACTGATCACCACAACGACAGTAATCAACAGCCTGAGATTGGATCTACAAAAGCAAAAAGGAAGAAATGGACAAGAGAAGAAAATAAGGAAATATGGAGATGCTACATCAGAAGTAACCCGACAGAGAGAGGATATAGAGGAAGATTGATCAACATCTGGAATGAGAGGAATTATACCCCCCACAGAGAGAGAAATGGACAAGAGAAGAAAATAAGGAAATATGGTAGAGCTACATCAGAAGCAACCCGACGGAGAGAGGATATAGAAGAAGATTGATCAACATCTGGAATGAGAGGAATTATACCCCCCAAACAGAGCAGAGGCTGGCAAACCAAGTAAGGAACATAAAATAAAACAACTGGCTCTCCCCAACAGAAAGAGAAGAACTGGAAAGGGAAATGTCACACGACAACGAATTACACGAAGACGAACTGAGAGACGATGCCACAGAAGACGACAGGGAGGATGAGGTATCAAACAACGACACACGAAGAAACAGCGACGGAATGGGTAGAAAAGATTAGACAATGGATGGAGCCAGATACAGAGAGAACAAAGATCCCCTCCATGAAAGCCTACAACACCAAGAAATTAAGGGAGAAAACAAGTGAGGTCAATGAAATAATGGGCATAATACACACCACCACCAGTATCACAGAAACAATAAACGACAATAGGCAGGAGCAAGATTAGTAGCAGAACTGATGGGGATTCGAACACCAACGGTACATGAACAGGAATAAGGGATACCAACAGAACAAACTATTCGGAACCAACCAGAAAAGACTATACAGCCAACTACGAGGGGAAGACAACCACCTAGAAATTCCTGAAGCCGAACCAAGTAAAAGACTCTGGGAAAACATATGGAGTAATCCGGTATCACACAACAAACATGCAACATGGCTCCAGGAAGTTGACTATACAGCCAATTAAGAGGGGAAGACAACCACCCAGAAATTCCTGAAGCCGAACCAAGTAAGAGACTCTGGGAAAACATATGGAGTATCCGGTATCACACAACAAACATGCAACATGGCTCCAGGAAGTCAAGGAAGAAGAAACAGGGAGAATAAAACAAAGATTCACAGAGATCACGACAGACACTGGAAAGCCCCAGGTCCCGATGAAGTCCATGGATACTGGCTCAAAAACTTCAAGGCCCTACACCCACGAATAGCAGAACAACTCCAGCATTGTATCTCAAATCACCATGCACCCAAATGGATGACCACAGGAAGAACATCCTTAGTACAAAAAGACAAGAGTAAGGGAAATATAGCCAGTAACTACAGGCCTATCACCTGCCTACCAATAATGTGGAAAGTTACTAACAGGTTATCATCAGTGAAAGGCTATACAATTACCTAGAGGATGGACAAACACCATACCCCACCAACAGAAAGGCTGCAGAAGGAAGTGTAGGGGCACAAAAGACCAGCTCCTGATAGACAAAATGGTAATGAAGAACAGTAGGAGAAGGAAACCAACCTTAGCATGGCATGGATAGACTATAAGAAAGCCTTCAACATGATACCACACACATGGCTAATAGAATGCCTGGAAAATATATGGGGGCAGAGGAAAACACCATCAACTTCCTCAAAAATACAATGCGCAACTGGAATACAATACTTACAAGCTCTGGAATAAGACTAGCAGAGGTTAATATCAGGAGAGGGATCTTCCAGGGCGACTCACTGTCCCCACTACTCTTCGTAGTAGCCATGATTCCCATGACAAAAGTGCTACAGAAGATGGATGCCGGGTACCAACTCAAGAAAAGAGGCAACAGAATCAACCATCTGATGTTCATGGACGACATCAAGCTGTATGGTAAGAGCATCAAGGAAATAGATACCCTAATCCACACTGTAAGGATTGTATCTGGGGACATCAGGATGGAGTTTGGAATAGAAAAATGCGCCTTAGTCAACATACAAAAGGGCAAAGTAACGAGAACTGAAGGGATAAAGCTACAGATGGGAGCAACATCAAACACATAGATGAGATGGATACAAAATACATGGGAATAATGAAAGGAGGGGATATAAAACACCAAGAGATGAAGACACGATCAGGAAAGAATATATGCGAGAATCAAGGCGATACTCAAGTCAAAACTCAACGCCGGAAATATGATAAAAGCCATAAACACATGGGCAGTGCCAGTAATCAGATACAGCGCAGGAAATAGTGGAATGGACGAAGGCAGAAACTCCGCAGCATAGATCAGAAAACCAGGAAACATATGACAATACACAAAGCACTACACCCAAGAGCAAATACGGACAGACTATACATAACACGAAAGGAAGGAGGGACAGGACTACTAAGTATAGAGGACTGCGTCAACACCGAGAACAGAGCACTGGGTCAATATCTGAAAACCAGTGAAGACGAGTGGCTAAAGAGTGCATGGGAAGAAGGACTAATAAAAGTAGACGAAGACCCAGAATATACAGAGACAGGAGAAAGACAAAAGAGAAAGAACAGAGGCCACTGGCACAACAAAACCAATGCACGGACAATACATGAGACAGAGTAAAGAACTAGCCAGCGATGACACATGACAATGGCTACAGAGGGGAGAGCTAAAGAAGGAAACTGAAGGAAGGATAACAGCGGCATAGGATCAGGCCCTAAGAACCAGATATGTTCAAAGAACGATAGACGGATAAAACATCTCTCCCATATGTAGGAAGTGCAATACGAAAAATGAAACCATAAACCACATAGCAAGCGAATGCCCGGCACTTGCACAGAACCAGTACAAAAAGAGGCATGATTCAGTGGCAAAAGCCCTCCACTGGAGCCTGTGCAAGAAACATCAGCTACCTTGCAGTAATAAGTGGTACGAGCACCAACCTGAGAGTGATAGAGAAAACGATCAGGCAAAGATCCTCTGGGACTATGGTATCAGAACGGATTGGCTGATACTTGCAAACAAACCAGACGTGACGTTGATTGACAAAATCAAGAAGAAAGTATCACTCATTGATGTCGCAATACCATGGGACACCAGAGTTGAAGAGAAAGAGAGGGAAATAATGGATAAGTATCAAGATCTGAAAATAGAAATAAAGAAGGATATGGGATATGCCAGTGGAAATCGTACCCATAATCATAGGAGCACTAGGCCACGATCCCAAGATCCTTGAAAAGGAATCTAGAAAAACTAGAGGCTGAAGTAGCTCCGGGCCTCATGCAGAAGTGTGATCCTAGAAACGGCGCACATAGTAAGAAAAGTGATGGACTCCCTAAGGAGGCGGGATGCAACCCGGAACACCACACTATAAATACCACCCAGTCGAATTGGAGGACTGTGATAGAGCAAAAAAAAAATATATATATATTTATATATAAAATAATGAATAATAATTAAAGACCCCTTTGGTGGCTTGTTCCTCATGTCCATATGAATAGGGTTCTTCATCATCTGAATAAATAATAATAATAATAATAATAATAATAATAATAATAATAATATGTGGCGCCGTGGGAGGAGTGGGTTAGGTCATCAATAGACTTAAGTCAAGTTAAGCCAACATTTGGGGCTGGTCAGTCGTTGGATGGATGACCGCTCTCCTCGGCGTTGATTCCTTGGGAAAGGATCTTTACCATAATTTCCTCAGTCTACTCAGCTATCCCTGATGGGTGGGGGTAGGGTCCAGCTATGGGTTAAATAGCAAAACTCAGCAATGATGGAAAGAAATAAAGGAATAAACGACAACGACGTAAATGGAACCTCTGGCAACAGAGGAGCTTCGTCGGCAGCCCAGGTATTCAACCCAATTGAAGGGGAAGACGGTCAGGTACTTGAAGGTCGTCATCCAGCAACTGATCACACAACGACAGTACCAATCAACAGCCTAAGATTGGAGCTACAAAAGCAAAAAGGAAGAAATGGACAAGAGAAGAAAAATAAGGAAATATGGAGATGCTACATCAGAAGCCAACCCAACCCCGACGGAGAGAGGATATAGAAGAAGATTGGTCAACATCTGGAATGAGAGGAATAACACCCCCCAAACGGAGCAGAGGCTGGCAGACCAAGTAAGGAACATAAAGAAAAAGAACTGGCTCTCCCCAACAGAAAGAGAAGAATGAGGGTAGAAAAGACATAGACAATGGATGGAGCCAGATACAGAGAGAACAAAGATCCCCTCCATGAAAGCCTACAACACCAAGAAATTAAGGGAGAAAACAAGTGAGGTCAATGAAATAATGGGCATAATACACACCACCAGTATCACAGAAACAAATAACTTGATATATGCAGGAGCAAGATTAGTAGCAGAACTGATGGGGATACGAAACACAACACACCAGCAAACACAACCAAACAACAGAAACCAAAACAGCAACCAATAAACCTTGGAAAAGGCGCCTGGAAAAGCAAATCATGGTGATGAGATCTGACTTGAGTAAACTGAAAGAGATGGCAGAAAGAAAAAAAAGGCTAAGCAGCAAGAAAACAAGGAAGGGAGGAAACTCAACGAGGAATACAAAGTACAAGAGAGGGACTAAACAACACAATAGAAGATGTAAAACAGAGGCTTAAGGCCAAAGCACATAAGATCCAACGGTACATGAACAGGAATAAGGGATACCAACAGAACAAACTATTCGGAACCAACCAGAAAAGACTATACAGCAAACTACGAGGGGAAGACAACCACCTAGAAATTCCTGAAGCCGAACCAAGTAAAAGACTCTGGGAAAACATATGGAGTAATCCGGTATCACACAACAAACATGCAACATGGCTCCAGGAAGTTGACTATACAGCCAATTAAGAGGGGAAGACAACCACCCAGAAATTCCTGAAGCCGAACCAAGTAAGAGACTCTGGGAAAAACATATGAGGTAATCCGGTATCACACAACAAACATGCAACATGGCTCCAAGGAAGTCAAGGCAAGAAGAAACAGGGAGAATAAAACAAAGATTCACAGAGATCACGACAGACACTGGAAAGCCCCAGGTCCCGATGAAGTCCATGGATACTGGCTCAAAAACTTCAAGGCCCTACACCCACGAATAGCAGAACAACTCCAGCATTGTATCTCAAATCACCATGCACCCAAATGGATAACCACAGGAAGGACATCCTTAGTACAAAAAGACAAGAGTAAGGGAAATATAGCCAGTAACTACAGGCCTATCACCTGCCTACCAATAATGTGGAAGTTACTAACAGGTATCATCAGTGAAAGGCTATACAATTACCTAGAGGAGACAAACACCATCCATCCCCCACCAACAGAAAGGCTGCAGAAGGAAGTGTAGGGGCACAAAAGACCAGCTCCTGATAGACAAAATGGTAATGAAGAACAGTAGGAGAAGGAAAACCAACCTTAGCATGGCATGGATAGACTATAAGAAAGCCTTCGACATGATACCACACACATGGCTAATAGAATGCCTGGAAATATATGGGGCAGAAGGAAAACACCATCAACTTCCTCAAAATACAATGCGCAACTGGAATACAATACTTACAAGCTCTGGAATAAGACTAGCAGAGGTTAATATCAGGGAGAGGGATCTTCCAGGGCGACTCACTGTCCCCACTAATCTTCGTAGTAGCCATGATTCCCATGACAAAAGTACTACAGAAGATGGATGCCGGGTACCAAACTCAAGAAAAGAGGCAACAGAATCAACCATCTGATGTTCATGGACGACCATCAAGCTGTATGGTAAGAGCATCAAGGAAATAGATACCCTAATCCAGACTGTAAGGATTGTATCTGGGGACATCAGGATTGGAGTTTGGAATAGAAAATGCGCCTTAGTCAACATACAAAAAGGTAAAGTAACGAGAACTGAAGGATAAAGCTACCAGATGGGAGCACATCAAACACATAGATGAGACAGGATACAAATACCAGGGAATAATGGAAGGAGGGGATATAAAACACCAAGAGATGAAGGACACGATCAGGAAAGAATATATGCAGAGACTCAAGGCGATATTCAAGTCAAAGAAAACTCAACGCTGGAAATATGATAAAAGCCATAAACACATGGGCAGTGCCAGTAATCAGATACAGCGCAGGAATAGTGGAATGGACGAAGGCAGAACTCCGCAGCATAGATCAGAAAACCAGGAAACATATGACAATACACAAAGCACTACACCCAAGAGCAAATACGGACAGACTATACATAACACGAAAAGGAAGGAGGGACAGGACTACTAAGTATAGAGGACTGCGTAACATCGAAAACAGAGCACTGGGGCAATATCTGAAAACCAGTGAAGACGAGTGGCCTAAAGAGCTGCATGGGAAGAAGGACTAATAAAAGTAGACGAAGACCCAGAAAATATAAACCAGGAGACAGGAGAAAGGACAGACAGAACAGAGGTACTGGCACAACAAACCAATGCACGGACAATACATGAGACAGACTAAAGAACTAGCCAGCGATGACACATGGCAATGGCTACAGAGGGGAGAGCTAAAGAAGGAAACTGAAGGAATGATAACAGCGGCATAGGATCAGGCCCTAAGAACCAGATATGTTCAAAGAACGATAGATGGAAATAACATCTCTCCCATATGTAGGAAGTGCAATACGAAAAATGAAACCATAAACCACATAGCAAGCGAATGCCCGGCACTTGCACAGAACCAGTACAAAAAGAGGCATGATTCAGTGGCAAAAGCCCTCCACTGGAGCCTGTGCAAGAAACATCAGCTACCTTGCAGTAATAAGTGGTACGAGCACCAACCTGAAGGAGTGATAGAAAACGATCAGGCAAAGATCCTCTGGGACTATGGTATCAGAACGGATAGGGTGATACGTGCAAACAGACCAGACGTGACTTTGATTGACAAAGTCAAGAAGAAAGTATCACTCATTGATGTCGCAATACCATGGGACACCAGAGTTGAAGAGAAAGAGAGGGAAAAAATGGATAAGTATCAAGATCTGAAAATAGAAATAAGAAGGATATGGGATATGCCAGTGGAAATCGTACCCATAATCATAGGAGCACTAGGCACGATCCCAAGATCCCTGAAAAGGAATCTAGAAAAACTAGAGGCTGAAGTAGCTCCAGGACTCATGCAGAAGAGTGTGATCCTAGAAACGGCGCACATAGTAAGAAGAGTGATGGACTCCTAAGGAGGCAGGATGCAACCCGGAACCCCACACTATAAATACCACCCAGTCGAATTGGAGGACTGTGATAGAGCCAAATAATAATAATAATTAATGACCCCTTTGGTGGGGTTGTTCCATATGAATAAGATTCACCTTCTGAGCAACGACAAAAAAGACATAATTAAAATTTAAAATAATAATAATAATAATAATAATAATACTAATTAATAAAATAAAAATAATTAAACAATAAAAAAAATTTCTATTTATAACTCATCAAAATCCAGAGGGGGAGAAGAAGTAGAGAAAAATCACCACTAAAAATGAAGAAACAAAACCAAATGATACTATTTATAAGTATCCTATTTTTTATTTCCCATTTGCATTTTTTTTTTCTTGGGAATCCACCGTTTATTTTGACGGGCTTTCGAGTCGTTCAGTTATTTTTTGATATCTTCTTTCATAGTTAAAATGGATTTTTTATATTTAAATAAACAATCTCACGAAAGTCTAGATTTGGTCATTAAATGAGATGAAAGAAAATCTGTAGACTTAATGAATGAAAGACCAATTCATTGTATATCCTCTCATTTTCATTATTATTATTATTACTATTACTATTATCATTATCCGAAAGTCCCTCCTTGTCATTTTTAACCCTGTAAATAACTATATCTTTCACACTACTGTGACTTTTACTTCTCAATTTTATAGCCTCGTTACAGGGGTTCCTTGGTTTATTATTATTATTATTATAATTATCAATTATTACTATTTTTATTAAGGGGCTCTTCTTTGTACGCAGTTATTACTATTATTAATATTATCATTAGTAGTGGCAGTAATAGTTGTGGTGGTAATAAAGACTAATTCGTGGTATAATATCTTCTTTTCAGAAATCATAAGTTTCAATATTATTATTATTTTCACTAGTAGTAGCAGTAGAAGTTGTGGTGGTAATAAACAGTAATTCAACGTATAATATCTTCTTTTCGTAAGTCATAATTTGTATCATTATTATTATTATTATCAGGGATCAGTACAGATGCAATCTCATCCAACACAAACATCAAAATTAAAATCTACAAATAGAAAGCTGACAATGACTAACTTTACCCACTACTTAAACGACCCACGCGCGCGCGCACACACATATTTGTATTTACTAACGGCAAAAGGCGAGAAAAAGAAAAGAGAAATTATTATGACGCATTATACTATTATTCCTGGGTAAATGCCCCGCCCACCCAACATTGCCATCTATCTATGGAGCCGGTGAGCCACAAGTTCATTTTCACTTCTGACTTGAGCCTTATGTTTTCCAGAAAAAGGAATTCCAAGACTTCTTCCTCTTCTCTCCTCTCTCCTCTCTTTATATATATAATATTATATTATATAATTAGTATTAATTATATTAATTATAATATACTAATATAAATTATAAATATATATATAAATAATATATCTTATTCCTTTCTGTTTCCGAACAAAAATATGTTTTATTTTTCTGAAATTCCAGGTATTTATTTCTCTCTCTCCTCACTCTCTGTGTGAAAAGAGAACCATTCCTTAAGACTCTTTCCGGCATCACTTAGCATGCGAGTCCATCGTCCCATTTTAATCCTTCTCACTCTCTCTATTTTATCTCACTCTCTCTTTTATCCTTTTATCCCTCCTCCCTCCCTTCCTCCTCCTCCTCTCTCCGTTCTCAAAATCTAATTCTCTCCTCCTCCCAAGCCATACAACTCTCACTTTCCCATTCTCATTCTCTACCTCCTTGTCGCTGCTCTCTGTAGGTCCTACCCCACCCAATCAGCGGTTTTAAGGGGTAAAAAATAATACACCTTTGGCTGAAGGGCGTTGGGCTTTAGGGACGAGGTATATGGGTGGGGAAGGGTGGAGGGGAGGAGGACTGGTAAGTTTTGGGTTTTGGGGGGGTTGGGGGGGGTGGGGGGAAGAGGGAAGGGGGTGCTAGTAGATGGAAGGTAGCCCAAACTCCCTCACCACTTTCACTCCTCCATGACTCTTACTTTGCTCTCTGGACTGGACGAGTTTTTAAGCAATGCATTTCCTGATGTCTTCCGTACTCTTCTCTCGCCTCTCATCTCTCATCCTCGCTCTCTCTCTATATATATATAAGATATTATAAGATTATATATATATTTATAATCTATCAATCTCTCTCTCTCTTTCTCTAATCTGTCAGTCTCTCTCTCCCTCTTTTTCTAAGTTATTTACCAATCTCTCTCTCTCTCTCTATTTCTAATCTCATCTCTCTCTCTCTCTCTCTCTCTCTCTCTCTCTCTTTCTAATCTCTCTCTCTCTCTAATCTGTCAATCTCTCTCTCCCTCTTTTTCTAAGTTATTTACCAATCTCTCTCTCTCTCTCTCTCTTTCTAATCTCTCTCTCCCTCTTTTTCAAAGCCATTTATCAATCTCTCTTTCTAATCTATCTCTCTCTCTCTCTCTCTCTTTCTAATCTCTCTCTCTCTAATCTGTCAATCTCTCTCTCCCTCTTTTTCTAAGTTATTTACCAATCTCTCTCTCTCTCTCTCTTTCTAATCTCTCTCTCCCTCTTTTTCTAAGTTATTTGCCAATCTCTCTCTCTCTAATCCGTCAATCTCAATCGCTCCCTCTTTTTCAAAGCTATTTATCAATCTCTCTCTCTTTCTAATCTATCTATCTATCTCTCTCAATCTGTTAATCTAAGATATTTATCAATATCTCTCTCTCTCTCTCTCTCTCTCTCTCTCTCTCTTCAACAGACACAGGAGTCAAATCCCTTGAGAGACGTCCCGGTTCTATTCACTTGACTGGTTCGCTGTCTATTACAGGAAACTCTCTCTCTCTCTCTCTCTCTCTCTCTCTCTCCCCTTCTCTCAATTTAGGGCCATTCCATCCCCCATTCCTAATCATTTCGACGCCCATCCAATTATTTATTACATCGGCCAAACCTTCCCTGGCCTTCAGTCTCCCGTTACTTCCCAATTTCAAACTGAGACCTTTCAGAGTCGCCTCTACGGTATACCACAGAATGGGCTAAAGGACGTATGTGTGTCTCAAACGCCTCTCTCTTGCAATGGCATGGAATGTAGAATTGTGGCTATCGTCGTGGCATGCCGCTCCGATGTCGCGTGTTCGGGCTTACTCTCCCCCAACCCCCCGCCCAAAAAAAAGGGGGCGATGAAAAATCACTGGCTCTGTATCACGATCGGTTACTTCTGCAGTGTTTGGGTGGGGCGGGTGGGGCGGGTGGGGGGTGTCCTTCAGCGGTGGGAGGGTTCAAACCAACGTTCTTTGGAAGCTTGAATTTCAAGTCAATGGCCCCTTTGGTGTGCTTGTTCCATGTGAATAGGTTTCTTATAATAATAATAATAATAATACTAGGCACGATCCCAAGATCCCTGAAAAGGAACCTGGAAAAACTATAGAGGCTGAAGTAGCTCCAGGACTCATGCAGAAGAGTGTGATCCTAGAAACGGCGCACATAGTAAGAAAAGTGATGGACTCCTAAGGAGGCAGGATGCAACCCGGAACCCCCCCAACACTATAAATACCACCCAGTCGAACTAGAGGACTGTGATAAAAAAAAAATAATAATAATAATGATTGGGCATATGATGAGGTCATTCAGCGGTGAAACGGAAGATGACAGTAAAAGTTTTTGATAGGTGTGACAGGAGGAAAACCTCCCAGTTCCACTATGCAACATTTCTTTGAAGAGGGTTGAAGAGGAAAGTAAGTTGGAAGAAAGAGAATACGGACAGAGGTACAGTCAAAGGGATGAAAGGGGTTGCATCTAATTGCCTAAGGAAGGGTCGCTGCAAAGAACCTTAGTCATGCCTACAGTGCACCGCGTGAGGTGCAGTGACCGTACTAACCCCCTTACCGGGGCAACACCTTCTTTTGTAACTTAACTTTTGTTGTTTACTTAATGAGCTGAAACGGTTTGAGTTTAGTTTTTTCGTAAATAACGAAGGAAATAAATTCCTAATTTTTTTTATACAAACTGGTCAGGTTTCTATCTCCTATGAATAATGTTAGTTTACTATTTAAAAGTTTTATTTTCACCCTAAAACAACATATGAACCATTAACCAATATAAATTTGTTATCACTGAATTCCTAATTACTCCAAGACAGACTGGTCAGATTTCGACTGGGAATCTACGCCTCTCCTGGTCTGTTTATAAGGAGTTACAAGGATTAGGATGTCTCAAAGACTTATTAGATTAGTCCATATTAAGAGGAGACATCGTGTGTTAACTTATCTGTAAGAGCAGGTTTTACTGTGCATTCACAGTGTCCTAATGATTTTATCTAGCTATCTTTTAAACTCTTCCACACCGCTGCTGTTAACGAAAGCCTACGCCTGAATAAATAACTAGAGAAAGAGAGAGAGAGAGACTCTCTACTCCTTCCTTGGGTTATAAGTCTAAACCAGGATAAATCACGACTCAGCCCAATAGATCGACAGACAGAACAGAATTATAATCACAGTACACAGTTAAACAGAACCAGGTCTAAAATCATGGTATGAAGGTAAACAGACAGACAGACCTAAAACAACTTTCCCCTCCTCTCTTACAACCCGAGAGAGAGAGAGAGAAGAACCCCAGGCACTAATCGACCTTTAGAAACCAGTGAGTATCGGCCACAGTGAGTGACCTTTTATCCTAGAAAGACCAGAAGTGCCTCAGAAAGAATGGGGGAACCGAAGTGTGTATTGAAGGAATCTCCTGAATGGAGTTCCATACAGGGCGGCACATCACGCACGAACAAACACACACATACACATACACACACACATATATATAAGTATATAATATTTTTAATATGACAGGATGGTTCAGGTGCCAGATTCTTTTATTTACAAAAATACTATCTTTCGAAGACTTACGGTTTTCTTCTTCAGGTATCTACCCATCCCGTCTTATTGATAAAGCCTAAATTACCGAGTAATATGAATGTAGGTCGTGTTATATATTATATATATAATTATAATATATATTATATATATATATATATAATATTATATATTAATATATATATAATATAATAGATATATATCATATATATATAGATATATAATATTTTAATATATCTATTAAGTGTGTATTATTATATATATATTATATATTATATATTGTAATATGATTATGTATGTATATATATTATATATATATATATATGTATTATATATATATGTATATATATATATATATATATATATATGTGTGTATACATATATATATATATATATATATATATATATATATATCAACTGAAAAATAAAATCTTATAAAAACAAGGCTTACACAGGCGATACAACGAGGCAGTGCAAGAGAGAGAGAGAGAGAGAGAGAGAGAGAGAAGAGAGAGAGAGGAGAGAGAGAGAGTCGATTCATTTAAAACTTCGTTCAATTAAATGGAAAAAGTCCAGATCAGCTAAAGGCAGTTATGCGAGTTTCTGATCGCTCATTTGCAAATTTTTTTGGGGGGAAGAGAGAGAGAGAGAGAGAGAGAGAGAGAGAGAGAGAACGTTAATTGCTATAGCACTACATCCAGAACGATCGCATTGTTTTCCCGCGCGCGGGTAAAACAAATGAACTCCTAAATTCGCCGAATCGGAAAAACCGCGAGAATTTCTACCTCTGTGAACTCCCGCCAGTTTAGAGCTCTCGAAAACAAATTGACATGGCAGATGCCTGCTTCTGCTGCTGTTGCTTCGCTAACAAGACAACCCCTCTCTCCCTCCCTCCCCCTTTCACTGGATCAGTGGGGAGGGGAGGTGGTAGAGAAGGGGTCGCTCAATTTCCAGACCTGACTACTATATACGATTTGGATTTTTCTGAGTCGTGGTCTCTTTTTCCGGCCTTATTTCATATTACATGTTTGTGTTTCTCTCCTTCTCTTCTTCTGTAGTTTTTCTATCTCGAGTATGAATTCTCGCACCATTTTGTTTGTATGTTACTTGGTTAATATTTGATGTTCGCTGGTGTCCTGTCATTCACTGGGTTTGTATATTATTTCTCGGATGTCGCAACTTCTAAACATTTAATTTATGTGCAGAGTATACTATATTATATGTAAAATATATGTACATATATATATTAAAATATATACACCATACATGTTATATCATATATATATATATATATATATATATATATATATATATTATATATATATATATATACACAACAAACACATTCAGCAAAAATCCTACAATCATCTCAATAATTTAATCAAACATTCTAATGAAACGACCATAAAACAAAACCCAGAAACACTGGAAACCTACGACATTACCCTAACAAAACAAAACATAATAAAATTTTTAAAATATACACCATTACATCACACACTACAAGACAGACAGCCAGACAGACATCTAGATGCTCAGTAAATGCAGACAATCCGAAGTGACGCAACGCCAAGGGAGAACACTGAAGAGGAAGTACGAACAAAACTCCTCTTTCCTTTCCTCATAGCAACAAGAAGCGCGTATATCGGAACATCAATGAATTGACTCTTCATCATATTTCTCGACAATAGGCAGATGGGGACTAAGCGGCGTTGCGAGAATGGGCGGAAATGCAAGACAGGCTGTTATGCAATGCGTCTCCAGACGCATTTCGGACAATAGCAATGCTAGAATGGGGAACAAAAAAACGCTGACTTGGTGGGGGGCGGGTCAACGACCAACTACTGTCAACACAAGAGGGCCGCGCGCCATGCATGACACACTCCTGATGGATTTGCGAAATGAGAGAGAGAGAGAGAGAGAGAGAGAGAGAGAGAGAGAGAGAGAGAGAGAGAGAGAACACAACTTCATGCTTATATGAAAGAGAGAGAGAGAGAAAAAACACAACTGCATGCTTATATGAAAGAGAGAGAAAAAAAACACAACTGCATGCTTATACGAATGAAAGAGAGAGAGAGAGAGAGAGAGAGAGAGAGAAACACAACTGCATGCTTATATGATAGAGAGGGAGAGAGAGGGAGAGAGTAAAAATATACATAACAAGAACTTGATGCTTATGAGAGAGAGAGAGAGAGAGAGAGAGAGAGAGAGAGAGAGAGAAACACAACTGCATGCTTATATGATAGAGAGGGAGAGAGAGGGAGAGAGTAAAAATATACATAACAAGAACTTGATGCTTATAAGAGAGAGAGAGAGAGAGATTATTATTTAATAAATTTTTTACGCCCAAAGACGTCAAACAAAGTTACATATTAGCAGTTACATACAGTACATCAGAAATCAACAGAAAAAAAAATTACTGCATTGAATCATCTGTATATCATTTACAAAATAACATATGTGAGATCGTATTCTATTATCACAACAACTGCAACAGAGAGAGAGAGAGAGAGAGAGAGAGAGAGAGAGAGAGAGAGAGAGAGAGAGAGAGAGAGAGTAAAAATATACATAACAAGAACGTCATGCTTAAAGAGAGCCTAAAATATACATGACACCTTCATACTTCTGAGAGAGAGAGAGAGAGAGAGAGAGAGAGAGAGAGAGAGAGAACACAGATATCACTACTAAAAATCTTCCTGCAAAACAACTTCCACAAACTGATAGGAACCTCGTTCCACAGATACCTTTCACGCACAACCCGAGGCCTATTTATAAAAGTTTTAAAAAGGACATCCTAAACTTTCTCGCAGATGAAAAGATTGCGAGATGGGTTGGTACGTGAATGTGTGTGTGTGTGTGTGTCTAAACGCTGGGACGTTGGAACTATATGAATTTTATCCCAATTACTTCCTATTCCCGTTCTCTTTAACGCGACGTAAATTAGCAGTGTTTTATTTTCATTTTCAGACGTCTTCTATATTCAATACTCAAAACAAGGTGTCTAAATCCCAAATACTTCCTATTCCCGTTTTCTTTAACGGGACGTAAATTAGCGGTGTTTTATTTTCGTTTTCAGACGTCTTCTATATTTAATACCAAAAGCAGCCGTCTGAAGAATCATCTCTACTTTGTTGACAGCTCTAAGAAACGCTTGCGTAAAATACCAGGATTCATTTAGTATGAAAATGTCTACTTTAAACCTTGAATTACTTCGAGTGACACGTGACTTTTCATTATTAGTCTTGATGCGACTAAAAGTCTAATATCAAAGGCCTTCTTTTTTTTTATTAATTGAGTTTCTTTGGAATACGATTACAAATTATCATTTAAAAAATTACTATTTTGGATCGTACTGCGCCATATTTCTTTTCAGCGCCTTAGACTAGGAACAAAAGAAAAAAAGGGGTGGGGGGAATACACACACACACACGTATATATATATATATATATATATATATATATATCTATATTATATATATATATATATATATATATATATATATATATATAAGGAGGCATACAGCAGGGTCCATAAAACACATCAACAAGGCCATAGTTTATTCAAATGAAACGTTTTGCATTTTCAATCTGTAAATATAACATAAAAATCATTAAAATTTACAACAACAACAATTTAAAAATAAATTTAAGAGAAAAAAAAGTTTATTATTAAAAATATACTTGCCGCAATCCCGTTTACTTCGGACAACAACTTTGCAACCAATCTTAAACAAATAATTGAACATGAATTTGGATGCCTTAGTATTCAATTAATTCCAATCAATCCACTCAAGACTAGCGTATTCTTTAACTACAAAGACAAGCTGCAGACCTTCAAGAGGTCCAACATTATTTATAAATTCAAGTGCCCGGCCTGCCCCGGTATTTATGTTGGATCTTGTCGCAGGTTAGTTACTGCAGATGAGATATTGTAGCCATATGGGATACAGTTTTAGAACGGGCCAGAAACTGAGTAAACCAGAATCTTCTAATATAAAGATCCATGCTTCTATATGTAAAATTGAAGTTAACAAAAAGCATTTCTTCATTATTGGTGGCACGAGCCATAGTGATTACCTAACTAACCTTGAGTCATTATACATCAAACGGCTTGTTCCTTCTTTAAACTTTAACGTTTCCGCTTCTCCTCTTTATCTAGCATAACTGAAGTCGTAGGTTGGTGTCAAATCTTGGTCATTCGTTCTTCTCCTTCTCCTTTGAATGGTTTGGTGATCACTGGGTCTTTTTTACTGTAACCTTTCTCAATCTTGTTAATTGTTAAAATTTGTTTAATAATAACTTTTTTTTCTCTTAACTTTATTTTCAAAAGTTTTTTTTTTTTTTTTTGTCAATTTTGATGAATTTTATGTTATATTTACAGATTGAAAATGCACAGAGAACATTTGCGAAACGTCTCGTGTGAATAAACTATGGCCTTGTTGATGTGCTTATGGACCCTGCTGTATGCCTTATATATATATATTTTAAAAATATATATATATATATATAATATATATATATATATATCATATAAAAAGGAAGATCAGTTAGGTAAAAATAACAACTTCACTCTTCTATGAGAGAGGAAAGAGAGTAAAATATACATAAGAACTTCAAGCTTATACATGAGAGAGAGAGAGAGAGAGAGAGAGAGAGAGAGAGAGAGAGAGAGAGAGAGAGAGAGAGATAGTAAAAACCCTCCTTTCCAATATCTCCATTTCTAGGAACCGTTATGCAAGAAGTTACGGCATCTGTTAAAAAAAAAAAAAAAAAAAAAAAAAAAAAAAAAAAAAAAAAAACTGTCTACTGGATACGTAACGCATCAAAAAACATAACATATGATGAATTGTCATATTTGAGCGTCAAACCGTTTCAGTAAAAATATACAAAACACGAAGGGAAATGACACTTGTTGCGTAGCAAGAACCGGAAACACGAATTACGTGGACGTTTGCCAACGGACGAAAAAGTCCATTCCATGTTATTACGTTTTTGTGAGAGGACAAAAAAATGACATGAGCTATGATTTGTTTGCTCCGAGGAGTGTTAGCAAGCAAACATGTTACAGTACTTGACGAGTGCACTTTTGAGAATGAAAAAAAAAGAAGTAAAACATAAATGATGCTTGTGTAAAACGATGACAATTTGCAATATTCAAGTAGAGAAAAGAACGTAATATACTTGGATATGAAACAGCAAAAAAAATTAATAATAATAATAATAATAATAATAATAATAATAATAATAATAATAATAATAATAATAATAATAATAATAGGAATAACACCCCCCAAACAGAGCAGAGGCTGGCAGACCAACGTAAGGAACAAAATAAAGAAAAAGAACTGGCTCTCCCCAACAGAAAGAGAAGAACTGGAAAGGGAAATGTCACACGACAACGAATTACACGAAGACGAACTGAGAGACGAATGCCCACGAGAAGACGACAGGGAGGATGAGGTATCAAACAACGACACACGAAGAAACACCGACGAAGTAACAGAGAGGACGGAATGGGTAGAAAAGATTAGACAATGGATGGAGCCAGATACAGAGAGAACAAAGATCCCCTCCATGAAGCCTACAACACCAAGAAATTAAGGGAGAAAACAAGTGAGGTCATGAAATAATGGGCCTAATACACACCACCAGCATCACAGAAACAAATAACTTGACATATGCAGGAGCAAGATTAGTAGCAGAACTGATGGGGATTCGAACACCAACACCACCGTCACAACCAACCCAACAGAAACCAAAACAGCAACCTCCTTGGAAAAGGCGCCTGGAAAAGCAAATCATGGTGATGAGATCTGACTTGAGTAAACTGAAAGAGATGGCAGAAAAAAGGCTAAGAAGCAAGAAAACAAGGGAGGAACTCAACGAGAAATACAAAGTACAAGAGAGGGGCACTAAACAACACAATAGAAGATGTAAAACAGAGGCTTAAGGCCAAAGCACACAAGATCCAACGGTACATGTAACAGGAATAAGGGATACCAACAGAACAAACTATTCGGAACAACCAGAAAAGACTATACAGCCAACTAAGAGGGGAAGACAACCACCCAGAAATTCCTGAAGCCGAACCAAGTAAGAGACTCTGGGAAAACATATGGAGCAATCGGTATCACACAACAAACATGCAACATGGCTCCAGGAAGTCAAGGAAGAAGAAAAAACAGGGAGAATTAAAACAAAAGATTCACAGACATCACGACAGACACCGTCAGGACCAGCAACTAAAGAAAAATTGCCAAACTGGAAAGCCCCAGGTCCCGATGAAGTCCATGGATACTGGCTCAAAAACTTCAAGGCCCTACACCCACGAATAGCAGAACAACTCCAACATTGTATCTCAAATCACCAAGCACCCAAATGGATGACCACAGGAAGAACATCCTTAGTACAAAAAGACAAGAGTAAGGGAAATATAGCCAGTAACTACAGGCCTATCACCTGCCTACCAATAATGTGGAAGTTACTAACCGGTATCATCAGTGAAAGGCTATACAACTACCTAGAGGAGACAAACACCATCCCCGACCAACAGAAAGGCTGCAGAAGGAAGTGTAGGGGCACAAAAGACCAGCTCCTGATAGACAAAATGGTAATGAAGAACAGTAGGAGAAGGAAAACCAACCTAAGCATGGCATGGATAGACTATAAGAAAGCCTTCGACATGATACCACACACATGGCTAATAGAATGCCTGAAAAATATATGGGTGGGGCAGAGGAAAATACCATCAGCTTCCTCAAAAATACAATGCGCAACTGGAATACAATACTTACAAGCTCTGGAATAAGACTAGCAGAGGAATTAATATCAGGAGAGGATCTTCCAGGGTGACTCACTGTCCCTCCCCACTACTCTTCGTAGTAGCCATGATTCCCATGACAAAAGTACTACAGAAGATGGATGCCGGGTACCAACTCAAGAAAAGAGGCAACAAAATCAACCATCTGATGTTCATGGACGACATCAAGCTGTATGGTAAGAGCATCAAGGAAATAGATACCTTAATCCAGACTGTAAGGATTGTATCTGGGGACATCAGGATGGAGTTTGGAATAGAAAAAAATGCGCCTTAGTCAACATACAAAAAGCAAAGTAACGAGAACTGAAGGGATAAAGCTACCGATGGGAGCAACATCAAACACATAGATGAGACAGTGGATACAAATACCTGGGAATAATGGAAGGAGGAGATATAAAACACCAAGAGATGAAGGACACGATCAGGAAAGAATATGCAGAGACTCAAGGCGATACTCAAGTCAAAACTCAACGCCGGAAATATGATCTTCTTCTTCTTCCCAGCTTTTTCCCATTTTTTTATATGGGGTCGCCGTTTCGGATGAGCCGTTTCCATCTATTTCTATCTTGCGCTTCTGCCTCATCAATTCCCTTCTCATGTAAATCTCCTCTCACACAGTCCTTCCATCTCTTTCTTGGTCTCCCTCTCTTTCTTCTTCCTTGCACCTCCACTCCCATAGTATGTCTCCCAGCGTGGTCCTCATCTCTCCTCAACAGGTGTCCATACCATCTCAGCGCCTCCCCTCCTGCACTTTCTTTGATACTTCCACCACCTTAGTTGACCCCCTATGTAGTCATTTCTGATCCTATCCACTCTTGTTACCCCAGACATCCACCTAAGCATTCTCATTTCTGCCACATCCATCTTCTTCTGCTCTGCTTTTCTCATGCTTGCTGTTTCCGTACCATACAGCATTGCTGTTCTTACCACCGTCTGAAATTTTCCTTTTAACCTAAGCGGCACTCTTTTGTCACAAAGAACTCCCGAGGCCGCTCTCCAGTTGTTCCAGCCTGCCTGTACCCGAGTTTTACTTCTTCTTCCATACTCCTCCAGCGTTAACAAAAGATCCCAAATACTTAAACTTATCAACTCTCCTTATTTGCTCTCCACCAAGCTGAATACTTTCTCTATCATCCCCCTCAGTGGTGGTACACATATATTCTGTCTTGGATCTACTTATTCTCATTCCTCTGTCCTCCATACTTGTCTCCATCTTTCCAATTTCACTTCCAGATCTTCCCTGCTCTCTGCACACAGAAACAATATCATCCGCATACAATATGTTCCATGGTACTGTCTCCCTTACTTCCTCTATTATAACATCCCGGAAATATGATAAAAGCCATAAACACATGGGCAGTGCCAGTAATCAGATACAGCGCAGGAATAGTGGAATGGACGAAGGCAGAACTCCGCAGCATAGATCAGAAAACCAGGAAACATATGACAATACACAAAAAGCACTACACCCAAGAGCAAATACGGACAGACTATACATAACACGAAAGGAAGGAGGGACAGGACTACTAAGTATAGAGGACTGCGTCAACATCGAAAACAGAGCACTGGGGCAATATCTGAAACCAGTGAAGATGATGTGGCTAAAGAGTGCATGGGAAGAAGGACTAATAAAAGTACGAAGACCCAGAAATATACAGAGACAGGAGAAAGACAGAAAGAACAGAGGACTGGCACAACAAACCAATGCACGGACAATACAGAGACAGACTAAAGAACTAGCCCAGCGATGACAATTGGCAAGGCTACAGAGGGGAGAGCTAAAGAAGGAAACTGAAGGAATGATAACAGCGGCACAAGATCAGGCCCTAAGAACCAGATATTGTTCAAAGTATGATAGACGGAAATAACATCTTCCTCCCCATATGTAGGAAGTGCAATACGAAAAATGAAACCATAAACCACATAGCAAGTGAATGCCCGGCACTTGCACAGAACCAGTACAAAAAGAGGCATGATTCAGTGGCAAAAGCCCTCCACTGGAGCCTGTGCAAGAAACACCAGCTACCTTGCAATAATAAGTGGTACGAGCACCAACCTGAAGGAGTGATAGAAAACGATCAGGCAAAGATCCTCTGGGACTATGGTACCCAGAACGGATAGGGTGATACGTGCAAACAGACCAGACGTGACGTTGATTGACAAAGTCAAGAAGAAAGTATCACTCATTGATGTCGCAATACCATGGGACACCAGAGTTGAAGAGAAAGAGAGGGAAAAAATGGATAAGTATCAAGATCTGAAAATAGAAATAAGAAGGATATGGATATGCCAGTGGAAATCGTACCCATAATCATAGGAGCACTAGGCACGATCCCAAGATCCCTGAAAAGGAATCTGGAAAAACTAGAGGCTGAAGTAGCTCCGGGCCTCATGCAGAAGAGTGTGATCCTAGAAACGGCACACATAGTAAGAAAAGTGATGGACTCCTAAGGAGGCAGGATGCAACCCGGAACCCCACACTATAAATACCACCCAGTCGAATTGGAGGACTGTGATAGAGCCAAAAAAACAAAAAAAAAAAAAAAAAAAATAATAATAATATAATAATAATAATACGTTAAAAAGAATGGCAGAATTAAGCGAGTTGATTTATATATTGTTTTTTCTATTTTCCTTACAATTCGCTTCTCAGGCTCAGCGATGTTTCTGATAACTGACCAATATTCATTTTGGGAATTTTCAAAACATCATAAATGCTGAAGGTAATCTTTTATTGGAACAGGATATCAGGTCCAGGTCAAGCAGGGGTCGTCGTCAGTGCTTGACCTGGACCTGATATCCTGTTCCAATAAAAGATTACCTTCAGCATTTATGATTTTTGATTCCCAATATTAATATTGGTCAGTTACTCAGAAACATCGCTGAGCCTGATAAGCGAATTGTAAGGAAAATAGAAAAAACAATATATAAAATCAACTCGCTTAATTCTGCCATTGTTTTTAACAGTATTTGCCTATGAGAGGGTTCTTCTACCAAAATAATAATAATAATAATAATAATACTAATACTAATAATAATAATAAATAAATAAATAAATAAATAAAATAAAAAAATAAAGAAATAAATAAATAAATAAATAAATAAAATAAATAAATAAATAAGTGAAACGGACAAAAATTTAGCGTCTGTCTTTCAACCAGCCTGAGTTCGAATCCCATTCGGGGGAGAGAATTTCTCCATTTACTTCCTTTCTGATTTCGGGGTTACCGGCGGACATCGTATCCCATAATTATTTTGGGAGATAGCCATGGCCATAAAAATCAGGGTTGGCAATGATTAATTAAATCAAACTGATGTAATAAAGTGATTA
>NC_087204.1:103598730-103678743 GCF_015104395.2 Macrobrachium nipponense
TCAACACTCACAAACAACCACCGAAGAACAGAATAAATATTAATTCCTAAAGCATCAAAATCCAGTGAAACATACAAAGAAACAAACAAACAGGTAGGAGAAGAGAAAACGCATATTTGAACAACAGCCAAGGCACCCACCACGTTATCCGAACGTATAATTACATCTGTCAAAGTAATGAAGGCTTGCTTGATAAAGCAGAGGAAGGCTATTACTGCCTTTACTGAAATAATGTGGGAGATCTTTCAAATCATTGCTATTATAATGATTATTACTACTTATATTATCATTACTATTATTATTATTATTATTATTATTAAGAGTTTTTAGACTTCCCAGTTGAAGAGATCGAAGTCTTGAAGATTTTTGAATGTGGGAGATCTTTCAAATCATTACTATTATTATTATTATGATGATGATTAAGAATTCCTAGACTTCCCAGTTGAAGAGATCGGAGTCATGAAGATTTATTTTGCTTATCACTCGTAAATAAAGAAGAATTAATAACGAAAGACTACAGAAATGCTTGCCAGCATCTGACAAAGTGTTGACCTTGAAATAAAAAGGGAAGGGCATAAATGTACCAAAAACATCTTACCAAACGGAAAAAAGGTGTTTTTAACATACACTGCTACGTCTTTGAGTGAAAGCCACCGAGGGAAATTTATTTTAGGTTAAAAATAGGCAAGTAGTATTCATGCACAAATGAAAAAAACGAATATGACATAATTTTGTGGAGACAGAACATAATGAAATTATTATCCACATTCTCTTGAACTTGCTCTAAATTTAGGTTAACTTGGTCAGCCAGTCATTCTTGTGCATAACCTTTTTTTTTCCTCGTAGATTATGTCGACGAACATCGGAATTTAAACGTACAAAATGTAGAGGCCGAACAATTACCGTAAAAAGTACCATATACTATATGCTGTATTACCTGTCACTTACCTCTCTCTCTCTCTCTCTCTCTCTCTCTCTCTCTCTCTCTCTCTCTCCATCCTGCTATGCCTCTGTCATCTTCTCTAATGCATTTCTCTCTCTCCCATTCCCCGTCATCCTGCTATGCCTCTGTCCATCTTTTCTAATACCTGTCTCTTACCTGTTTCTATATCTCTCTCTCTATCTCCCTCCAAACCCCCGGTCTTCCTGCTATGCCTGTCCATCTTCCCTAACAGCTGTCTCTCTCTCTCTCTCTCTCTCTCTCTCTCTCTCTCTCCCCACCCTCGTCATCCTGCTATGCCTCTGTCCATCTTCTCTAATGCCTCTCTCTCTCTCTCTCTCTCTCTCTCTCTCTCTCTCATACCCTCCATCCTGCTATGCCTCTGTCATCTTCTCTAAATCCTCTCTTCCTCTCTATCTCTCTCTCTCACTCAAAAACCCTTGTCATCCTGCAATGCCTCTGTCCATCTTCTCTAATACCTGTCTCTTGCCTCTCTCTCTCTCTCTCTCTCTCTCTCTCTCTCTCTCTCTCTCTCTCTCTCATTCCCCGTCATCCTTCTATGCCTCAGTCTTTCTTCTCTCTGATACCTGACCGTGTAGCAGCGCCAGCAGCAGCAAGGTGAAAACGTCCTACCTACCTACGTCAGGTGAAAATGATGTGGAACAAGTTTCAAAACCAGCTTTCAGATGGCAGAGAAAAAAAATGAGACACCTCTGGACGTCTACTCTACTCTACTCTACCACTTCCTCTCAGCAGCGACATGATCTACCTACCTACCTACCTAATCTATACTTATACTTGCGTCTGCTAAGGTTATGCTGGCTTACGAATGGAGGTAATTTCGAGTCAGTGACCCTGTGGGCTTCCATATGAATAGGGTTCTTTATCTTCTGAATAATAATAATAATAATAATAATAATAATAATAATATAATAATGAATAATAATAATAAAATAATAATAATAATAATAATAACAACAACAACAACAATAATAATAATTAATAATAATAATAATAATAATAATAATAATAATAATAATAATAATAATAATAATAATAATAATAATAATGTTAAAGCTGAGCTGTTTCAACGGCATTTAATTTATATAGAATCCTCTCAATTCTTCTTATTATCTTTTTCTTATCCGCATGTAGTTGGTATATTAATATAATGATAATAATATTTTGCCAATAGACCCTCTTTCAGGCAATTACTGTTAAAAGAGAATGGCAGAATTAAGCGAGTTCATTTTATATATTGTTTTTTTATATATATATTTTGCTTATCATCCTCTTCTCTGGCTCAGCGATGTTTCTGAGTAACTGGCCAACATTCATAGTGGGAATTTCTAAAAATCATGAAAAATGCTGAAGGTGATCTTTTATTAAAGCAGGATTCTGGTATACAGGTATTATCAGCATAGGATCTCGGGTCCGGGTCAAGCAGGGGTTGTAATCAGTGCAGTTGGTATTAATTATATCGGCCAGTTACTCAGAAACATCAATGTCGCCCTTTCAGAGACATCGCTGAATATGACAGACTGCAAGGTGAGTTTCTGGAACCCTGGAACAGAGCGGGAGAAAGAGGTGAATTAGAATTATAGCAGTACAACTTTGTCAAGACGGAGAGAACTCACAGACATCGGTGAATAAAAACAGACTGCAAGTTTCTGGAAACCCGGAACAGAGCGAAAGAAAAGGTGAACTTAGAATTATAGCAGTACAACTTTGTCAAGACGGAGAGAGAACTTTCACAGACATCGGTGAATAAAACAGACTGCAAGGTGGGTTTCTGGAATCCTGGAACAGAGTGGGAGAGAGAGGTGCACCCCGGTGTATGCCTTCAAAACCCAATTAAACTGACTCAGAATCTTCGCAGTACAACTTTGTTCAAGACGGAGAAAGAAATTCCAGAATGACCGAGTAATTCCTGTCAGATCCGGACAACCACGAAATCAAACCCCAACGGGAAAGTGGTCAATGGAAGCACCTGAAACAACGAAAAAAAACGAAAGGAAGATGAGAGTAGTCGGAGAGGAAAGTTGAGAAGGTTTTCTAACTTGCATTTTCCCTAGACTTTTTTTTTTTTTATAGCGGATAGAATAAAAACTTGCTTAAAAAAATAAATAATAAAAAAAGAAACCAGGAACACTTTTTCAAACTTTCCAAGCAATGACACACGGAAGAGAGGGGGGGGGGGGGGGGGGGGCGGCGAGGGAGGGGACTTTCGTAGAACGCTTGCCAAGACTAAATGCAAGTCTTTTGCTTCTTAATGGAGTAATATATATACGTTTGAAATATTCATTGTTGTGGTGATAATCAACGCTCATGCTTATAACTGCCACGAGAAAAATGCGTACATGTGCGCAAGCAGACTCACAAGCACAGGTATACACACAATACATACATACGTACACACACATATATATAATATATATATATATATAGAGAGAGAAGAGAGAGAGAAGAGGAGAGAGAGAGAGAGAGAGAGAGAGAATCCTCCTCCTCCTCCTCCTTCGCTCTACATGTCTAAACACTCCTCTTTTTTTTATATTATTTAATGCAGAAGCCCTTTCTGACCTCCGGCTGATTCACTTTCCATTTTGAAAAGACATTACGTACAAAATCCAGCCGAGATTTCTGGAGAGCTGCGTTCGTCGAAATCAGTCATGCAAATGAGATCAGCTCCCCGAGGGGATTTTTTGGTAGGTGGAGAGAGAGAGAGAGAGAGAGAGACGAGACCGAAACAGAGAGAATGAGAAGAGAGAGAGAGAGGAGGAGAGAGAGAGAGAATTAACGCAAAGATATTCAAGGCGTATTTCAATCGGGTTTTCGGAGTTTGAGAAAGTAAGAGAATTCTTAGGCCTTTATTTAAAGCAAAGATTTACTAAAAGAAAATAAAGACTGACGTGTCTTTTTAAATATGATTTGGAAATAAATTTCAAAAAATTAAATAAACAGGGAATTTAGAAAAAATATCTTTGATCTAAAAATAAAAACTGAACGTGGCTTTATAATATTTATTTAAAAAAATAGCGTATTTACAGAAAACAAAAAAAAAATTTTTTTTTTTTTTATAAATTTTTATAAACTGAATGTATCTTTGTAATATGATTTTGAAACCGAAAAAAATAGGAAACATATAGTCTATGATATCTTTTTGATTCTGAAAGTGTCTTATATGATTTTGAAACGGACAAAATCGGGAACTTAAGAGAAAAAATCTATGATAAAATCATTTTAAAAACTGGACGTATCTTTGTAATATGATTTGGAAACAGACAAAATAGGGATCTGAGAAAAAAAAATCTATGAAAAATAATCCAACAAAACTGAACGTATCTTTGTAGTATGATTTTGAAACCGAAAAAATAGGAAACTGAGAAAAAAAATCTATGAAAAAAAAATTAACAAAACTGAACTTTCCTTTACAATATAATTTTGAAACCGACAAAATAGGGAACCTAGAAAAAATTTATGATAAAAAAAATTCAACAAAATAACTGATAATATAATTTCGAAACCGAAAAATGCAACTTACAGAAAAGAATCTGTAATTACTACAGTGAACAACCGCCTAATTACAAATGACTTTTACGAAACTATGATATGCAATTAGACTCGTAATTCGTTTTGAATAACATACGAACTGGAGAATTGAAAAAGAATCGTCCAGGCAAAAAAACATTATTATTTTAATATTTGCTGTACACTTAGTGTATTATTGTAGCTAGTTACTGGCAGATTTAAATACTCTACTTAGATCAAGGTGGAATATAGTAAGTAATCTCCTAAGGCTTCATAAAAATGTATACCGTGGAAAATAAGTATAACAATGTTAAGGTGACTAAGTCTCTCTCTCTCTCTCTCTCTCTCCTCTCTTCCTTCTCTCTCTCCTTCTCTCTCATTCTCTCTCTCTCTCTATATATATATATATATATATATATATATTGTATATGCACGTGAATGTATGCATGCATATAAAAACGAATAAATATACCTACATATTCATGTATATATATTGATACACATATACTGCATATATACATACCAAACCCACACAATCAGTTCTAGTCAACAGGGAATTTGTTGCATATCAAAACACCATATTCGTGTTTCGGCAAATCAATCAATTCATAGTTTTGTATGTGGGGGAAAATAAAGGCAGTCGCTGCCAAAAAATAAAAAATAAAATAAAATCACAAAGCCATGGAATCCAGTCATGCAATGGCAATGCATTTCGCAATTTACACCGACAGGCATGAGTATGTGTGAAACATAAGAGAGAGAGAAATAAAATATGAAAACCGGTCTTCGAGTCCTTCAATGAAAAATGAACAAAAGAAGCATTATTTTCCCATATTGAAAGAAACACGGCTATTTTTATAGTATATATATATATATATATATATATATATATATATATATATATATATATATATATATACACACACACCACACACACACACACATGTATATATATATATATATATATATTATATATATATATATATATAACAACTAGTTCCCTAAGAGTAAGACTGGAAATTGAAATAATACCAAGTGATTCCACAAGAATAAAACTGGAAATTAAAATAATACCAAATGGTTCCCCAAGAGTAAAACTGGAAACTACAAGAGGAAGACTGGAAATTAAAATTATACCAGCAGGTTCCCTAAGAGTAAAACTGGAAATTGAAATAATTCCAAATGGTTCCCTAATAATAAAACCGGAAACTACAAGAGGAAGACTGAACTGGTTCCCTAAGAGTAAAACTGGAAACTACAAGAGGAAGACTGGAAATTAAAATTAAACCAACTGGTTCCCAAAGAGTAAAACTGGAAACTACAAGAGGAAGACTGGAAATTAAAATTAAACCAACTGGTTCCCAAAGAGTAAAACTGGAAACTACAAGAAGAAGACTGGAAATTAAATTAAACCAACTGGTTTCCCACCAAGAGTAAAACTGGAAACTACAAGAGGAAGACTGGAAATTAAAATTAAACCAACTGGTTCCCCAAGAGTAAAACTGGAAACTACAAGAGGAAGACTGGAAATTAAAATTAAACCAACTGGTTCCCCAAGAGTAAAACTGGAAACTACAAGAGGAAGACTGGAAATTAAAATTAAACCAACTGGTTCCCCAAGAGTAAAACTGGAAACTATAAGAGGAAGACTGGAAATTAAAATTATACCAGCAGGTTCCCCAAGAGTAAAACTGGAAACTATAAGAGGAAGACTGGAAAGTAAAATTATACCAAATGGTTCCCCAAGAACAAAACTGGAAATTAAAATATCAACTGGTTCCCTAAGAGTAAAACTGGAAACTAGAATAATACCAAGTGGTTGCCTAAGAGTAAAACTGGAAATTAAAATAATAATCAATTTAACAAAGCATCCAAACCCTCCCAGCCTGGAGAGGTCCTGGAAGGCAGTCCAGGTGAAATTGGATCTTCTGGTCCCTTTGGGGCAGAAGAGGAACCCACACATTCCGCATGAAAGAATTTCATTAAGGTACAAATTAACGAAAAAAGGAACAGGAAAGGAAAGAGAGGAAAAACGAGAAGGAATAAGTAGAAGTGGGTGGGGAAAGCATAAAGGGGAATACGAAGAAGAAAACCACAGTGAATTGGAGTAAGAAGAAATGAAAAAAGTAAACAGAATTTGGAGACGGGAAATACGATGGAACGATGATGATGAGATATAAAATAAAGAGGCCAGAGTAAGAAGGAAAGTGACAGGAGAGAAAGGAGGATGACTGAGGGGAAAAAGGCTGAAGATAGGGAAAGGGTGTGAGGAAAGGCGTGAAGAGACGGGGGTCGCGATAGAGGAGGCGAATTCATACGAGTGACTGATTAATTACAGGTCACTGAGGGATACGGGTGAATGAAGGCGACGATAATGGGATAAGTGAAAGACAAGAGAAGGAGAAGTATAATAGGACTGAGTGGATATGATAAAACAGGGAACTAGGGGAGGGGGGGCGGAAACAGTGGGAGAAGATAAAATGGAAATATAAAGACTAATAGATGATGATACGAGGAACATTCACACTGAAAAAAAAGATCAAGAAAAAAAAAGGAGAAAAAAATAGGAGAAAGGCAGCGTCTAAACTGTTACAGCTCTGACATTATTGTAGTCCTCTCATGGTACACAACTTGACAGCAAATGCTCAGTTTTGAATACAGAGTGGGTTGGTGTGTGTGTGTGTGTGTGTGTGTGTGTGTGTGTGTGTGTGCTTGTGTGAGTGTGTTGGGTGGGAGAGTTATACATTTTGCATAATTCCATAAACATAATTCCATGTACATAACTGACTATATATATATATATATATATATAAGATATATATATATAGATAGTTATATATAAAAGATATATAGTAATATATATATATATTTATATATATATATATCTATATATATATATACCTGAACTCACAAAGTTATACAACGTGTTAAATGTACACATATATATATATATATATATTATATACTATATATATATAAACGAATACAGCGTAAATCATATAAGATATATATATAATATATATATACATAATATATATATATATATATATATATATTATATATATAGTTATATTATACATATATATATATAATATATATATATATAGAAAATATATATATAATATAACCACACATAAGTATGTGTATATCTATACATTCCAATGATGTTCTCCTTCAAAGCCAAATGTAACTGCTTGACAACACAAATACAAAATACAATTGCAATGGCGAAATGACTCGCATGTGTAAGACTGCATGCTGGCATAAGGCCAACGTAACTGACCGGCATGAGCAACAACACCAACGGTGCCAACAACAATTAAATTCCCATAAATCTATCTATTTATCTATCTTTTGCTTTATAAACGTTTCAAAGGCCCCTAAAACAACATCAAAAAGGAAACAACACAGAGAGATCAAACCTCTTAATGCCCTAATCTATACATCTGTCCAACCTTTGGACTGAAAAGTATAAAAAATTAGGGTATAAAAATGGATGATACAGAGACTATGATATCAATGAAATACTCTTGATTGATAAATATATAAAACGTTTATATATCACAACTAATAACAAATACTGAAAGGGGAACAGAGTCTCTGATATCAATGAAATGATCTGATAAACATAAAAAAAAAGTTTATATCACAACTAATAACAAATACTGGAGGGGAATGTGTGTAGATTTTAGAACTTTCATTGAAAAATATGGGAGATGAAAGACAGAAGAGAAAATAAAAAGAGAGGGAAGCAAAATGAGTGAGGAATGTGAAATGAAATTTAGCAATGGATGATACAGAGATATTATTGAAATGCTTGTATAATACAATATATATATATATATATATATATATATATATATCATATATATATCATAATTAAATTACTATAATCATCAACTACTAGAAAGTGGAATGTAAGTAGATTATGGTACTTTCATAAAAACAATGGGAGATGAAAGACAGAAGAAGAAAATATAGAGTAAATGGAAATAAAAAGAGAAGAAGAGAAACGATAGAAAGGCAATACAAAAGAGAATGAAAGAAAGACAATGGAAAAGAGAAAGACAATGTGAAAAAATGGGGGAAAAAATCTTTAATAAAAAAAAGGAAATGGACATTGCTAGGTGCATGCACACAGAAATGACCCATAAACCAGAAAGGTTAAATTCCAGAGGTCAGTTTGTGACCCAGTGACTTGCTTCACGGGTCGTTCTCTCTCTCTCTCTCTCTCTCTCTCTCTCTCTCTCTCTCTCTCTCTCTCAGCAGAAATCAGTTCTGATTTTTAAAACGAAAACAAGAAAAAAGGAAAATCGTTAATAGAAGTCCTAGATAGAAAATATGTCTAGATATTCTAAATATATATATATATATATATATATATATAATATATATATATACCTATATATGCTATATATATAATATATATTATATATATATATATGCTATGATATATGCTATATCATATATATATATATATAGGTATATATATATATATATATATATATATGTCTGACTTCTGAAAATAAACTAACAACGGAATGACCTTAGGTCAAAAGAGGTACAATGGATCTTTTATATGGAATTGGTCTGAAGGCTTATCTCTCTTGAAGACAGAATATATATATTATATATATATATATATATATATATATATATATATATATATATGACTAACTTGATCACGAAGTATATAAAAAACGTGATGCTTTGTATAAATAAAGGTGATGCCACGGAGGAAAATGGAATGACGTGAATGCCAAGATCTTTGGGTCTACACGACCCTTTATATAGATCGTCTGAGTGATAAAGATAGATTAATATCTGGCTTCTATACATTCATTTACACTACTGACATATCATTCTTAGTTGGTTCCTCAGTACTGAAACTGGTTTTTGTAAATATTTCATACACGTCAAGCTAATACTTCTGCTTTTCTGCTAGTGAGAGACTTGTCCCTATGTAAAAAAAATTTTGTCTCTCTCTCTCTCTCTCTCTCTGTTTCCCTATCTCTCTCTGGCTCTCTTTTCGAAAACGCAGAAGAAGAACCCTGCCACAGAAAGTATCAAGCCAGGCTACCGCTACCTCCTTGCCAGGCCAGGCCAAGCCACTAGTGGGCCGGAGAAAGTGTTTTGGATATTGGCAAAGGCCACACCATCATCACCATCATCAGCAGCAGGAGCCAAGCAGAGGCAGAGAACACCACCAGTTCCTCCTCCTCCTCCTCCTCCTCCTTTTCCTCCAGGACCCCCTCCCTCCCTCTCTCCCTCCCCTTCCCCAAAAAATATATAAAACAAAAAGAGAACGACCTTCTGACGACGTTGACGTCCACGGATCCAAATTCGACCGAGCAAGCGCCATCTCCCCGCGAAACTTTCTTCTCATCTTGCGTGTTCCATGTTATTGCCCGCTACATCCGGGTCACTTTTTTTTTTTTTTTTTTGGTTTTTTTTTTTTTTTTTTGGAAAGAGGGCAGGGGCGGGGGCGGGTAGAGAGTGAGAGGGAGAGAGAGAGAAGGGGTAGACAAGAACGGAGGTCTCCCTACGCCTTTTTCTGATAGCTCCTCCTCGCCCAATTTTTTTTTCCTCCTCCTCCTCCTCCCCCCTCCCCCTCCCTCCTCCTCCTCATCCCCCCTCCCCCTCCCCCAGGGGCGTATAAGAAAAGTGACGAGGGGCGCGAGGCACAAAGAAATGTTAGGCTGTGGAAGAAGTGTCTCGAAAAATTTTATATTTTTGGGAGTTTTTTTTTTTCACCTTTTCGGACTTCTGTGATGATCATATCTCGGCTTCATCTGACGTTTCAATAACAGAAGAGGCATTTTGAGTGTAATAAATACCAACACTATTATTCTCCTTGTATTTCAGTACGTTTTCACTTATAAATTAATTTGTTTTTCTTCCTGCATTTCCCTTTGCATCCTCTTACTTCCTAATGAACGCCATAATATTCTTTGGAAGCTTGAATTTTAAGTCAATGGTACCTGTTCCATAAGAATAGGGTTCATCTTCTGAATACAATAGAAAACGATCAAGCAAAGATCCTCTGGGACTATGGTATCAGAATAGATAGGGTGATACGTGCAAATAGACCAGACGTGACGTTGATTGACAAAGTCAAGAAGAAAGTATCACTCTTTGATGTCGCAATACCATGGGACACCAGAGTTGAAGAGAAAGAGAGGGAAAAAATGGATAAGTATCAAGATCTGAAAATAGAAATAAGAAGGATATGGGATATGCCAGTGGAAATCGTACCCATAATCATAGGAGCACTAGGCACGATCCCAAGATCCCTGAAAAGGAATCTAGAAAAACTAGAGGCTGAAGTAGCTCCAGGACTCATGCAGAAGAGTGTGATCCTAGAAACGGCGCACATAGTAAGAAAAGTGATGGACTCCTAAGGAGGCAGGATGCAACCCGGAACCCCCCCAACACTATAAATACCACCCAGTCGAATTAAAGGACTGTGATAGAGAGAGAGAAAAAAATAATAATGCCATGTATTATCCCGAATAACAATGTTCGGTCTCAGAATTCTACAGGCGAATGTTTAACACTAACTTCAGCACTATTCATCATTGATGATTTTTGCTTGAAGTCTATTTCGATTCAGTGATGAAACCTCCGGTAATAATAATAATAATAATAATAATAATAATAATAATAATAATAATAATAATAATAATAATAATATGCTTTACAGAACTCAAGTATCGTCAGGAGAACTAAAATAACAAAATTATTATTATTATTATTATTATTATTATTATTATTATTATTATTATTATTATTATTCATCTCATCATGGAGTGCGACTCTATGATTATAATCATCATTTTCATTCAGGAGATGAAGAGCCCCATTCATGTGGAACAAGCTCACCACCACAGGGGCCACTGACTTCAAATTCAAGCTTCCAAAGAATATTTTAATGTTCATGAGAAAGAGGTGACAGAAGGTAACGAGAAATAAAGAAAGAAGAGATCGCTTATCTAAAGAGAAATAACAAATAAATAAATCAATCAATATGGATGGATATATTTCAAAATTAATAAGTAAATAAATGTTGATGGATATATTTCAAAGAAAACTGTCACATATAGATATGTGTGTGTCTGCGTTTCCTAGCCTTATACCTTCCCGACTGTGATCATTATCTCTCCCTCTTCTAACTACCAGATTATAATTCACTGCTCAGTTCAACAAAGGCACAAAGGCATAACGGGAACTTGAAGAAACGTCCAATCGGACCAAGACAAAGCGAATTAGGTAGCGGTAGCATGGTGCAAGATCGGCTAATATCAAAGATTATAGATTATCTGGAGTTCAGAATCACGACCTACTGGTTGTGCCAATGACTGAACATTCCTAGAGCTCTCTCTCTCTCTCTCTCTCTTTCCGCACCCTTCGCTTTTTCCTTTTCTCCCTCTCTTATTCTTCTACTTCCTCATGTCATCTCGTTCATTATCTCTCTCTCTTCTTCTTGATATTTCTGGCGTCTTCCTACCGTCCAAAAGCAGTGGTCATCGTGAGCGTTCTATAGCGCTCGCTCTCTCTCTCTCTCTCTCTCTTGCATCTATCGGGTTAGGGCTAGATATGGACATGTAACTGCTAAATGTCCCAGTGACCATCACGTGGCTCAGTGGTTGCAGTTTGGAGCTTGTTCTCAGGGATCCTTGGCTTCTTCGTCCCAGCCAGCTACCTAGCAGTCGACGAGGGGTATAGGCTAGCACTCTCATCCCTGGAGATTTGCCGAGATTTAAGGTGTGATCCGACCTCCAGCTTACTCGAGACGCGTGCAAGATCTTCCCCTCACGCACAAGTTGTAAACATTATGTTCCTAAGTTTTAGCGTAAATTAAAACGTACTAAAATCTGCGGTCAAATAGAGCCTTGTTTCGCCAACGAAAATTAAAATAAAAACGCTATAATTTATTAGATATAATTTTTCTTTTCTGTTTAATATGCACAATTTATTTTTTTACATTTTCATTCTAATAAATAAATCACAAATGTCTTATCCTAAAATTCCTGTGTATTTCATTCAAACGCAAAACACCCTTTTCAGACAATTTTAGGCTCTACCATAGACATTTCGTACCCGCCCCCACCCCCAACAACAACACCAAAGCAATCTGTAGGCTTACTCCCCGAGTAAGCAAAAAGACTGGAAAAAGATTTACGACGAAAAAGCTACATTATGCATTAACATAAAAAATAATAAAACTAATGGAACAAAATGCATCATACTTGTATACTTAGGACTCTTAAGGTATGATACTAACGAAGTTTGAAAAGCGGCGAAAGGAAACGGAATGTAACGAAATAAACGAAATCTCGTTAGCGGAACTTTACGATCAGTTACCGGCGCAGTTAAGCCATAATAAAAACAAACGGAACGGCGTCTCTTTCATTTCTCGAGAGGTACCTACCGGTATCTAAACGCAAAGTGATTTCGGAAATGGCTGGTTCCGGCCGACGGGGAGGAAGAGAGGGGGAGGGAAACCTTACTTATTTACTCTAATCACTGAGGTAAGTGAAAGGATAGAGATTGATAGATAGATAGATAATAGATAGATAGATGATATATAGATAGATAGACAGATAGATAGACGTAAGCATGTTGGTGGGGGGGGGGGGGTGCTCTATATCGACGGAAATATCTAGTAATTGTGAAAAGAAGATCCTTCCTTGCCATAGCATTACGTCATGAGTGAGAGATAGATAGATAGATAGCTGATCTTTTCTTCTTTTTCTTCTTTCTCTAAAAGCTTGTCCCTATTTGGGGTCGCTGTAATAGTTCTTCTATTTATCAAGCTATCTATCTATCTGGATTTGTGGTTCAGCAACACAAAAATCCAGATAAGACAGATTGATAAATAAGCTAATAGACAGAAAGATAGATAGATGATAGATAGGGTATCGGATTTAGTGCGTGCGTTCGGTATCAAGTGGAATAATCAGTAATTGAAAAAAGAAGTTCATTTCTCTGCCTTCATTATAACTACACAGCAAAGAATTCTCAGGTCAGACTTGTGGTATTGTTTTTGTCTCATTTATTAAGGTTTTCTCTCCATCATGTCTATGTCAATGAAGGTAGAGATGTTATAATTACAGATATGGAAGGTGGACGAGTTATAATTTCAAAAAGGGAGAGTGGACAGGTTATAAGTACAGATAGGGAAGTTAGACAGGTTATATGTACAATAGGGAAGGTAAAAAAGTTATAAATACAGATGAGGAAGGTAGAAGGTTATAATTACAGATAAGGAAGGTGGACAGGTTATAATTGCAGAAATGGAAGGTGGACAAGTTATAATTACAGATAAAGAAGGTGGACAGTTTATAATTACAAATATGGAAGGTGGACAAGTTAAAATTACAGCAATAGAAGGTGGACAGGTTATAATTACAGCTATTGAAGGTGGACAAGTTAGAATTAAAGAAAAGGAAGGTGGACAGGTTAGCATTACAAATATGGAAGGTGGACAAGTTATAATTACAAATAGGGAAGGTGGACAAGTCATAATTACAGATATGGAAGGTAGACATGTTATAATTACAGATATGAAAGGTAGACAGGTTATAATTACAGATATGGAAGGTGAACAAGTTAGAATTACAGAAATGGAGGGTGGACAGGTTAGAATTGAAAAAAATGGAAGGTGGACAGGTTAGAATTACAAATATGGAAGGTAGATAGGTTATAATTAAAGATATGGAGGGTAGACAGGTTATAAATACATATAGGGAAGATAGACATGTTATAATTACAGAAATGGAAGGTGGACAGGTTATAAATACATATAGGGAAGGTAGACAGATTATAATTACAGATATAGAAGGCAGAAAGATTATAATTACAGATATAGAAGGCAGAAAGATTATAATTACAGATATGGAAAGGAGACAGGCTATAATTACAGAAATGAAAGGTGAACAGGTTATAATTACAGATATGGAAGGTGGACAGGTTATAATTACAGATATGGAAGGTAGACAGGTTAAAGTTACAAATATGGAACGTGGACAGGTTATAATTACAGATATGGAAGGTGGACAGGTAATAATTACAGGTATGGAAGGTAGACAGATTATAATTACAGCTAAGGGAGGTGAACAGGTTATAATTACAGAAATGGAAGGTGGACAGGTTATAATTACATATATGGATGGTGGACAGGTTATAATTACAGATATGGAAGGTGGACAGGCTATAATTACAGATATGGAAGGTAGACAGATTATAATTACAGCTGTGGAAGGTAGACAGGTTAGAATTACACATAGGGAAGGTAGAAAGGTTATAATTACAGATATAGAAGGCAGACAGGTTATAATTACAGATATGGAAGGTAGACAGGTTATAATTAAAGAAATGGAAGGTGGACAGGTTATAATTACACATATGGAAGGTGGACAGATTAGAATAACAGGTATGGAAGGTGGACAGTTTATAATTACAGAAATGGAAGGTGTACAGGTTAGAATTACAGATATGGAAGGTGGACAGATTAGAATTAAAGAAATGGAAGGTGTACAGGTTATAATTACAGATAAGGAAGGTGATCAATTTAGAATTACAGAAATGGAAGGTGGACAAGTTATAATTACAGATAAGGAAGGTGGACAGGTTAGAATTACAGATATGGAAGGTGGACAGGTTATAATTAAAGAAATGGAAGGTGTACAGGTTATAATTACAGATATGGAAGGTGTACAGGTTATAATTACAGATAAGGAAGGTGATCAAGTTAGAATTACAGAAATGGAAGGTGGACAAGTTATAATTACAGATAAGGAAGGTGGACAGGTTAGAATTACAGATAGGGAATGTGGACAGGTTAGAATTACAGAAATGGAAGGTATATAAGTTATAATTACAGACAGGGAAGGTAGACAGGTTATAATTACAGAAATGGAAGGTGGACAGGTTATAATTACAGATATAGAAGGTGGACAGGTTATAATTACAGATATAGAAGATGTACTGGTTATAATTACAAAAATGGAAGGTGAACAAGTTATAATTACAGATAGGAAAGGTGGTCAGGTTAGAATTACAGAAATGGAAGATGGATAGGTTAGAATTACAGATATGGAAGGTGGACAAGTTATAATTACAGATACGAAAGGTGGACAGGTTAGAATTACATATATGGAAATGGGACAGGTTATAATTACAGAAATGTAAGGTGGAGAGGTTATAATTACAGATATGGAAGGTGGACAGGTTAGAATTACAGAAATGGAAGGTGGAAAAGTTATAATTACAGAAATGGAAGGTGGACAGATTAGAATGACAGATGTGGTAAGTGGACAGGTTAGAATTACAGAAGTGGAAGGTGGACAAGTTATCATTACAGATAGGAAGTTGGACAGGTTAGAATTACAGATATGGAAAGTGGACAGGTTAGAATTACAGATAGGGAAGGTGGACAAGTTATAATTACAGAAATGGAAGGTGGACAGGTTAAAATTACAGATAAGGAAGGTGGACAGGTTAGAATTACAAAAATGGAAGGTGGATAAGATCTAATTAAAGAAATGGAAATTGGAAAAGTGATAATTACAGATAGGGAAAGTGGACAGGTTAAAATTACAGATAAGGAAGGTGGTCAGGTTAGAATTACAGAAATGGAAGGTTGACAGGTTAGAATTACAGAAATGGAAGGTGGACAAGTTATAATTACACATAAGGAAGGTGGACAGGTTAAAATTACAAAAATGGAAGGTTGACAGGTTAGAATTACAGAAATGGAAGGTGGACAAGTTATAATTACAGATAAGGTAGGTGGACAGGTTAGAATTACAGAAATGGAAGGTGGACAAGTTATAATTACACATAAGGAAGGTGGACAGGTTAAAATTACAGAAATGGAAGGTTGACAGGTTAGAATTACAGAAATGGAAGGTGGACAAGTTATAATTACAGATAAGGTAGGTGAACCAGTTAGAATTACAGAAATGGAAGGTGGACAGATTAGAATTACAGATATGGAAGGTGGACAGGTTAGAATTACAGAAATGGAAGGTGGACAGGTTAGAATTACAGATATGGAAGGTGGACAGGTTATAATTACAGATATTGTAGGTGGACAGGTTAGAATTACAGAAATGGAAGGTGGACAGGTTAGAATTACAGATATGGAAGGCAGACAGGTTAGAATTACAGAAATGGAAGGTGGACAGGTTATAATTACAGATATTGTAGGTGGACAGGTTAGAATTACAGAAATGGAAGGTGGACAGGATAGAATTACAGAAATGGAAGGTGGACAGGATAGAATTACAGAAATGGAAGGTGGACAGGTTATAATTACAGATATTGTAGGTGGACAGGTTAGAATTACAGAAATGGAAGGTGGACTGGTTAGAATTACAGAAATGGAAGGTGGACAGGTTAGAATTACAGAAATGGAAGGTGGACAGGTTAGAATTACAGATATGGAAGGCAGACAGGTTAGAATTACAGAAATGGAAGGTGGACAGGTTATAATTACAGATATTGTAGGTGGACAGGTTATAATTACAGAAATGGAAGGTGGACTGGTTAGAATTACAGAAATGGAAGATGGACAAGTTATAATTACAGATATTGTAGGTGGACAGGCTATAATTACAGATATGGAAGGTGGACAGGTTATAATTACAGGTATAGAAGGTGGACAAGTTATAATTACAGAAATGGAAGGTGGACAGGTTAAAATTAAAGAAATGGAAGGTGGACAGGTTATAATTACAGAAATGAAAGGTAGACAGGTTATAAATTCATATAGGGAAGTTTAGAATTATAGATATGGAATGTAGACAGATTATAATTACAGCTATGGAAGGTAGACAGGTTAGAATTACACATAGGGAAAGTGGAAAGGTTATAATTACAGATATAGTAGGCAGACAGGTTATAAGTACAGATAGGGAAGGTGGAGAGGATAGAATTACAGAAATGGAAGGTCCACAGGTTATAATTAATTATAGGAAGGTGGAGTAGGAAGGTAGAATTACAGGTTATAATTTAAAGATAGAAATGGAAGGTCACAGGTTAATAAATTATAGATATGGATAAGGTTGGACACACAGGTTATATTATAATGGAAGGTAGAAAGGTTATAATTACAGATATGTAAGGTGGACAGGTTATAATTAATGATATGGAAGGTAGAAAGGTTATAATTACAGATATGGAAGGTGGACAAGTTATAATTAAGGAAATGGAAGTTGGACAGGTTATAATTACAGGTATGGAAGGTGGACAGGTTAGAATTACAGATGTGGAAAGTGGAAAGGTTAGAATTACAGAAATGGAAAGTCCACAGGTTATAATTATAGATATGGAAGGTGAACAGGTTATAATTAGATATGGAAGGTAGACAGGTTATAATTACAGATATGGAAGGTGGACAGGTTATAATTACAGATATGTAAGGTGGACAGGTTATAATTACAGATATGGAAGGTGGACAAGTTATAATTAAAGAAATGGAAGGTGGACAGGATATAATTGCAGATATGGAAGGTGGACAGATTAGAATTAAAGAAATGGAAGGTGGATAAGTTATAATTACAGTTATGGAAGGTAGACATGTTAAAATTACAAATATGGAAGGTGGACAGGCTATATTTACAGATATGAAAAGTAGACAGATTATAACCACAGCTATGGAAGGTAGACAGGTTAGAATTACACTTAGGGAAGTAGAAAGGTTATAATTAAAGATATTGAAGGCAGAAAGGTTATAATTTCAGATATGGAAGGTGAACAGGTTAGAATTATAGATATGGAAGGTGGACAGATTATAATTACAGATATGGAAGGTGGACAGGTTATAATTACAGATATGGAAGGTGGGCAGGTTATAACTACAAATATGGAAGGAGGACAGGTTATAATTACAGATATGGAAGGTAGACAGATTATAATTACAGATATGGAAGGTGGACAGGTTATAATTACAGATATGGAAGGTGGACAGGTTATAGTTAGAGCTATGGAAGGTAGACAGGTTATAATTACAGAAATGGAGAGTAGACAGGTTATAATTAATGAAATGGAAGGTGGACAGGTTATAATTACAGATATGGAAGGTGGGCAGGTTATAACTACAAATATGGAAGGAGGACAGGTTATAATTACAGATATGGAAGGTGGGCAGGTTATAACTACAAATATGGAAGGAGGACAAATTATAATTACAGATAGGGAAGGTGGACAGGTTAGAATTACAGAAATTGAAGGTGGAAAAGTTAGAATTACAGAAATGGAAGGTGGACAGGTTAGAATTACAGATATGGAAGGTGGACAGGTTAGAATTACAGATATGGAAGGTGGGCAGGTTAGAATTACAGAAATGGAAGGTGGACAGGTTAGAATTAAAGATATGGAAGGTGGACAAGTTAGAAATACAGAAATGGAATGTGGACAAGTTATAATTACAGATAGAGAAGGTGGACAGGTTAGAATTACAGAAATGGAAGGTGGTATCTGGAAGTTGGACAGGTTAGAATCAAAGAAATGGAAGGTGTACAGGTTATAATTACAGATAGGGAAGGAGGAAAGGTTAGAATTACAGATATGGAAGGTGGAAAAGTTATAATTACAGATAGAGAAAGTGGTCAGGTTATAATTACAGATATGGAAGGTGGACACATTAGAATTACAGAAATGGAAGGTAGACAGGTTATAATTATAGATATGGAAGGTGGACAGGTTAGAATTACAGAAATGGAAGGTGGACAGGTTAGAATTATAAAAATGGAAGGTGGACCGGTTAGAATTATAGAAATGGAAGGTGGGCAGGTTATAATTACAGAAATGGAAGGTGGACAGGTTAGAATTAAAGAAATGGAAGGTGGACAGGTTAGAATTACAGAAATGGAAGGTGGACATGTCAGAATTACAGAAATGGAAGGTGGACAGGTTAGAATGACAGAAATGGAAGGTGGACAGGTTAATAATTACAGATAGGGAAGGTGGACAGGTTATAATTCCAGAAATGGAAGGTGGTATCTGGAAGGAGGACAGGTTAGAATAACAGAAATTGAAGGTGGACAGGTTAGAATTACGGAAATGGAAGGTGGACAGGTTAGAATTACAGAAATGGAATGTGGACACATTAAAATTACAGAAATGGAAAGTGGACTGGTTAGAATTACAGATCGGGAAGGTGGACAGGTTAAAATTACAGAAATGGAAGGTGGACAGGCTATAATTACAGAAACGGAAAGTGGACTGGTTAGAATTACAGAGAGGGAAGTTTTACAGATTAGAATTACAGAAATGGAAGGTGGACAGGTTAGAATTACAGAAATGGAAAGTGGACAGAGTAGAATTACAGATAGGGAAGGTAGGGAAGGTGGACAGGTTAGAATTACAGATATGGAAGGTGTACAGGTTATAATTACAGAAATGGAAGGTTGCCAGGTTAAAATTACAGAAATGGAAGGTGGACAAATTATAGTTACAGATAGATATGGTGGACATCTTATAATTATAGAAATGGAAGGCAGACAGGTTATAATTACAGATATGGAATGTGGAGATTAGAATTACAGAAATGGAAGGTGGACATGTGAGAATTACAGAAATGGAAGGTGAAAAGGTTAGAATTGAAGAAATAGAAGGAGGACAAGTGATAATTACAGATAGGGAAGGTGGACAGGTTAGAATTACAGAAATGGAAGGTGGACAAGTTATAATAACAGATAGGGAAGGTGGACAGGTTATAATTACAGAAATGGAAGGCGGACAGGTTATAAGTACAGATAGGGAAGGTGGAGAGGATAGAATTACAGAAATGGAAGGTGGACAGGTTAGAATTACATAAATGGCCGTTGGAAAGGTTAGAATTACAGATAGGGAAGGTGGAAAGGTTAGTATTACAGAAACGGAAGGTGGACAGGTTAGAATTACAGAAATGGAAGGTAGAATAGTTATAATTACAGAAATGGAAGGTGGACAGGTTAGAATTACAGAAATGGAAGGTGGACAGGTTAGAATTACAGAAATGGAAGGTGGACAAGTTATAATTACACATAAGGAAGGTGGACATTAGAATTACATAAATGGAAAGTGGACATGTTAGAATTAAAAAATGGGAAGTGGATAGGTTAGAATTACAGATAAGGAAGGTGGACCGCTTAGAATTACAGAAATGGAAGGTGGACAGGTTAGAATTACAGAAATGGAAGGTGGAAGAGTTATAATTACAGATAGGGAAGGTGGACAGGTTATAATGACAGAAATGGGAGGTGGACAGGTTAGAATTACAGATATGGAAGGTGGACAGGTTAGAATTACAGAAATGGAAGGTGGACAGGTTAGAATTACAGATATGGAAGGTGGACAAGTTGGAATTACAGAAATGGAAGGTGGACAGGTTATAATTGCAGTTATGGAAGGTGGACAGGTTAGAATTACAGAAATGTAAGGTGGACAGTTGAATTACCTATATGGAAGGGGGACAGGTTACAATTACAGAAATGGAAGGTGGACAGGTTAAAATTACAGAAAAGGAAGGTCGATAGGCTAGAATTAATGAAATGGAAGGTGGACAGGTTAGAATTACAGAATAGGAAGGTGGAGCGATTATAATTACAGAAATGGAAGGTGGACAGGTTAGAATATGGAAGGTGGACAGGTTATAATTACAGATATGGAAGGTTAACAGGTTAGAATGACAGATATGGAAGGTGGACAGGTTATAATTACAGAAATGGAAGGTGGACAGGTTAGAATTACAGATATGGAAGGTGGACAGGTTAGAATTACAGAAATGGAAGGTGGAAAGGTTATAATTACAGATATGGAAGGTAGACAGGTTATAATTACAGGTATGGAAGGTGGAAAAGTTATAATTACAGATAGGGAAGGTGGACAGGTTAGAATTACAGATATGGAAGGTGGACAGGTTAAAATTACAGAAATGGAATGTGGAAGAGTTATAATTACAGATAGGGAAAGTGGTCAGGTTAGAATTAAAGATATGGAAAGTGGACAGGTTAGAATTACAGAAATGGGAGGTCGACAGGTTATAATTACAGATATGGAAGGTGGACAGGTTAGAATTACAGATATGGAAGGTGGACAGGTTGAATTACAGATAGGGAAGGTGGACAGGTTAGAATTACAGATATGGAAGGTGGACAGGTTAGAATTACAGAAATGGAAGGTAGACAGGTTAGAATTACAGATATGGAAGGTATAGTATAGTAAATTAATGAATTACCCAACCATTCTCAGTAAAAATTGTGTATTATAAAGCAAATTAAGTTTTTCATAATTGACTTTGAAAATTGCGTCCTCAAATGAGGACGCTGGGATGAAGTGGTATAAATCATGTTCAAACCTGTCAAAGTATGCGGGACCTGAACTTACTGATATACCCTGATTTTTGTCTCAGGTTTTTTCATATCTTTGTTGTGATCACACTCAATAAGAGAATATTCATTCATGGTAAGTATATTTTGTCATTATCTAAAATATTTCTTGAAAAAGTTGTGGAGAAGTAACTAATACACTCTCTCTCTCTCTCTCTCTCTCTCTCTCTATATATATATATATATATATATATATATATATATATATATATATATATATATATATATATATATATATGTGTGTGTGTGTGTGTGTGTGTGTGTGTGTATGTGTGTGTGTTTTTAATTACATATATATATATATATATATATATATATATATATATATATATAAATTTCTAATTTTGAAGATTGCGCATTTCTGTGATCATGCCGATGCATCAAATAATAAATGGGATAAAGGATTCAAAGTAAGAAGCTTGATTTCGAAGCTTTAGAAAACATTGACTCAAAATGCAGCATTTTAGGAATGCATTAGTGTTGATGAAATCATGGGCATAACTAACTGAAACAATTTATCCAGGTGAAACCTATAAGGTTTGGATATAAACTTTCGGCGCTTTGTGGGACCTTGGGTTACTGTTATAATTGTGATCTTTACCGAGGTAAGACTCCCCAACAAGAACAGAATGATGCTTTAGCACTGGGTTCAAAAGTTGTTTTGAAAATGCTTGATACTGAGGCTGATCCAGAATCTCATACTGTCTTTTTTGATAATTATTTTACTGAATATGAATGATCTCATACTGTCTTTTTTGGTAATTATTTTACTGAATATGAATGATCTCATAGTGTCTTTTTTTATAATTATTTTACTGAATATGAATTATTAGTCCACCTATGAAGTACTAGGTTTCAAGCATTGTGAAATTCGTTTGAAGAACTGTACATTGAAATCAGATCATGGGATGAAAAAAAGAAACAAGAGGCTCATACGACTACAGGTTTGACACCAGTGAAGATGTAGTACTGATGGTAAAATAGCTAGATAACAAAGGTGAACGTTGGAAAAATCAAAGTCTAAAGGAAGCGCTTCTCAACCAAATGCAATTTTCAACTACAACAAATGCATGGGTATTGTAGGATACCATGATTGGTTGGTAGGGAAATATTCTGTTTCTATTCGAGGCATTGGTACACCAAGGACATGTTAACATACAGCTGAGTTTATTAGATTTCAAAAGGCCAATTTCTGTAGCTCACTTGAAATTGGCTTGCATGGAGGGCTTAGTAGAAATTCCTTGTGGTACCTTACACTCACATACAAGTTTTACTGATGTTCGGTATGATGGTAAAGACCTTGGTAAAGACCATATTATTGAAAAACCCAACAGTCAACAATGGTGTTTGAACAAAACATATACAGCAAATCTAAGGACCTCTTGCCCTAAATGTAATGTGACTCTTTGTATTGGATGTCTCAGCTCTTATCATAAAAGAAAATAAGTTCATAAGATATTACAATAAAAAAAAAGTAAATTTGGCTTATAAAATTACATTTTTTCAGCTAGAATATTAGATGAGAATTCAAAACATTCAACTAGATTGATAATATGTATTTGTTTGTCTTTACTTACAAAGAAGATACTGTGTTTAGGAAATATAAACCTAACACCCATTGTCCCAGTGTCCTCAATTGAGGAAAGCTTGAAAACGTGATTTTATTATACCCCTTTATCCCAGCGTCCTCATTTAAGGACATCTTATTGTATGCTTACCATTAGAAATAGATTTTTTCTGTCTACTTCATATGTATTCTTAACCCTTAAATATACAATATTTTGCAAAAAAATCAAGAATTTCATAAAATACAAAAGTTGGGGTTTAATGGGTTAAAATTACAGAATTGGAAGGTGGACAATAAATAGTTTCAGATAGATAAGGTGGACAGCTTATAATTATAGAATTGAAAGATGGACAGGTTATAATTACAGATATGGAATGTGGAGATTAAAATTACAGAATAGGAAGGTGGAAAGGTTAGAATTACAGAAATGGAAGGTGGACAAGTTATAATTACAGATAGGGAATGTGGACATGTTAGAATTACAGAAATGGAAGGTGGACAAATTATAATTACAGATATGGAAGGTAGACATGTTAAATTATAGATATAGAAGGAGGACAGGCTATATTTACAGATATGAAAGGTAGACAGGTTAGAATTACAGATATGGAAGGTAGACAGGTTAGAATTACAGATATGGAAGGTAGAGAGATTATAATTACAGCTATGGAAGGTAGACAGGTTAGAATTACACATTGGGAAGTAGAAAGGTTATAATTAAAGATATAGAAGGCACACAGGTTATAATTACAGATATGGAAGGTGAACAGGTTAGAATTACAGTATTGGAAGTTGGAAAGGTTATAATTACAGATATGGAAGGTGGACAGGTTATAATTACAGATATGGAAGGTAGACAGATTATAATTACAGATATGGAAGGTGGACAGGTTATAATTACAGATATGGAAGGTGGACAGGTTATATTTACAGCTATGGAAGGTAGACAGGTTATAATTACAGAAATGAAAAGTAGAAAGGTTATAATTAATGAAATGGAAGGTGGACATATTAAAATTACAGATATGGAAGGTGGGCAGGTTATAACTAAAAATATGGAAGGTGGACAGGTTAGAATGACAGAAATGGAAGGTGGACAGGTTATAATTGCAGGTATGGAAGGTTGAAAAGTTATAATTACAGGTAGGGAAGGGAATTACAGATATAGAAGGTGGACTGGTTACAATTACAGAAATGGGAGGTAGACAGGTTAGAATTAAAGATATGGAAAGTGGACAGATTAGAAATACAGAAATGGAATGTGGACAAGTTATAATTACAGATATGGAAGGTGGTCGGGTTATAATTACAGATAGGAAAGGTGGACAGTTTAGAATTACAGATATGGAATGTGTACAGGTTAGGATTACAGGAATGGAAGGTGGAAAAGTTATAATTACAGATAGGAAAAGTGGTCAGGTTATAATTACAGGTATGGAAGGTGGACAGGATAGAATTACAGAAATGGAAGGGAGACAGGTTATAATTACAGATATGGAAGGTGGACAGGTTAGAATTACAGAATAGGAAGGTGGAAAGGTTAGAATTACAGAAATGGAAGGTTGACAAGTTATAATTACAGACAGGGAATGTGGACAGGTTATAATTACAGAAATGGAAGGTGGACAGGTTATAAGTACAGATATGGAAGGTGGACAGCTTATAATTACAGATAGGGAAATTGGACAGGTTAGAATTACAGAAATGGAAGGTGCACAAGTGGGAATTACATATAATTGGAAGGTTGGACAAGGTGGGAAAATTACAAATAATAATTGGCAAGGTGGCAGTTAGAATTACAGAGAATGGAAAACTGCACAAAAGGTGGGAAATTTTCCACTATATGGAAGGTGGACAAGTGGGAATTACATATATGGAAGGTGGACAAGTTAGAATTACAGAAATGAACGTTGGAAAGGTTAGAATTACAGATAGGGAAGGTGAACAGGTTAGAATTACAGAAATGGAAGGTGGACAGGTTAGAATTACATAAATGGAAATTAGACAGGTTATAATTACAGAAATGGAAGGTGGACAAGTTATAATTACAGATGGGGAAGGTGGACAGGTTAATTAAAATTACAGAAATGGAAGGTGGACAAGTTAGAATTACAGAAATAGAAGGTGGACAGGTTAGAATTACAGAAATGGAAGGTGGAGAAGTTATAATTAAAGATAAGGAAGGTGGACAGGTTAGAATTACAGAAATGGAAAATGGACAGGTTAGAATTACAAAAATGGAAAGTGGACAGGTTAAAATTACAGAAATGGAGGGTGGAAAAGTTATGATTACAGATGGGAAGGTGGAGAGGTTATAATTACAGAAATGGAAGGTGGACTGGATAGAATTACATAAATGGAAGGTGGACAGGTTAGAATTACAGAAATGGAAGGTGGACAGGTTAGAATTACAGAAATGGAAGGTGGATAAGTTAAAATTACAAAAATGGAAGATGGACAATTTATAATTACAGATAAGGAAGGTGGACAAGTTAGAATTACAGATAGGGAAGGTGGACAGGTTAGAATTACAGAAATGGAAGGTAGACAGGTTATAAGTACAGATATGGAAAGTGGAGAGGTTAGAATTACAGAAATGGAAGATGGACAGGCTAGAATTACAGAAATGGAAAGTGGACAGGTTATAATTACAGATAGGGAAGGTAGATAGGTTAGAATTACATAAATGGAAGGTAGATAGGTTAGAATTACAGATATGGAAGTAGAAAGGTATTAATTTACAGATATGGAAGGTAGAAGTTATAATTACAGATCTGGAAGGTAGGGACAGTTATATTTCAGATAGGGAAGGTAGACAAGATATAAATTACAGAATATGGAAGGGCAAAGGACAGGTTAGAATTAACAGATATTGCGGAAGATAGAACCGGCTAGAATTACAGAAATGGAAGGTTGAACCATGTTTAGAAATTAACAGAATGGAAGGTGGGGACAGGTTAGAATTACAGAAATGGGAAGGTGGACAGGTTCAGAATTTAACAGAAATGGAAGCGGTGGACAGTTTAGAAATTACAGGAAATGGAAACGGTGGGGACAGGTTAGAATTACAGGAAATGGAAGGTGAACAGGGTTAAAAATTACAGAAATGGAAGATGGAACAGCGGTTATAATTACAAGAAATGGAAGGTGGGGGGAACAGGTTAGAATTACAAATAATTGGAAGTGGTGGACGAGGTTATAATTTACAGTAATGGATAAGGAATTGGACAGGTTATTATTAACTCATAGGGAATGTAAGATAGAGGTTAGAATTACCAAAGGATATGGACAAGGTAGACACCGCAGAGAATTTACAGAAATGGAAGGTAGAATGGTTATTAATCACAGAATGTGTAAGGTGGACTAGGTTATGATTAAAGGATATGGAAGGTAGACAGGTTATTAATAAAACAGATAAGGGAAGGTATTACAGGCTTAGAATTACAAGATATGGAAGGTCGGGAACAGGTAAGAATTACAGAAATGGAATTGGTGGGACAGTTTAGAAATTACAGAAATGGCAAGGTGGGACAAAAGGTTAGAATTACAGAGTTTATGGGAAGGTGGAACAGGTTAGAATTACAGAAATGGAAGGTGGGGACAGGGTTTATAATTACAAGATAATGGAAAGGTGGGACAGGTTTATAATTACAGATAGGGAAAGGTAGATAGGTTAGGAATTACATAAATGGAAGGTAGATAGGTTAGCAATTACAGATATTGGAAGGTTAGGGCACAGGTTAGAATTACAGATAATGGAAGGTAGACAGGTTTTATAATTACAAGAATGGAAGGTTAGACAGGTTATTTAATTTCAGATAAGGGAAGGTAGACAAGATATAATTACAGATATGGGATGTTAGGACCAGATTTATTAATCACAGATATGGAAGGCAGGCACAGGTTATAATTACAGAATATGGAAGATAGGGACCTTTTTTTGGACTAGAATACAAGAAATGGAAGGTTGACAGGTTAGAATTACAGGAATGGAAGGTATTTAGGAACAGGTTTAGAGGTTACAGATATGGAAGGTGCGGACAGGACTTAGAATTACAAGGAATTGGAGGGTGGGACTGGTTTAGGAATTACAGAAATTGGGAAGGGTGGGAACAGGTTAGAAGGAATTACAGAAATGGAAGGTAGACAAGGTTAGATTCCAGAAATGGAAGGTTGAAAGGTTAGAATTGCCAGAAATTGGAAGGTGGACAGGTTTAGAAAGTTACAGAAATGGAAGGTGGACAAGCGGTTAGAATTTCACAGAAATGGAGAAGGTGGACAGGTTATGGAATTACACATAGGAAATTGACAGGTTGAATTACAGAATAGGGAATGGTGGACAAAAAGGTTAGAATTACACATAGGGAAAGTTGGACAGGTTAAGAATTAAATGCAGGAATAGGGAGTGGACAACGGTTTAGAAATTACAGGAATGGAAAGGTAGGAACAAGGTTTAGAATTCCAGAAATGGAAGTGACGGTTAGAATTACAGAATTGGAAGGTTGGCCTGGTTAGAATTTACAAAGAAATGAAGGTGGGACAGGTTATGTAATTACAGAATTGGAAGGTTGGACTGGTTAGATATTACAGAAAATGAAAGGTGGACAGGTTTATGAATTACAAAATGGAAGGTTGGACAGGTGTATTAAAGAAATGGTAAGTGGGGAACAGGTTTAGAAATTACAGAAATGGAAGGTGGCAGGTTAAAAATTTAATTACAGATAACTGGACAAGGTGGAACAGGCTTAGTAATTACAGAATGGAAGGTAGACCAAGGTTGAATTCCAGAAATGGATAGGTGGACAGGTTAGGAATTACCAGAATTGGACAGGTGGACTTGTTAGAAATAACCCAGGGAAAAAATTTGGGAAAAAGGTTGGGACAGGTTAGAATTACAGAAATGGAAAGTGGACAAGGTTAGAATTACAGGAAATGGAAGGTGGACAGGTTATATTACAGAAATTGGAAGGTGGCAGGTTAATAATTCAGATATGGAAAGTGGACGGCTAGAATTGACAGAAATGGAAGGTAGAACAGGTTTAGAAATTTCCGAATGGAAAGCTGAGCAGGTTAGGAATTACAGAATTGGAAGGTTGGACTGTTAAATTACAGAATTGGAAGGTGGACAGGGTTAGAATTACACTAGGGAAAGTTGGACAGGGTTAGAATTACAGGAAATTGGAAGGTGGAAAATTATAATTACAGAAATGGAAGGTGGAACAAGCTTCGGAATTAACCAGAAATGGAAGGTACATTCAAAGGTTAGAATTACAGAAATGGAAGGTAGGACAGTTAGGAATTACAGACATGGAAGGTTGGACAGGTTAGAATTACGTAAATGGGAAGTGGGTTGAACAGGTTAGAATTGACAGAAATGGAAGGTGGATAAGGTTTAAATTACAGGAAATCAAGATTGGAAAATAATAAGTACAGAAATGGAAGGTGAACAGGGTTTAGAATTACAGACCAGAAAATGGAAGGTGGACAGGTTAGGAATTACAGGAAATTTTGAAAGGTTGGACCGGTTTAGAATTACAGAAATGGAAGGTGGAACCTGTTTAAGGGATTACAGATTATGGAAGGTTGGACAGGTTTAGAATGGACAGAAATGGTAAGGTGGGACAGGTTAGAAATTACAGGAAATTGGAAGGTGGAAAAAATTATAATTACACAACTGAAGGTGGGAACAGGTTTGGAATTACAGGAAATTGGAAGTGACAGGTTAGAATAACAGATAAATGGAAGGTGAAAAACGTTAGAATTACAGAAATGGAAAGGTGGATTAATGGTTATAAGAATTACAGAAAGGAAGTGGAAAAATTTAGAAGTTACAGAAATGGAAGGTGAACCAGGGTTATGAAATTACAGAAATGGAAGGTTTGGACGGTAGAAATTAACAGGAAATTGGAAGAATTGGGACTGGTTAGAATTACAGAAATGGAATGTGGACAGGTTTAGAATTACAGGATACTTGGAAGGGTGGAACAGGTTTAAGAATGACAGAAATGGAAGGTGGACAGGTTAGAATTTTAAAACAGCCGAACAATGGAAAGGTGGGAAAAATTAATAAAGTTACAGAAATGGAAGGTGACCAGGGTTAGAAGTTAACAGAAATGGAAGGTGGACAAGGCCTTAGAATTACAGAAATGGAATTGTGGATCAGGTTAGGAAATTGCGATATGGAAGGTGGACAGGTTAGAATTGACAGGAAATGGAGGAAGGTGGACAGGTTTAGAATTACAGAAATGGAAGGGGAAAATTATAATTACAGAAATGGACAGGTGAACAGTTAGGAATACTTAGAAATAGAAGGTGGACAGGTTAGAATTACAAGTTAGGGAATTAGGTTGGAACAGTTTAGAATTACAGAAATGGAAGGTAGGACAAAAAGGTTATAAGTTACAGATAATGGAAACTGGTGGAACAGGCTTAGAAATTACCGAAATGGAAGGTAAGACAAAGGTTAGGAATTCCCGGAAATGGAAGGTGGATCAGGTAGGAATTACAGAATTGGGAAGGTGAACTGGTTAGAAATTACAGAAATGGAAGGTGGAACAGGTTAGAATTACAGAAATTGGATAAGGTGGACAGGTTAAGAATTACAGAAAATGGAAGGTGGACAGGTTTATAATTGACAGGAAAAATTGGAAAGGTGGGCAAGGTTATAATTAACAGATATGGAAAGTGGGACAGGCTAAGGAATTGAACAGAAATGAAGTGTTAGACAAGGTTGAATTCCAGAAAATGGGAAGGCTGGACAGGTTAGGAATTAGCAGAATTGGATGGAAGGTGGACTGGTTAGAAAAATTACAGAATTGGAAAGGTGACAAGGTTAAGGAATTACACATAGGAAGTTGGACAGGTTAGAATTAACAGAAATGGAAGGTGAAAAATTATAATTAGAAATGGAAGGTTGGGAACAGGTTAGAATTACAGAAAGAAGGACACAGGTTAGAATTACAGAAATGGAAGGTAGGACAGGGTTAGAGAATTACAGACATGGAAGGTGACAGGTTTAGGAATTACAAGATATGGGAAAAAGGTTGACAGGTAGAATTGACAGAAATGGGAAAGGTTGGGATAAGGTTAAAACAAGGAAATTCGGAGATGAAAATTAAGAGTACAGAAAATGGAAAGTGTTGGAACAAGGTAGGAATTACAGAAATGGAAGGTGGCGGTTAGAATTAACAGAAATGGAAGGTGGACGTGGTAGGAATTACAGAAATGGCCAAGGTTGACAGTTTAGAATCTACAGATTGGAAGGTGGACAGGTTAGAATGAACAGAAATGGAAGGTGGAGCAGGTTAGAATTACCGAAGAATGGAAGGGTGGAAAAATTAAAAATTATAATTACAGAAACTGGGTAAAGGTGAACAGGTTAGAATTACACGGAAATGTGGAAGGTGAAGAAAGGTAGGATAACAGGATTATGGAAAAGGTTGACAGGTTAGAATTAAGAAATGGGAAGGTGCGGACAGGTTAGAATTACAGAAATGGAAGGTGGAAAAATTATTAGAAAGGTACATGAAATGTTAAGGCGAACAGGGTAGAATTCAGAAATGGAAGAGGTGGACACAGGTTAGGAATAAACAAGAAATGGAAGGGTGGACTGGTTTAGAATTACAGAAATGGAAAGTGGACAAGTTTAGGAAATTACAGGATACGGAAGGTGGAACAGGTTAGAAATTGACAAGTAATGGAAAAGGTGGATCAAAGGTTTAGGAATTACAGAAATGGGAAGGTGGAAAAATTAAATAATTACGAAATGGAAGGTTGAAACAGGTTAGAATTTACAGAAATGGGGAAGTGGGACAAGCGGCTAGAATATAGCAGAAATTGGAAGGTGGACAAGGTTTAGAATTACAGATAAATGAAGTTGGACAAGGTAGGAAATGACCAGGAAAGGTGGACAGGTTAGAATTACAGAAATGGAGGTGGAAAAATTATAATTACAGGAATGGAAGGTGAACAGGATTAGGAATTACAGAAATAGAAGTTGGACGGTTAGAATTACAGATAGGGAAAGGTGACCAGGTTAGGAATTACAGAAATGGAAGGTTAGAACAGGTTATAAGTACAGGATAATTTGGGAAGTGGAGGAAAGGTTTAGGGAATATTACAGAAATTGGAAGATGGACAGGTTAGAATTACAGGAAATTGGAAAGGGACAGTTATAATTACGATAGGGAAGGTAATAGGTTAGGAATTACATAAATTTGGAAGGTAATAGGTTGAATTACAGATATGGAAGGTAGCACAGGTTATATTTAATTTTACAGAATATGGGAAAGGTAAGAACAGGTTATAATTACAGATATTGGAAGGTTAGACAGGTTATATATTACAGAATTTGGAAGGCTAGACACGGTTTAATTATTTCAGATTAGGGAGGAAAGGTGACAAGATATAATACCAGATATGGAAGGAGACAGGTTATACGAATTACAGAATAAATGGAAGGATTTACACCGCTTAGAATTAACAGAAATGGAAGGTGGGACGATGTTAAGAATTACAGAATTGGAAGGTGACCAAGGTTAGAATTAAAAATGGAAGGTGGACAGGTTAGAATTTACAGAACTGGACAAGGTGGACAGGTTAGAAATTACAGAAATGGAAAGGTGAACAGGTAAAATTACAGAAATGGAAAGGATTGGACAAGAAGGTTACTAAATTACAGAAATGGGAAAGGTGCAGGACAGGTTAGAAATTACAGAAATATGGAAGGTGACAGGTATTAATTTTTACAAGATATGGAAAGCGTGACAGGTTTATTATTAACTGAATAGGGAATGTAGATAGGTTAGAATTACAGATATGGAAGGTAGACACGTTAGAATTACAGAAATGGAAGGTAGAATGGTTATAATCACAGATGTGTAAGGTGGATAGGTTATGATTAAAGATATGGAAGGTAGACAGGTTATAATAACAGATAAGGAAGGTATACAGGTTAGAATTACAGATATGGAAGGTGGACAGGTAAGAATTACAGAAATGGAAGGTGGACAGTTTAGAATTACAGAAATGGAAGGTGGACAGGTTAGAATTACAGATATGGAAGGTGGACAGGTTAGAATTACAGAAATGGAAGGTGGACAGGTTATAATTACAGATATGGAAGGTGGACAGGTTATAATTACAGATAGGGAAGGTAGATAGGTTAGAATTACATAAATGGAAGGTAGATAGGTTAGAATTACAGATATGGAAGGTAGACAGGTTATAATTACAGATATGGAAGGTAGACAGGTTATAATTACAGATATGGAAGGTAGACAGGTTATAATTTCAGATAGGGAAGGTAGACAAGATATAATTACAGATATGGAAGTTAGACAGATTATAATCACAGATATGGAAGGCAGACAGGTTATAATTACAGATATGGAAGATAGACCGGCTAGAATTACAGAAATGGAAGGTTGACAGGTTAGAATTACAGAATGGAAGGTGGACAGGTTAGAATTACAGATATGGAAGGTGGACAGGTTAGAATTACAGAATTGGAAGGTGGACTGGTTAGAATTACAGAAATGGAAGGTGGACAGGTTAGAATTACAGAAATGGAAGGTAGACAGGTTAGAATTCCAGAAATGGAAGGTGGACAGGTTAGAATTATAGAATTGGAAGGTGGACTGGTTAGAATTACAGAAATGGAAGGTGGACAGGTTAGAATTACAGAATTGGAAGGTGGACTGGTTAGAATTACAGAAATGGAAGGTGGACAGGTTAGAATTACAGAAATGGAAGGTGGACAGGTTAGAATTACAGAAATGGAAGGTGGACAGGTTATAATTACAGAAATGGAAGGTGGGCAGGTTATAATTACAGATATGGAAGGTGGACAGGCTAGAATTACAGAAATGGAAGGTAGACAGGTTAGAATTCCAGAAATGGAAGGTAGACAGGTTAGAATTCCAGAAATGGAAGGTGGACTGGTTAGAATTCCAGAAATGGAAGGTGGGCAGGTTATAATTACAGATATGGAAGGTAGACAGGTTAGAATTCCAGAAATGGAAGGTAGACAGGTTAGAATTACAGAATTGGAAGGTGGACTGGTTAGAATTACAGAAATGGAAGGTGGACAGGTTAGAATTACAGAATTGGAAGGTGGACAGGTTAGAATTACACATAGGGAAGTTGGACAGGTTAGAATTACAGATAGGGAAGGTGGACAGGTTAGAATTACACATAGGGAAGTTGGACAGGTTAGAATTACAGATAGGGAAGTTGGACAGGTTAGAATTACAGAAATGGAAGGTAGACAGGTTAGAATTCCAGAAATGGAAGGTGGACAGGTTAGAATTACAGAATTGGAAGGTGGACTGGTTAGAATTACAGAAATGGAAGGTGGACAGGTTAGAATTACAGAATTGGAAGGTGGACTGGTTAGAATTACAGAAATGGAAGGTGGACAGGTTAGAATTACAGAAATGGAAGGTGGACAGGTTAGAATTAAAGAAATGGAAGGTGGACAGGTTATAATTAGAGAAATGGAAGGTGGGGGCAGGTAAATTAAAGATATGAAGGTGGACCAGCCTAGAATACAGAAATGGAAGTAGACAAAGGTAGAAATTCCAACCAAATGGAAGGTGGACAGGTTAAGAAAATTACAAGAATTGGAAGGTGGAACTGGTTAGAAATTCACAGAAATTGGAAGGTGAAAGGTTAGAATTAGAAATGGAAGGTGGACAGGTTAGAATTACAGAAATGGAAGGTGACTGGTTATATTACAGAAATGGAAGGTGGACAGGTTATAAATTACAGATAGGAAGGTGGACAGGTTAGAATTACGAAATGGAAAGGTACAGGTTTAGAAATTCAAGAAATGGAAGGCTGGACCAGGTTTAGAAATTACAGAAATGGAAGGTGAACAGGTTAGAATTACAGAAATGGAAGGTGGACAGGTTAGAATTACAGAAATGGAAGGTGGAAAAATTATAATTACAGAAATGGAAGGTGAACAGGTTAGAATTACAGAAATGGAAGGTACACAGGTTAGAATTACAGAAATGGAGGTTAGACAGTTAATTACAGAAAATGGAAAGGCTGGACAGGTTAGAAATTACAGAAATATGGAAGGTGAACAGGGTTAGAATTACAGAAATGGCAAAGGTGGGTGGTTAGAATTACGAAATGGAAGGTGGGACGTTAATTTAAGTTACAGAAAAATGGAAAGGTGGAACATTAGAATACAGAAAATGGAAGGTGGACAGGTTTAGAATTACAAAGAAAATGGTGAATTAGGTGAACAGGGTTAGAATTACAGAAATGGAGAGGTAGACAGGTTATAAGTACAGATATGAAAGTGGACAGGCTAGACATTACAGGAAACTGGACGGTAAGACAGGTTAGAATCCAGAAATATAAGGTGGACAGGTTATAATTACCAATAATTGGAAGGTTGACTGGTTAGAATCCAGAAATGGAAGGTGGACAGGTTGAGAATTACAGAAATGGAAGGGGACATGTTAGAATTACAGAAATGGAAGTGGACAGGTTATAATTACAGAAATGGGAAGGTGGGGCGGTTTTAATTACAGATATGGAAAGTGGCAACAGTCTAGAATGACAGAAATGGAAGGTAGACGGTTTTAGAATTCCAAAATTGAAGCTGGACAGGGTATATAATTAACAGAATTGGAGTGGACTGGTTAGAATTACAGAATTTGGAAGGTAGACAGGTTAGAATTACACATAGGGAAGTTGGAAGGTTTTATAATTACAGAAATGGAAGGTGGAAAAATTATAATTACAGAAATGGAAGGTGAACAGGTTAGAATTACAGAAATGGAAGGTACACAGGTTAGAATTACAGAAATGGAAGGTAGACAGGTTAGAATTACAGACATGGAAGGTGGACAGGTTAGAATTACAGATATGGAAGGTGAACAGGTTAGAATGACACAAATGGAAGGTGGATATGTTAAACTTACCGGAAATGGAAGATGGAAAAATGATAAGTAAGAAATGGAAGGTGAACAGGGTAGAATTCCAGAAAGTGGAAGGTACCGGTTAGAATTACAGAAATGGAAGGTGGACTGGTGTTAGAATTACAGAAATGGAAAGTGGACAAGTTTAGAATTACAGGATAAAAATTGGAAGGTGGACAAGGTTAGAAGACAGAAATGGAAGGTGGAACAGGTTAGAATTACAGAAATGTAAGGTGGCACAATTATAAAATTCAGGAATGGGAAGGTGGAAACCGGTTAGAATTACAGAAATGGAAGGTGGACAAAAAAGTGTTTAGAATTACAATATGGAACGTGAACAGGTAAGGAATTACAGAAATGGAAGTGATAGGTTAGGAATTACAGAGAATGGACGGTGGAAAAATTATAATTTACAGAAATGAAGGTTGAACTAGGGTATGAATTACCGAAATGGAAGGTGGAAACCGGTTAGAATTACAAGAAATGGAAGGTTTGGAACTGGTGTTAGAATTACAAAGAAATGGGAAGGTGGACAAAATTTATAATTACAGAAATGAAGGGAACAGGTTAGAATTGACAGAAAATGGAAGGTGGGGACAGGTTAGCAATTACAAGAAATGGAAATGTGGAAAAACTCTTATTAATTACAAGGAAATTGGAAAAGGTTGAACAGGTTAGAATTACAGAATGGAAAGGTGGACAGGTTAGGGGAATTACAGAAATTGAAGGTGGAAATAATTATAATTACAGAAATAGTAAGGTGGGAAGGTCGGTAGGAATTACAGGATATTGGAAGGTGGACAGGTTAGAATGAACAGAAAAGGAAGGTGTGGAGGTGGTCAAAAACTTATAAAAATTACAGGAAATGGAAGTGGTGAACAGGTTAGAATTACAGGAAAACACAAATGGAAGGAAAAAACTGGGACAGGTTAGGAATTACAGAAAATGGAAGGTTGGAAAAAATTATAATCTTACAGAAATGGAAGGTGGAACAGAGGTTAGGAATTACAGTAAATGAAGGTGGACAGGTTAGAATTACAGAAATGGAAAGTGGAAAAATTATAATTACAGAAATGGAAGGTGAACAGGTTAGAATTACAGATATGGAAGGTGGACCGGTTATTATTACTGATAGGGAATGTAGACAGGTTATAATTACAGATAGGGAAGGTATACAGGTTAGAATTACAGAAAATGGAACTTGGGACAGGCAGGTTAGAATTACAAGGAAATAGGAAGGTGGACAAGTTAGAATTACAAGAATGGAATGGACGTGGACAAGGTTAGGAATTACAGAAATGGAAAGTGGAAAAATTATAATTACAGAAATGGAAGGTGAACAGGTTAGAATTACAGAAATGGAAGGTGGACAGGTTAGAATTACAGATATGGAAGGTGGACCGGTTATTATTACTGATAGGGAATGTAGACAGGTTATAATTACAGATAGGGAAGGTATACAGGTTAGAATTACAGAAATGGAACTTGGACAGGTTAGAATGACAGAAATGGAAGGTGGACAAGTTAGAATTACAGATATGGAAGGTGGACAGGTTAGAATGACAGAAATGGAAGGTGGACAGGTTAGAATTACAGATATGGAAGGTGGACAGGTTATTATAAGTACAGATATGGAAGGTGGACAGGTTATAATTACAGATAGGGAAGGTAGATAGGTTAGAATTACATACATGGAAAGTAGACAGGTTAGAATTACAGATATGGAAGTAGACAGGTTAGAATTACAGATATGGAAGTAGACAGGTTATAATTACAGATATGGAAGGTAGACAGGTTATAATTACAGATATGGAAGGTAGACAGGTTATAATTATAGATAGGGAAGGTAGAACAGGCTTAGGTAATTACAATAGATATAGAAGGTAGACAGATTATAATCACAGATATGGAAGGTAGACAGATTATAATTACAGATATGGAAGGTAGACAGGTTATAATTACAGATATGGAAGGTAGACAGGTTATTATTACAGATATGGAAGGTGGGGACAGGTTATGATTGTAAACAGAAATGGAAGGGGAAAAATTTAATTACAGAAATAAGGGGGAAGGTTGGACGGTTATAATTTACGATAGGAAGGTGAGGACAGTGTAGGACAATTGCCAGGAACTGAAAGTTGTGGAAAAAATTATAATTTTCCGAAATGGAGGTTGAACAGTTAGAATTACCAAAGGAAATGGGGAAGGTGGCCATGTTTTTTTAGAAATTACAGAAATGGGAGGTTAAAAGATTATAATTTACAAGGAATGGAAAGGTGACTGGTTAGGAATTACAGAAATGGAATGGTTGGCACCAGTTTAGAATTAAACAGAAATGGAAAGTGGAAAAATATTTATAATTAACAGGAATCTTGCAGGTTGAACATGTTATAATTACAGATATTGAGGTGGGCCGGTTTATTATTACATAGTGTGTGGGTGTAAGTAACAGGAATGGTTTATAGGATCACAGCTATGGAAGGTATACAGGTTTTAGAATTACAGAAATGGCAAACTTGGTAACAAGGTTGGAAATTAACAGAATTTTAAAATGGAAGGTTGGAACACGTTAGATTACGATATGTAATGTGGGGGACAAGGTTTGCATTACGAAATGGGAAATTGGAAAATTATAATTACAGGAAAATTTGGAAAGGTTAACAAGGTTAGAATTACAGAAACTGGAGGTTGGACTATGTAGAATTACGGATTTATGAAGGGTTTGGAGGAACCGGTTTTTTAATTTATTACTCGAAATGGGATGGTAGGAAAAACGGGTTCTTTAATTACAGATAGGGAAGGTAATCAAAGTTAGAATTTACAGGAAATGAACTTGGCCAGGTTAGAAATTGACCAGAAATGGAAGTGGCACACGGTTAGAAATTAACGATATGGAAGTTGACAAAGGTTAGGAATGGACAAAAATGGAAAAAGGTTGACAAGGTTAGAATTACAGAATAAATGGGAAGGTGGACGGGTTTTATATAGGTTACAGAGATGGAAGGTTGGACAGGTTTATAATTACAGGAATTGGTGGTAGGGATAGGTTTAGAATTAACAGACATGGAAAGTAAAGGACAAGGTTTAAGAATTACAGGATATTTAGGTTAATTACAGGGTTAGAATTACGATATGGAAAAGGTAGGACCAAAAAGGTTATAAGAATTACAGAAATGGCAAGGTAACCGGTTATAATTAACGATTATTTGGAGCGGTAATTAACAGGTTGTTTAAATTAAATTGCTAGGGAAGGTAAGGCCACAAGGTTATTAAATTAACAGAAATAAGGGAACGGATTACGGAAAATTAATAATTCACAGATAAATGGGAAGGTAACAAGGGAATTTTATATTTACAGAAGCATGGAGGTTAGACAAGGTTTATATTACAGACATGGAGGTAGGTACAAGGTTTTAAGGACCAGGAATTTTGGAATGTTGGACAGGTTATGATTGTGAAATATGGAAGGTGTATTAGGTTTTATAATTAGCCAATATGGTAAGGTTTGCCAGGTTTTTAATTGCATTCCAGATTAAGGAAGGTGGATAACGGTTAGAATTACGAGTGGAAGGTATTAACATGTTAAATTTTACAGGAAGAATTGGAAGGTGGACAGGTTTAGAATTAACAGAAATGGAAAGGTTGGAAAACTTATAATTACGAAATGGAACAGGTGGACAGTTTAAGAATTTACAGATCTTGAGGTGGCAGGTTCTAGAAATGAACAGCAAATGGGAGGTGGGACAGGTTAGGAATGCAACCAGAAAATTGGAAGGTGGACAAAATTTAATAATTTTTTTTTCCAAGAAATGGAAAGTGTTAACAGGTTTTAGAATTACAGAAATGGAAAGGTGGACAAATGGTGGTTAAATTACAGAAATGGAAGGTGGTAAAAAATTATAATTACAGAAATGGAAGGTTGGAACAGGTTAGGCATTACAGATTGGGAAGGTGGACCAGGGTTTTATTAGAATTGAACAGAATGGCGGTGGACAGGTTTAGGGGAAATTACAGAAAATGGAAGGTGGAAAAATTAATAATTTACAGAAAATGAAGGTTGAACGGTTAGAATTTACGAATGGAAGGTGGACCGGGTTAGGACTTTACAGAAATGGAAAGGTGGAAAAATGATAATTCCTGGAAATTGGAAGGGAACAGGTATAACTTACAGATTGGAGTTGAAACCCGGTGGTTTTTATTAACTAGAATAGGGAATGGGTATTACAGGTATAATTACAGGATTAGTGAAGGTTATCAGGTTAGGAAATTAACGAAATGGTAACTTGGGACAGGTTTAAATTACAGAAATGAAGTGGAAAATTTTAATTACAGAAATGGAAGTTGAACAGGTTTAGAATTACAGAATGGTAACGGGTTGGACCAAGGTTATATACAGGTATATTGAAGTTTGGAACGGTTATTCATTACTGATATAGTGAATGTAGACAGGTTTACTAATTACAGGATGGAAGGTATACAGTTAGGAATTACAGACATGTGAACTTTGGACAGTGTTTAGAAATTACAGAATGGAAGGGTGGACACGTTAGAATTTTACAGATATGGAAGGTGACAGGTTTTAAGTAATGGACATAATGGAAGGTTGGACGGTTCTGGAAATTACAGATAGCAAGTGTTGGACCAGTAAAAGAATATGGGGAAGGTGGGACAGTTGTATTAATATCAGATAGGGAGGGTTGACCTAGGTTTAAAATTACATACATGGAAAGTAGACAGGTTAGAATTACAGATATGGAAGTAGACAGGTTAGAATTACAGATATGGAAGTAGATAGGTTATAATTACAGATATGGAAGGTAGACAGGTTATAATTACAGATATGGAAGGTAGACAGGTTATAATTATAGATAGGGAAGGTAGACAGGTTATAATTACAGATATGGAAGGTAGACAGATTATAATCACAGATATGGAAGGTAGACAGATTATAATTACAGATATGGAAGGTAGACAGGTTATAATTACAGATATGGAAGGTAGACAGGTTATTATTACAGATATGGAAGGTGGACAGGTTATGATTGTAGATATGGAAGGTGGATAGGTTATAATTACAGATATGGAAGTTGGACAGATTATGATTACAGATAAGGAAGGTGGATAGGTTAGAATTACAGATATGGAAGGTAGACAGGTTAGAATTACAGAAATGGAAGGTGGACAGGTTAGAATTACAGATAGGGAAGGTGGACAGGTTAGAATTACAGATAGGGAAGGTGGACAGTTTAGAATTACAGTATGGTAGGTAGACAGTCAGACAGAATACAGCGAATTTAGGGCAAAGGCCCGCTGGGACCTATGATGAGGTCATTCAGCCCTAAACACGTAAATTGACAATAAGAAGTTTTGAACGGTGTAACAGAAGGAAAACCTCAAAGCAGTTGCACAATGAATTAATTAGTAAGGGAGGGTTGAGGAAAGTCAGATGGAAGAGAATATGAAAGGAGGTACAGTAAAAGGAATGAAAGAGGTTGCAGCTAGTGGCCTTAAGAAGGGACGCTGCTAAAAACCTTATGTAACGCCTACAGTGCACAGCGTGAGGTGCGTTGATGGCATGTAGATATGGAAATATCTATAAATAAATAATTTATCTTTTTTTCCGCCCACCTGACGTTTTCATTTTTAAGATGAGAAGACGGATGTCTTTGCCACCTTTGTCAAAGGAGAATATATTGAGCCTCTATATGAAATAACTACTAAAATTCACAGTAACTTCAAATGCTACACTTCTCAAGCATTTTGTCTTTTATGTTATCTGGTGGTCAACATCTGGGATTCTTTTTAATGGTGAGAATGTAAAATAAAAAAAATAAAAAAACTGGTGAATCGTAATGATCCACTGAGAGATTGCTGACATCAGTCAAAACCCTTTATATACTGCCGCACTTCAACATTCTCTGATAATCCAGATATAGATGAAAAAAAAAAAAGAAAAAAACTTAAAATAAAATTTCTGGAAAATGGTGCTGAACTTTCCCAGAGAGCTTTTAAATCCCACCCCCACAACCCCCCCCCCCCCCAAAAAAAAAAAAAAAAACATTGGCAAGCCACGTTGCTTTAAAGTCTTTGGGCAGTTCGACCCATAATTTTAATGCATTTTTATGCCCCTCCGCTCTTCCATTATGCTTTGGGGGCCATATATACATATAGATATAAAGAGAGAGAGAGAGAGAGAGAGAGAGAGAGAACTTACTGAAACAACCCTAACAAACCTTGCAACTGTTTATATCTGAAATGAATACAGAGAGAGAGAGAGATTACTGAAACAAACCCTAACGAACCTTGCAATTGTTTATATCTGAAATAACTACAGAGAGAGAGAGAGAGAGAGAGAGAGAGAGAGAGAGAGAGAGAGAGAGAGAGAGAGAGAAAACTTACTGGACAACCCTAACGAACCTTGCAATTGTTTATATCTGAAATGAATACAAACAGAGAGAGAGAGAGAGAGAGAGAGAGAGAGGAAAACGGCACACACACTTACTATGCATAAAATAAAACGGTATTATCATTTACCACCACCAATATTATAACAGACATCACAATAACAGAAAGAATGCTCCAGTCACTCAGCCTTCCCTGCCTGCCTGCTTGCGCGTGCAAGCTCACTGGCGGACGACCTCGCAAGCATGAAAGTGAAGGAGGGTGGGAGGAGGCAATCGGTGCTTTAGAGAATAAAACCGCAAAGATTTTCAGCGGTTGGACATAACACGGGGGTAACAGATACGATAAAATGATACGTGCGACGTAATTCATGACCAGGAAAGAAGAAGAAAGAGGAGTAGACGAAAAGAAGAAGAAGAAGAGGAGGAGGAGGAGGGGAAAAGGAGAAGAAGAAGAATAAGAAGAAGTGCGCTGTAATTTATGACCAGGGAAGAAGAAGAGAAGTAGACGAAGAAGAAGAGGAGGATGAGGATGAGGAGGAGGAGGAGAACAAGAAGAAGAAGACGAGGAAGAAGTGCGCTGTAATTTATGACCAGGGAAGAAGAAAGAGGAGAAGTAGTAGACGAAAAAGAAGAAGAAGAGGAGGAGGAGGAGGAGGAGCATAAGAAGACGAGGAAGGAGAAGAAGATGAAGAAGAAAAAGAGGAGGAGGAGAACAAGAAGAATAAGGAGACGAGGAAGAAGAAGAAGACGAAGAACAGGGAGAGACAGATGACTGTTCTGCTTGCTTGTCTTTCTCAAGCATCTTCCGTGCATGCAAGCGCTTTGGGGCCGTGTTACAGGAGGATTCGTTTGACAAATGGACGCGCCGTTTGAAGCCTGAGCCACGTCGGGGAAAATTTAGTGCTTTGTCAAGCATTTGTCTCTCTCTCTCTCTTTCTAGTTATCTATACCTACGTGATAGGCTTGGGACATTCATAAGAAGAGAGAGAGAGAGAGAGAGAGAGAGAGAGAGAGAGAGAGAGAGAGAGAGAGAGAGAGAGAAGGATCTCTCTCACTCTCTTTCTCCTTCCACGTATCTATCTCTATGTAACAGGGTCAGTACATTCATAAAATTATAACGCAGGAGAGAGAGAGAGAGAGAGAGAGAAGGATCTCTCTCCTCCTCCTTCCACTTATCTATATGTAAAAGGCTCAATACATTCATAAATATATAACGGAAAGAGAGAGAGAGAGTGACTGAAATAGTTTAAAAAAAATAAAAAAAAAAAAAAAAAAAAAAAAAAATTAAAGTTGGAGGCAGTGAAAGTGTTGACGGAGGAAAGGAGATCCTATCCTGACTCAGCAGAAACCGCGCGAGAGAGAGAGAGACTCTGTCTCGAAGAAATATGATGTTTTTTTTACCTGGCTCCCTACTCGCAGGGAGACGGACGGAAGGACTCGTGAAATTGAAGTATTGGGACGTTCTGCGGTAAAGGATGAATTAGGCCGAAGGATGGATGGTGTTCCTATTCCTGTAAGACTAAAATATCCAAACCTCCTCCACCCACCTACCCCGTTCTTCCTCTCCCCTCCCCCTCCCCCGGGTATCCACGGGGATCGATTTCGTGTTTACATCTGGCAGGGCGAGGTTATTGTCCACTGAGTTTCGAACTTAATATATATATATAGATATATTATATATATATATATATATATATATATATATATATATGGGTGTGTATATAGTACTTTCTTTCCATATTTTGGTGCTTTTATTGTCTCCTTCCATTATTATTGTTATGACTATTATATTTTTAAATAAATATATATATATATATATATATATATCTATATATAGGTTTTTTTGCCACGAAGGCAAAAAAAAGTTTATTTATACATAGCATCACGTTTTATATACTTCGTGATCAAGTTATTCATATATATATATATATATATATATATATATATATATATATATATATATATACATATATATATTCACACGCAAATAAATCAGTCACTAACCGTACTTTCCCCAAATCTCATTTAGAGCTAAAACCGATCGCTCGCACGCGCGCACCAGCGTGTTGATGATGCCTCTTCGGACGATGTTCAGATCAGAGCAGAACCGGAGAAAGTGGAATTTTAGTAGCACTTTATTTTTTTTTATTTATCTTTTTTATTTTTTCTTACAGAACGAGCTGAGAGCACTCACTCTCTCCTAACCTGACACTATTAGTTTCTAGTTTCAGCTGCTACGAGTAGTACTACCATTGGCGAGACACTAAATGAACATTTATTTATTAATTTATTAGTTTTATCTTTTTTTTAATGACTGATCTCCTCTTTCCGTGTTTTTTAGTACGTTCTGCTTACTCCTTTCGAAGTAACGCCATAATATTGTTTGGAAACTTGAATTTCAAGTCAGTGGTCCCTTTGTTGGGCTTGTTCCATGTGAATAGGGTTCGAATTTGGATAATAATAATAATAATAATAATAATAATAATAATAATAATAATAATAATAATAATAATAATAATAATAATAATAATAATAATTATAAAATAATAATAATAATGCGAAGAAGAAGGATACGAGATATGCCAGTGGAAATTATACCCATGATCATAGGAACACTAGGCACGATTCCAAGATCCCTGAAAAGGAATCTGGAAAAACTAGAGGCTGAAGTAGTTCCAGGACTAAAGCAAGAGTGTGCTCCTAGAAAGCCCACATTGTGAGAAAAGTGATGGACTCCTAAGGAGGCAGGGCGCAACCCGGAACCCCACACTATAAATAAACCCAGTCGAACTGGAGGAGTGATAAAAAAAATTATAATAATACTAATTGCCAAGTGGTTAATCTGCCTATTTCTTCGGGGGAACTTCCATTTACATTCTGACTGTTTGCCTATATCCCAAAGGACTTTTGATGATCAAACTGGTAATGTGCAAAAATAATACTTTTATGAACATTTTAATGATAATAATAATAAGAGAATTATCATAAAATAATAAAAAATAATCACAATAATTTCCTTTAATTATCTTTTATTATCATTAATATTATTATTATTATTATTATTATTATTATTATTATTATTATTATTACATATGAGGAGAACAATCTTTAGTGAAAAGAAAACGAAATGACATTCAGAAGAACTTTTAGAAATCTGATAAACCACTTTGTATTGAGAGAGAGAGAGAGAGAGAGAGAGAGAGAGATAGAATTGGGCAAAACAGAAGAAGAAGAAGAAGAAGAAGTAGAAGAAGAAGACGACAACGAAGTTGAAGGAGGAGAATATAGAACAAAAAATAAGAAGAAATAATCGAATTTGGGGTAAAAGGTCTGGGTGCTTCTGGTCCCCTCAGGTAGATTTAAGAGGTGGTGGGAAAAAGTTTGTTCTCAGAAGAGAGCTATATACATCTGCAGAGGAATGATGGGAATGGGGGACTAACTTCAGTTCAGTGATGAAAAGCTCGGGTTGAGAACTTCAGTCACCCGGGCACGAAATACAGGGAGGAGGAGGAGGAGGAGGAGGAGGAGGGGAGGAAGGAGGAGGAGGAGGAAGGAGGAGGAGGAGGAGGATGGAGGAGGAGGCGGAGGAGAGACGAGAGAGAGAGAGAGAGAGAGAGAGAGAGAGAGAGAGATTTTTACTTTTAGGTATATGGTCAAGTTCCTGACATTAGAGAGAGAGAGAGAGAGAGAGAGATTTTTACTTTTAGGTATATGGTCAAGTTCCTGACATTAGAGAGAGAGAGAGAGACCTTACCTTACAGACCTTACAGTTCGTTCGGGTTGCCCCAGGTCCCTCAGTGTGAGGCACCTCTAATGTCTACCAGAGAGCTGCTAGTACATCTTCCGGTATATTTTGCATCTTCCAATCTTGGATGGTCTGGGATGCAGTTTAGATATTTGTCGAGCTTATTCTTAAACACATCTACGCTCACTCCTGATATATTCCTCAGATGAGCTGGCAACGCATTGAATAGGCGCTGCATTATCGATGCTGGTGCGTAGTGGATTAATGTCCTGTGTGCTTTCCTTATTTTTCCTGGTATTGTTTTGGGCACTATTAATCTACCTCTGCTTGCTCTTTCTGATATTTTTAGTTCCATGATATTTTCTGTTATTCCTTCTATCTGTTTCCATGCCTGAATTATCATGTAGCGTTCTCTTCTCCTTTAGATACTATTTAATAATGATTGTAGTCTTTCCCAGTAGTCAAGGTCCTTAACTTCTTCTATTCTAGCTGTAAAGGACCTTTGTACACTCTCTATTTGTGCAATATCCTTTTGATAGTGTGGGTACCATATCATATTGCAATATTCAAGTGGACTACGAAACATATGTTTTATAAAGCATATCATGTGTTCAGCTTTCTGTTTTGAGTGCCGTAACAACATTCCCATTTTTGCTTTACATTTTGCCAAAAGAATTGCTATTTGATCATTGCATAAACATGTTTCCTATTCATCATCACACCAAGGCCTTTAACTGCTTCCTTATTTGTGATTGTCTCATTATTAGGTCCCCTATATGCATATAGCTTTCCTTCTCTGTCTCCATAATTTATTGATTCAAATTTATCAGAGTTAAATACAATCCTATTTTCCTCTGCCCAATCATATACTTTGTTAAGGTCTCCCTTTGTAGAGCGTTCATATCTTCATCACAAGTAATTTCTCTACTTATTCTTGTGTCATCAGCGAAACTACTCACTACCGAATCCTTAACATTACTGTCTATGTCTTCAAATCATAATAACAAACAGTATTGCAGCTAACACCGTACCTTTGTGGCACACCGGATATTACCTTGGTTTCATCCGATTTCTCATCGTTTGCAATAACTATCTGTTTTCTGTTGTGTAAAAATTCTTTTAACCATCTTCCTATTTATCTACGATATTGTGTTTTCTAATTTTCTTTGACTAATATATTATGGTCTACTTTGTCAAAAGCTTTTGCAAAGTCTAGATAAACTACATCTGTTTCATTTCCGCTTTTCATATTTTTGAATATGTTCTCACGGTGGACTAACAGTTGGGTTTGTGTACTTTTTCCGGGTACGAAACCGTGTTGTCCTATATTAAACAAATTATTTTTTATTAAATGTTTCATAATATTTTTCTTCATTACCCTTTCATACACTTTCATAATATGTGATGTTAGACTTCACAGGCCTATAAATTACTTTGCCTCAAAGTTCTTGATCCACTTTTGAAAGTAGGGGTGATATTATGCTAATTTGTGCTCATCATAAATCTTGCCTGTATCTACACTTTGTCTTAATAATATTGCAAGTGGCTTTGCGATAGAATGAACTACTTTCTTTAACAAAATAGCAGGGATTCCATCCGGCCCTGCAGCAGCTCCATTTTTAATTTCATTAATTGCCTGCACAATATCAGCTTCATTAATTTTTATGTCAGCTAGATATTCACTATTTTCGTCCCTTACTTCTATATCATTATCTTCATTATCTATTCTAGGAGTGAATTCTCTCTTATATCGTTCTGCCAGTATGTTCGCAAAATTTTCCTTTTTTTCATTCGTTTAATCTCCCTTCAATTCTCAGAGGGCCTATTTCTATTCTTCTTTTATTCATCTTCTTCGCATATGAGTATAATAGTTTGGGTTTTGGGTTTTGCTTGATATTTAATTAGGGTTTTTTCTTCCAATTCCCGTTTTTCATTTTCTTTTGATTGTATAATCTTTTGTTCTGCATTTTCTATCTTACCTTTTAGTTCTATAACTTTCCATGCATTTTTTTCTTTTGCAAGACCTTTTTTCCACTTTCTGATTTTCTGGAACAAGATCCTTCTGTCTCTTGGTATGCATGAATGATGTTTACTTTTCTTCTTCGGTATATATTTATCCACTATTTTCTCTAATATTTTATATAATATCTCCGTATTTACCCTTATGTCATCGCTTACGAAAATGTTATAACAATCTTTGTTTAATTCTTCATTTATTTCTGACCATTTTATATTTTTCCTGTAGAAGTTGTATTTTCCATATCCTTCCCACTTTTTCATTTCTTGCTTATCCCTGTTTTCACTTGCTTTAGAATGAACTGTTAATTCTATGACATTATGGTCTGAAATACTCGCATTATAAACTATTATTTCTTTAACATAATTCACCTCGTTCACAAATACTAGGTCTAAAGTATTTTTCCTTTCTTGTTTGGCAGTGATTTATTTGTTGAATGTTGTATTCTAGTAGCATATCTATAGCTTTTCGAATTGCCTCTTATCTTCTGCACTACTATTACTCTCTTTTTTATATGTATAAGTACATCCACAATCTCCTATTCGTTCTTTCCATTCTACGAAAGGAAAGTTGAAGTCACCAGATTGGAGAATAGTCCAGTCCTTGTGATTTCTACATATATCATCCAATTTTTCAATTATTAAGTCAAACTCTTTAGTATTAGGAGGTCTATATATTACTATGTTCATTAATTTTTCAGATTCAAATTCTACCGCTATTAGTTCACATTCTGAGTTATCTATTTCTCATATATTTTTCCTTGTTTTTGTCTTTCCCATATATTGCGGTTCCCCCTTGATTCCTATTTTTTCTATCTGATCTATAAGTTTGGAACCCTTTTATTTGATCATCATTCCCAGTCTCTTGGGAATACCAGGTTTCACTTATATTCATTATATCTATTTTCTTTTCAATTTGGGTTAGTTCTTCTAAGTACTCTATTTTTCTTTTTGAGTTACTCGTAACTAAACCCTGCGCATTCATCACTATGATGGTTTGCGTGTTTTCTCCTTCATTTAATATTGGTAGTAATAAGGATTTTCCCATGTCTCTTTCCTGTTCTGGTATGTTGTTCTTTTTTTCATTTCCAGAAATTCTGGCATTAAAAAATCCAACTTTCCATAATATTTGATTTCCTTCATCATAATTATTCATTTTTGTGTTTGAATCTGCAATTTTTCTCCGTTTCTGGCAATATCCTCTTGCATATAAATACAGTTATTATCCCTTGAGTAGAATTTTGGAGCTGATGCATTGAAATTTTTTGCTGACATCTCTGCATATCTCATTGGTGGTTTGCTTTTCTCTTTTACCTGATATTCTTGATTTCTCTCTTTATTTGTTTCTTTCTTATTTTGGATTTTATTACTTGGTTGGTTATTTATTTGATTATGATTCATGGCTACAGGGTGCATATTTGCATTTTTTGTCGAACTTACATCCTTTTCCTTCTTTTAGGTTTTTGCATATTTTTGGATGCAGATCTCTGCAATCATCCCCATATCCATCTAGTATGCACATTTACCATATATTTCATAGTTGTGACATACCTTAGGATGTTTGTAGTAACATCTTTCTCCAAATCTGCAATTCCCTCTTTTCAAAAGGTTGCAGATTTTGTCTTTCTTGTCTATTTTTTCCTCTTTCCCGTCATTGTGTAGATCTGGGTAGAGCCTCTTCGGGATTTGACTTTTCTGTTGGCCAATATCGTAATTTATTTCTTCGTATAGGTATGCTGCCTTTATTGCCTCATATGTAGTATCAATGAGTATCTCTGCATCCATACTTTTTTTTATCTTGTTTCTTTGTTTCCTTATTTTTTTTTTCTGTCATTTCATTTTTGTTTACTTCTCTGTCCTTCCGTTTTCCTCTTCTTCTTCTTCTTCTTCTCTTTCTTCTTCTTCATCCTCATCTATTTGTACATTCAATCTTGATTTAATAACATTGTCTATCCATGATAGACATGTTGAACAAAAATTCTTGTATCTTTTCTCATATCTTGTATACCTCAGCACACTGTGGATGGGTCGGAATGTTGCATGCAGCACATTTTCTGATTAGGTTTTGTGGATTGACTATGCTATACCAAACCTTACACAGTTTGCATGCTTTTGGCATTCTTTTTCCTAATGCGTCAATTAGGATATTCACAAGATTCACCTTATTCATTTTCTTTGTCGGAATATGTTGGTTTATGTATATTTTCTTTATGAGTCTCTTGACCACTTGGATTTTATTTGGAACTTCTTCAATTATTTTCAAGATGTTTTCATTAGATTTTTTCCAGTTTGAAGGATTATATCCTTCTAATATATCTATGAATGCTTTGTATCTTTTTTGGTTAGGACTGTTGCTGATTTCATAGATGAGAAATGCCAGTTCCCTTCCTGCTACCTCATCGTATTGCGAATCTGCTAAACACGCTAAATTACGCCATCTCTTCCCGCAGTTGGAACTTACTGCCATCTTGTTCTGATTTACAGTATTACACTTGATAAACTAACTTAGAAGACGCTTTATCCTACTATTTTCACACTAATCTTATCACCAATAGTTCACGAACACTTCTAGATATTTCTCAAATTCTAGTCGTATGTAAACTTGTGATATCTGTTGATTAATCTGATTTCACGCGGGGAACGTCTTCATCAAGCAAGATGGCTACTACGAGAGAGAGAGAGAGAGAGAGAGAGAGAGAGAGAGAGAGAGAGAGAGACCTTACCTTACAGACCTTACATCTTGTTCGGGTTGCCCCAGGTCCCTCAGTGTGAGGCACCTCTAATGTCTACCAGAGAGTTGCTAGTACATCTTCCGGTATATTTTGCATCTTCCAATCTTGGATGGTCTGGGATGCAGTTTAGATATTTGTCGAGCTTATTCTTAAACACATCTACGCTCACTCCTGATATATTCCTCAGATGAGCTGGCAACGCATTGAATAGACGCTGCATTATCGATGCTGGTGCGTAGTGGATTAATGTCCTGTGTGCTTTCCTTATTTTTCCTGGTATAGTTTTGGGCATTATTAATCTACCTCTGCTTGCTCTTTCTGATATTTTTAGTTCCATGATATTTTCTGCTATTCCTTCTATCTGTTTCCATGCCTGAATTATCATGTAGCGTTATTCTTCTCCTTTCTAGACTATATAATTTTAAGGATTGTAGTCTTTCCCAGTAGTCAAGGTCTTTAACTTCTTCTATTCTAGCTGTAAAGGACCTTTGTACACTCTCTATTTGTGCTAATACCTTTTGATAGTGTGGGTACCATATCATATTGCAATATTCAAGTGGACTACGAACATATGTTTTATAAAGCATAATCATGTGCTCAGCTTTTTCTTGTTTTGAAGTGCCGTAACAACATTTTCCCCCATTTTTTTTTGCTTTACATTTTGCCAACAGAATTGATATTTGATCATTGCTACATGTTCCTATTCATCATCACACCAAGGTCTTTAACTGCTTCCTTATTTGTGATTGTCTCATTATTAGGTCCCCTATATGCATATATCTTTCTTTCTCTGTCTCCATAATTTATTGATTCAAATTTATCAGAGTTAAATACCATCCTATTTACCTCTGCCCAATCATATACTTTGTTAAGGTCTCTTTGTAGAGCGTTCCTATCTTCATCACAAGTAATTTCTCTACTTATTCTTGTGTCATCTGCGAAACTACTCACTACCGAATCCTTAACATACTGTCTATGTCCTCAATCATAATAACAAACAGTATTGCAGCTAACACCGTACCTTGCGGCACACCGGATATTACCTTGGCTTCATCCGATTTCTCGTCGTTTGCAATAACTATCTGTTTTCTGTTGTGTAAAAATTCTTTTAACCATCTTCCTACTTTATCCACGATATTGTGTTTTCTAATTTTCTTCGCTAATATATTATGGTCTACTTTGTCAAAAGCTTTTGCAAAGTCTAAATAAACCACATCTGTTTCATTTCCGCTTTTCATATTTTTGAATATGTTTTCACGGTGGACTAACAGTTGGGTTTGTACTTTTTCCGGGTACGAAACCATGTTGTCCTTTATTAAACAAATTATTTTTTATTAAATGTTTCATAATATTTTTCTTCATTACCCTTTCATACACTTTCATAATATGTGATGTTAGACTCACAGGCCTATAATTACTTGCCTCTAGTCTTGATCCACTTTTGAAAGTAGGGGTAATATATGCTAATTTGTGCTCATCATAAATCTTGCCTGTATCTACACTTTGTCTTAATAATATTGCAAGTGGCTTTGCGATAGAATGAACTACTTTCTTTAACAAAATAGCAGGCACTCCATCCGGCCCTGCAGCAGCTCCATTTTTAATTTCATTAATAGCCTGCACAATATCAGCTTCATTAATATCTATGTCAGCTAAATATTCACTATTTTCATCCCTTACTTCTAAATCATTATCTTCATTATCTATTCTAGGGGTGAATTCTCTCTTATATCGTTCTGCCAATATGTTGCAAATTTCCTTTTTTTCATTCGTTAATCTCCCTTCAATTCTTAGAGGGCCTATTTCTATTCTTCTTTTATTCATCTTCTTCGCATAAGAGTATAATAGTTTGGGATTTTTCTTGATATTTAATAGGGTTTTTTCTTCCAAGTCCCGTTTTTCATTTTCTTTTGATTGTATAATCTTTTGTTCTGCATATTTCCTATCTTACTTTTTAGTTCTATAACTTTCCATGAATTTTTTTTCTTTTGCAAGACCTTTTTTCCACTTTCTGATTTTCTGGAACAAGATCCTTCTGTCTCTTGGTATGCATGACTGATGTTTTTACTTTTCTTCTTCGGTATATAGTTTATCCACTATTTTCTCTAATATTTTATATAATATCTCCGTATTTACCTTATGTCATCACTACGAAAATGTTATCCCAATCTTTGTTTAATTCTTCATTTATTTCTGACCATTTTATATTTTTACTGTAGAAGTTGTATTTTCCATATCCTTCCCACTTTTTCATTTCTTGCTTATCCCTGTTTTCACTTGCTTTGGAATGGACTGTTAATTCTATGACATTATGGTCTGAAATACTCGCATTATAAACTATTATTTCTTTAACGTAATTCATCTCGTTCACAAATACTAGGTCTAAAGTATTTTCCTTTCTTGTTGGCAGGTGATTTATTTGTTGAATGTTGTATTCTAGTAGCATATCTAATAGCTTTTCGAATTGCCTCTTATCTTCTGCACTACTATTACTCTCTTTTTTATATGTATAAGTACATCCACAATCTCCTATTCGTTCTTTCCAGTCTACGAAAGGAAAGTTGAAGTCTCCAGATAGGAGAATAGTCCAGTCCTTGTGATTTCTACATATATCATCCAATTTTTCTATTATTAAGTCAAACTCTTTAGTATATTAGGAGGTCTATATATTACTATGTTCATTAATTTTTCAGATTCAAATTCTACCGCTATTAGTTCACATTCTGAGTTACTATATTTCTCATATATTTTTCCTTGTTTTTTGTCTTTCCCATATATTGCGGTTCCCCCTTGATTCCTATTTTTCTATCTGATCTATAAGTTTGGAACCCTTTTATTTGATCATCATTCCCAGTCTCTTGGGAATACCAAGTTTCACTTATATTCATTATATCTATTTTCTTTTCAATTTGGGTTAGTTCTTCTAAGTACTCTATTTTTCTTTTTGAGTTACTCGTAACTAAACCCTGCGCATTCATCACTATGATGGTTTGCGTGTTTTCTCCTTCATTTAATATTGGTAATAATAAGGATTTTCCCATGTCTCTTTCCTGTTCTGGTATGCTGTTCTTTTTTTCATTTCCAGAAATTCTGACATTAAAAAATCCAACTTTTCCATAATATTTGTTCTTCCTTCATCATAATTATTCATTTTGTGTCTGAATCTGCAATTTTCTCCATATCTGCAATATCCTCTTGCATAATAAAAACAGTTATTATCTCTTGAGTAGAATCTTGGAGCTGATGCATTGAAATTTTTTGCTGACACCTCTGCATATCTCGTTGATGGCTTGCTTTTTTCTTTTACCTGATATTCTTCATTCCTCTCTTTATTTGTTTCTTTCTTATTTTGGATTTTATTACTTGATTGGTTATTTATTTGATTATTTTTCATGGCTACAGGGTGCATATATTCACATTTTTTGTCGAACTTACATCCTTTTCCTTCTTTTAGGTTTTTGCATATTTTTGGATGTAGATCTCTGCAATCCTCCTCATAGCCATCTAGGTATGCACATTTACCATATATTTCATAGTTGTGACATACCTTAGGATGTTTGTAGTAACATTTTTCTCCAAATCTGCAATTCCCTCTTTTCAAAAGGTTGCAGACTTTGTCTTTTTTGTATATTTTTTCTCCTCCCTTTCCCGTCATTGTGTAGATATGGGTAGAGCCTCTTCGGCATTTTTTTTTTGTGTTGTCATATCGTAATTTATTTCTTCGTAGGTATGCTGCTTTATAGCCTCATATGTAGTATCAATGAGTATCTCTGCATCCATACTTTTATCTTGTTCTTTGTTTTCCTTATCTTTTTCTGTCATTTCAGTTTTGTTTACTTCTCTTACGTTTTCCTCTTCTTCTTCTTCTTCTTCTTCCTCTTCTTCTTCTTCTTCATCCTCAACTATTTGTACATTCAATCTTGATTTAATAACATTGTCTATCCATGGTAGACATGTTGAGCAAAAAATTCTTGTGTCTTTTCTCATATCTTGCATTACCTCAGCACACTGTGGATGGGTCGGAATGTTGCATGCAGCACATTTTCTGATTAGGTTTTGTGGATTAACTATGCTATACCACACCTTACACAGTTTACATGCTTTTGGCATTCTTTTTCCTAATGCATCAATTAGGATATTCACAAGGTTCACCTTATTCATTTTCTTTGTCGGAATATGTTGGTTTATGTATATTTTCTTTATGAGTCTCTTGACCACTTGGATTTTATTTGGAACTTCTTCAATTATTTTCAAGATGTTTTCATTTGATTTGTTCCAGTTTGAAGAGAGAGAGAGAGATTTTTACTTTTAGGTATATGGTAAAGCCCCTGGCATTAGAGAAGAGAGAGAGAGAGAGAAGAGAGAGAGAGAGAGAGAGAGAGAGAATGTACTTTTAGGTATATGATAAAGCTCCTGGCAATTAGAAGAGAGAGAGAGAGAGAAGAGAGAGAGAGAGAGAGAGAGAGAGAGAGAGAGAGAGCTCAACAAACGGGAAATCGTACGGTAACCCATACAGGAGCTCATGAGATTAAAAATTAGTCCCAGTACAATAACCAATAAAATAAAAGAAAGAAATAAATGTATATAACCGAATCCTTCCATTGCGGTTTTTTTTTTTTTTTCCTCCTTAAAACCGCACAATTCCCTCTTTCACTTTCTCGAACGGTAACGCCGGCGGCTGCCCCATATATACCCGAATCCTTTGACGGAAGTCCACTTGTCTAACCTTACGAAATATAAGGCAGCTGTCTAACCTTAAGAAGTATAAGGCAGCTGTCTAACCTTACGAAATATAAGGCAGCTGTCTAACCTTACGAAGTGCAAGGCAGCTGTCTAACCTTACGAAGTATAAGGCAGCTGTCTAACCTTACGAAGTCTAAGGCAGCTGTCTAACCTTACGAAGTATAAGGCAGCTGTCTAACCTTACGACGTATAAGGCAGCTGTCTAACCTTACGAAGTCTAAGGCAGCTGTCTAACCTTACGAAGTCTAAGGCAGCTGTCTAACCTTACGAAGTCTAAGGCAGCTGTCTAACCTTACGAAGTCTAAGGCAGCTGTCTAACCTTACGAAATATAGAGCGGTTTGGGGTGTCTACAAGGGACACTAGAAAGAAGAAATGAAATATATAGAGGCTCTAGACGGAAGAAGGGGATTATATAGAGGTTCTAAAAGGAAGAAAGATAGTCTCTAGAAGGAAGAAAGATAGTCTCTAGAAGGAAGAAGAGGAATATATAGTCTCTAGAAGGAAGAAGGGTATTATATAGACTCCAGAAGGAAGAAAGGAATATATAGATCACAGGGTAACGTTGAATGCCATCGGTAAACGCCGTCACACGTAGCGGAACGTAAAAAAAAAAAATACGAGAAATGTCTATAGAATGGAATTGAACTAAGTATTTAGGCCAAAGGCAAATCGAGAGTAAAGAAGGTTTGAAATGTGTAACAGGAGGGAAAACCTCAAAGCAATTGTGGAAAGTAAGATTGGAGAGAGAGAGAGAGAGAGAGAATGAATGGTGGGGTTACAGTACAAGGAACGGAAGGGGTCGCAGCTAAGAACCTGAGGGACGCCGCGAAGGACCTTAAGGAATGCCTGCAGTGTTCCAGTAGGAGAATGGAAAACAAAATTCCAGACAGGATAAAGGTTCCATGACGATCGATTCCAAAGTTCCAGCCAAGTGAAACCTATTAACTCTGGCCTGGAGAGAGAGAGAGAGAGAGAGAGAGAGAGAGAGAGAGAGAGAGAGAGAGAGAGAGAGAGAGAGCATGTTTACTTTTAGGTATATGGTAAAGTTCCTGACATTCAGGAGGAAGGGAGACAATGAGCTATTTGTGTAAGGTAAACAATCTATATACAGTCTCAAGGTCAATGTCTGATTCAATTAACAGTTCCTATTGTAGCGGAGACTCAGTAGGTCAATTGATAATTAATAACACACATCATTAGCGAGACGGGAGAAAGAGTCAGCGTTAAATCGAAGACAGAGAGAGAGAGTTTTATCAATTAATTTGACATAAATGCTTCTGATCTGTCATGTTCTTCCATGGGCCTTCCTTCAATGAAATTTCAACTGTAAAAAGCGGGAGCACAGGCGTCTCCCACACACACATATATATAAATATATGTATGTGTGTAGCGCGTGTATGCGTGCGCGCGCGCGCTAAAAAAAACCCCTAAGATTACTATTGTTATCAAAGTTGCTGTTATAACTAAAATCCTTATTATCATTATTTTTTAAATTATGATTATTATCATCATCATCTCCGTCAAAGGTGAAAAAAAATAATAATAATAAATAAATAAATAAAATAACGGAGCCTTTTTAGAGTAAGAAGCCACAAACACAATTCGCTAATTAAAATTTTTCAACCGACTTCCCACACAAGATGCACATTCTTACGCGGTCGAAATGTAGTGCCTTCATTAAAAAGAATTGTTATTATTATTATTATAAAGGATTAGTTTCTCCAGACTCTCTGAACCTAACAACGGCTCTTCTCGGGCTGGTTAAGAAGAATTGTTAAAAATTAAAATATAATAATACTTGCGAAACTAAAACAAAAGTAGAGGTATAACATAAGTGACAAAGCACATGAGTGATAAGAGTCCTCTCAAGAGTGCAAAGGGGAGCTTATAAGGATATGGAAACACAGTAGCTAAGCGGGAGAATTCCAAAGTATTTGAACATTCTTTATTGTCAGTGATATTGGCTTAGAGGTGACTATGCTTCAACAGAGGAAATACCCAAAGTGAGCCTGTGGGATAATTTCATCTCTCCGGAATGCCCGATCGCTTTCTCGAGGTCATCTTGTACGAGAGAGAGAGAGAGAGAGAGAGAGAGAGAGAGAGAGAGAGAGAGAGAGTTTATGCTTCAGAGAAATTTCTCTAAGACTTCAAGAGAATCAGCAAGAACAGAAAAACTTGGAAAACACAGATTATTATTGTTCTAAACAATCTGGTATCTAATATCAGAACCAGGGAAAGGTCCAATGAGAGAGAGAGAGAGAGAGAGAGAGAGAGAGAGAGAGGAGAGAGATTTTTTGATGTTCTAAACAATTTGATAGCAAGTAACAAAACGAAGGAAAGGCCCAATGAGAGAGAGAGACGAGGCAGAGAGAGAGAGAGAGAGAGAGAGAGAGAGAGAGAGAGAGAGAGAGAGAGGCTATCGAATGAAGGAAACGAGTCCACGGGAGGAGAAAGTGCAAGTTTGGCAGGTTGACTATCAAGAATGCCGTCCGTGGAGGGGACGGGGGAGTTAGGGAGGTTGGAATAGGGAGATGGGCGGTTGGGTGTTGCGGGGTTTGGGTAGGGTGAGGGGGGTGAGAATGGAGGAACTCGGATGTTAAGACTGGTAGAAGGGGGAAAAAAAATGGTCTGGATCGCTACTCGCGGGGCATTCTAATTATTTGAAGGAGTTCAAACTTTGATCAACATTCCCGCGGAGTGCCTTTCATCTCGAGCGAAGAAGGCGAGGATGCGTAACTTTCTTTCAATCATTTCAAAAAGAAAGTGAAATGGGCTATGGATAACTGTAACTTTCTTTCAATCATTTCAGGAAGTAAAAAGGGCTCTATATAATTGTAACTTTCAATCATTTCAGAAAGAAAGTAAAAAAGGGCTCCGTATAACTGTAACTTTCTTTCAATCATTTCAAAAAGAAAGTGAAATTGGCTTTGGATAACTGTAACTTTGTTTCAATCATTTCAAAAAGAAAGTGAAATGGGCTAGGGATAACTGTAACTTTCTTTCAATCATTTCGGAGACAGTAAAAAGGCTCTGTATAACTGTAACTTTCTTTCAATCATTTAAAAAAGAAAGTGAAATGGGCTAGGGATAATTGCAACTTTCTTTCAATCATTTCAAAAAAAAAAGTGAAATGGGCTAGGGATAATTGCAACTTTCTTTCAATCATTTTGGAAAGAAATTAATAAAGGGCTCTGTATAATTGTAACTTTCTTTCAATCATTTCGGAAAGAAAGTGAAAAAGGCTCTGTATAATTGTAACTTTCTTTCAATCATTTCGGAAAGAAAGTGAAATGGGCTCTGTATAATTGTACAACTTTCTTTTAATCATTTCAGAAAGTAAAAAGGGCTCTGTATAATTGTACCTTTCTTTCGATCACTTCGGAAAGAAAGTAAAAAGGGCTCTGTATAATTGTAACTTTCTTTCAATTGTTACAGAAAGAAATTAAAAAGGCCCCTGTATAATTGTAACTTTCTTTAAATAATTTCAAAAAGAAAGTGAAATGGGCTATGGATAACTGTAACTCTTTCGATTATCACGGAAAGTGAAAAGGGCTGTGGATAACTACGAAGGTGAGACGAAACAGGGAATGGGAGAAATCCTTGAGATTAACCCTATGTACAAAACAGGGAAAAGGGGGAATCCTTGAGAGTAATCCGATGTACGAAACAGGGAATGGGAGAAATCCTGCACAAAACAGAAATTAGTAAAAATCACTCTCTCTCTCTCTCCCTCCTGCTGGTAACATGTCTAGCTCACAACTGGACGACCCCTGTTCGACTTCGAAACTCAAAGACGGGTGGATTGCCGGTGTACAAAAATCCAGTGGCCCTCCGCTGGCCTAAACAGGGAGTTAGGTGTTAGCCACCTAGGTGATAGATGGCTGGTGTAGGTCGCATCAAGGGGTGCAGAAATAAAGAAAATTATACTAGCGAGTGCTCACAGCTCTTTCGGAATGTATGCCATCAAAACAAACCATTTCTAGGAAGGATTTTAGAAGCGGCTGTGATCACTAGACTCTTCTCCACCCTGACAGCGACCCATCGAAGTCGACTAATCACCAGGAACATAATATATATTGCATAGATCAACGGCTACGACGAATTTTTCAGAAAACGAAGTTACTAAGTTGATCCATCGGGCAGGACCGAACCAGAAACAAACCTCTCGTTACGTCATTTCGTTCTGGACACGTTTTTTTTTTTCGGGTGAAAGCCTCGAAATCCGAAACAGGACTGTATATACACTCTCCGAAGACCTGACTTAAGCACTTATCATTTGCACTGCCGATCTGCAGCCAAGCCTAATCTTATTTCTTTCGTACCGTTTATATTTTTCCTATCTGATAGATATGCACTAGGTGGTGATTTTGAAATCTACTACTTGTTCATCTGACATGAAGCAACCTCCTCTACCGGGAGAGTCCCATCATGTGTTGAAACGAAAACTGGAAATTCATGATACCGGCGATTCTTCAAATACGGAAAATGAGAGGTGTTCTTAAAAAAAATTTTCAGCGATTAGCCTTTTTTCAAGTCTTGTTTCTACATGAATTCTCTCTCTCTCTCTCTCTCTCTCTCTCTCTCTCTTAAAAAATCTTTTCTAAACTTACACTCCATTCACTAGCGATTGGCCTTTTTTATGTCTTGTTTCTACATGAATTCTCTCTCTCTCGAGGAATTATCATATCCTCCTAAAGATCCGGTTTGGCTGATTCGGGTAAAACATGCTGAACAACGGGGAGAAAAAAATATTAAGTGGACATGGATACATGATTTTCTTTACGAATATACTTTCTCAGGTCGAAGCACGAATATATTTGACAGGTGTTTAGTAAATTTACTGACGCATATATATATATTATATAAACACATATACATATATATATGTATTTTCATCACATCACCGTGATTCATATGCATGCATCAAGCTACAAATGTCCTTTGATATCCAATTCCCTCCACCTAGGATTTAATACATTTGCATATACGTTAACCGAGGGAGAATTTATTTACCTGATGATCATTTCGTCCTCTCGTGGATTCGGACCAGCGCACAGAGGAGAAACCAGGAGGACTTCAGTGACGTTTTTTCTTTTTATCAAGTGGAAAAAAATTCCCCTTACATACATGAAAATATACTAATTCCGAGGTAGAGCGAATTGGATATTAAAGGGCATGTAGCTTATATACAGATATACATACACATGTTCACGAACGCTCACAAATACTCGACGCTCACACCAGCAGTCGAATACGATAACCCCCCCTGGAATTTACACGACCGAACTCCCGAAGCCGTCGTGTTTGCATCAATCATCAGAAAAGATAACACGAACGGCCGACTAATGAGAGTCCTAATTTTGCCTCGAATTTTTCCTTCTGAATCCTTCCGGCCCCGAAATGTCTCTCGTTCCGAATGGACGATTCGGCAGCGGGATTTGACAGATATCAGTGACTAGGCCTTACAATGCAACGTGACTAGGGTCATAATCCATGAGTTACCTCAAACATTTGACTAGAATGGGATATAGAATTTAGGCCAGAGGCCAAGCAAGCGCTGGAACCTATATGGATATTGACAGAAGAAAGGTTTGGCAGGTGTAACGGGAGGAGAACCTCACAGCTGCAATATGAATGAAGTTGTCAGGAGAGGTTTGAGGAAAGTCAGATGGGAGAGAATACGAACGGGGGTACAGTAAAAGGAATGAAAGGGGTTGCAGCTAGGAGCCTAAAGAATGGGTGCTGCAAAGAACCTTAAGTCATGCATACTTGAACGCGCATATATTTCAAAATAATAAAAAAAAATAAAACGTGTGGCAGATGTCACGTTATTTTCATTTACAGACGTGTCAGTTTGTACACATTTTGAAGAAATAAAAACTTAAATACGTATGTATTTGATTGTTGTAAACCCCATAGATACACATTAACACAAATGGTTTACCTATAATATATATATATATATATATATATATATATATATATATATATATATATATATCAATAAAAACCTTCGGATTCCAGACTTTTATACTTAAGATTAAAATGTGTAAATAAACAAAATATAGTCATTAGTTCAGATATATCACACTGGTGCTCCCGCTCTTGCTTTTGAACTTAATTTAAAAAAAAAAAAAAACTAGAAAAAAAGGTATTTTTTCGTGAGCAAATACATTAGTAAACCAAACAGAATGACCTGAGTCTTGTAATCACTCACTGACGAAGAAATAGGAAATAGATGGCCCAACATTTCATTCACGCTCAAATCATGTTAGGAATGATGTTACCCATCCTGTCGACCTCAATTGAGAGAGAGAGAGAGAGAGAGAGAGAGAGAGACCCGCCCTTCAGACAGACTCGGAACTTCTTACCTTTGTAATCCGCTGCTGTCATGAGGGCGAAAGACGATGACGCAATACATAATCCCTCCCGAAAACACTTGGCGTTTTCTCAGAGTCACGCTGAACGTATTGTGTTATTTCTTTGACAGAGGTTTCGTCGCATATATTAGAAAGTCCTCTTTTGGAATAGGGTTGCTAACCTGTTGCCTTTCATGACAGGAACTGAGTCCACCAGAGGCATTGATGGTTTCGGATAGTTTGCTAATCCTTACCGCCTCAACCTCGAGTTAGACACGAGACCGTATATTTGGTAGGTGAGGACGCGACCTATTACACCACGAATTATATATATATATAATATATATATATAGATATAATATATATATATATATATATATCTATATATATATATATATTATATATATATTTATATATATATATATATATATATACTACTACATACATACATATATATATATTCAGGTTCTTGTTTGTATGGTGTTTTTAAGTTGCATGGAACCAGTGGTTATTCAGCAACAGGACCAACGGCTTTACGTGACTTCCGAACCACGTCGAGAGCGAACTTCTATCACCAGAAATACACTTCTCTAACCCCTCAGTGGAATGCCCGAGAATCGAACTCGCGGCCAGCGAGGTGGCAGGCAGGGACATACCCATCATGCCACTGAGGTTCGAATCCCACTACGGACGTCAGAATTTATCCATTTAGTTCGTCTGAATCTTGGGGCCTGTAGTGACAAGCCTATCCGAAAAGTGGTCATTGCAGTTACTAATGTGCCCCGTAAAAAGGGATCAATAGATTCTTTATATAAGTAAATATATTATATATAAATAAAAACCATTCTGTACAATAAATAAATCACCACAGGTGGACGAAAAGCCAAGCAACGATAAAGTGTATTCTAAACAAAACACAAAACAAAAACGAAAAAAAACAAAAAAAAGTTTCCTTCGAGACCAATAAATTTCTCGCGTCGACAGCTTTCATATGTCCTCCAAAACCAGTTCGACACGAAATGATTCAAAGGCGTCTCGTATTCCCTCCGTCTGTCACAGGTGCGACCAGAGCTCAATAATAATAATAATAATAATAATGGCAAAAGAAGAAGTAGAAAAGTGAAAAATAAAAAAAATAAAATGGCGTGGTTTGACTTGTAGTCAAACCTGTAACTCCATGTAAATGAAAACTTTCCCTGCGAGAGCTACGTGCTCTCTCTCTCTCTCTCTCTATCTGTCTGTTTGTCTGTTTTTCCTATGAAAATTACTTATTTTATACAGCTTTCAAATTCTCTCACTATCTATGAAAATTACTCATCTTATACAGCTTTCAAATTCTGTCTCTCTCTATGAAAATAAGTTATTTCATACAGCTTTCAAATCCTATCTCTCTCTCTCTCTCTTTATTTCATACAGCTTTCAAATTCTCTCTTTCTCTCTCTCTATGAAAATAGTTATTTTATAGATTTCAAATTCTCCCTCTCCCTCTGTCTCTGTCTCTCGAACACAAATACCACAAACATCACACCGAGAACTTAATAATTACTTTTATTTATACTGTCTAATGATTTTAATTACCATGAGAAATGGGAAGACGATAATGATACCAGCTGCACCACATCATCGCCTCAGGACAATCTGCTGAGAATTGTAAACAAAACCTTATAAGCGCCCAAGAATGATTGAATAAACGACAAGAGCATCCCAAGATATCCGAGGCCATTGCAGACTGAACGACCTCTCTCTCTCTCTGACATCAACTCAAGACCAAAGGCAAAGCGGTTTTAATGAAGCTCCTTGGTGCCTTAGATCCCAGTGTCTATGAGAATCAGACCTTCTGTGAATTTCGTTTCTGAATAAAAAAAAAATGCTACCTAAGATATAATCACTTTAATGGTGACAAATGTCACTCATATACAGTGCTAACGGATAGACTTTTGATCAACTTTTACTTTTGCCTTCAATAGCGTCTCATTTTTCATTTCTTGAGCGACGGTCGGTTGGTGCGTGTTCAGAGGTCGCCACGAGGGCTCTGACTGGGTTAATAAGGGTCAGCTTTTGATCTGTATCAGCCTGCCAGTTTCATATTCTGCCAAGTGAAGTTTATGGCACTGGGAGTGTTTTGTTTCTTTTAATTAATCAACTTACTACCAAGTACTGTTTATCTTGATATCAGTCTTACGGCCCCATCCTTCACTCAAAAAAACGAAATCCATCGAATCCTTCTTTCTTTTCTGCTGTTATTCGGGCCTGGCCTAGAAAAGGTCGTTAGGATTTCGGACGGAGAAAATTTTAAAAAATAACAACTCGTACAGATTCGCAACTGGAATTGGACTTGGAATATGAGATTCGGACCAGGGGTCAAGCGCTGGGACGTATATATTGACGTCACTCAGGAGAGGCTGAGAAAGGACTGAGGAAAGTAACACGGAAGGAAGAGGATAGGAACAGAGGCCTAGTAAGAGGTATGAAAGGACATGATGCAGCTCGATGACTAGCGGAACCTACAGCTTAGTGTGGGATCCGAACCGCATTATATCAAGGAATGAATTTCTAATCGCCAGAAATAAATTCCTCTGGGTCCTCCTCACTCGCAGCAGCGGGAAGCGAACTCGGGCTACCAGATTGATAGGCGAGTATAAGCTACCCCGCTCGTCCCATGGGGAACTTGAAACTTCCTAAAAAGGCGACGGACGGAAGGTATGACAAACCTCAAGAGATTTATGTAGTACCTCGACAAATATCCTAATCTAACGAAGAATAAGTGGAATAAATATATAACTACCTACTACACTCCATTAAAACAGTGCCTATTAAAAAAAATATATATATATTAAAAAAATAAATAAAAAAAAAATACATTTTAAAAAGCGTATTCTCGAAGCACTGTTGCGGGGAACTAATCAGTTTCCTTAGCATACATCATGAATAAAAAATTCAGGAAGGAGATATTATCGACGCAGACTTCCCCCCCTAAAGATGACCGTCCCATGGACATACAGAAAGAACTCATATGCGACTTATATCTCTACAGCGATACGGGAATAGTCGAAGATATTACTTTCTTTTTAAAGATACTTTTATTTAATGATTTTCACACATTATCGGCACTGCAAGTTCCAATGAACTTGATACAGATCATACACACATTTACACATATTTACACACACGTACACACATCGAAGATATTACTATTTTTTTTCTTTTCTGGAAAGATACTTTTATTTAAGTTTTTTACACAATGTCGGTACTGCAAGTTGTAATGAACTTATTACAGACCATTTACGCATACACACACGAACGAACGCATATATATGTATATATACACACATACACGTCTGGAATCAACCTCCAACTCTCCCCCTCTCTCTATGAATCAAAAGTAAGATGCAAGAGAGAGAATATAAATGGAGGTACAGTAAAAGGAATGCAAGGTGGTTGCAGCTAGGGGCTTAGGGAAAGAAGGCGGCAAAGAACTTTTAAGTAATGCCTACAGTGCGCCGCATGAGGTGCCCTGACGGCACTAACAACCCACTGAATCGAAGATTATTTTGTTGTTGTTGGCGCGCGCTTTTTGTAAACACATTCACGCGCGCAAGCAAGCGAGCGTGGGTTTAATGACGGGGGGCTCTCTGGATGGCCGACCGAGCACATGATTGCATGTCTCCATCTTGTTAAAGCAACAATGAGGATGCTGAAGCGATGCTTTCCCAAATGCTTTATGTGCTTTTTTGCGCGTTGGGCTGATGTGATGAATACACGCACGCACAATCTATATACATACATATACTATATATATATATATATATATATATATATATATATATATATATATATAAACATTTATATATATAATATATATATATATATATATATATATCTATACATAATACCTATACACACATATACTCTATATATGAATCTGTCTATCTATTTATTTATCTATTATATATATATATATAATAGATAATATACCATATATATATATATATATACATTTTTATGATATATATACACGTAATCTATTATTACATACACACTAACCCACCTACAAAACAAAACGACAGTAAAGCCAAAAATCACGACCCATGCAAATATAACTTAATAACACCATAACATAAACCTCTAATCCAAATCTCCCTCTTCCCGCCAGAATCGGACATTCATCCATTTCCTCGTGCATATCTTCTCTCAAATTATTTCTCTCGTGCGTTCCCTCCCCGGTCGCCTGTAGCTTGCTTGCTTGGCTGCGTTCACAGTCACGCGGAAGGATTTCAAGCGGAAGAAATGCTTGCGAGATCTGTTCTATAAATGGTGTCGCGAAATTATTTCTTTTTTAGGGTTAAATCTCATCTCTCGTGTTTTTTTTTTTATTTATGTTACTGGGCTGCTTTCTAAGCTTGGATTCTTCTAAGTTCCAGCTTTGATAATAATAATAATAATAATAATAATAATAATAATAATAATAATAATAATAATAATAATAATTATAACCATAATAAAATTTCCACTAGCTTGTCCTGGCCGATATATATATATATATATATATATATATATATATATATATATATATATATATATATATAAAGTTTTTTGCCACGAAGGAAAAAATTAAAAAGCTATCTCGCTTCTTCATTTTTTCCTTCGTAGCAAAAACCTTTATTTATACATAGCATCACGTTTTATATACTTCGTGATCACAAGTTATTCAGCTATACTAATATTTAACTTTATTTTATTAATTAAAAAAATTACAAATTTAAAAACAAATATATAAACTAATAATAAATAACTATATATAATATTTATCAGTATATATATCATACATTGGCCAGCGGGCAATCCCAACAAATTTTATGAATTATAGTTAGTTAATTCATTATTATCTTAGGTTTTATTATGTTGGACCGTCAAAGTTGACCCTACTCTCATCTCGCTTCTCCCTCTCTCCTTCTCTCTCTCATCTCTCTCACATCTCTCTCTCTCTCTATTATCATATATATATTATATATAATATATATAGAGTACGATATATATAGATATAATATATATAGTATTAATTATAATATTAGATATGGTATTTATACATATATCATACTCCCACGCAAACTTTCTTACTAATCACTTTTAACTTTTTATCGAAGAAGAAGAAGAAGAAGAAGAAAAGAAAAGAAGAAAAGAAGAAGAAGAAGCAGAAGAAGAAGAAGGAAAAACCTTTAAAAAATTTAATTATACATAGCATCACGTTTTATATTTTCTTTCGTGATCAAGTTATTCAGTATACTATATAATATATATATATATATATATATATATATATATATATATATATATATATATATATATATATTGGCCAGGGCAATAACAAATTTTATGAATATATTAATTATTTCATATTATTATGTTTATTATGTTGACCGTCAAAGTTGACCCCTCTCTCTCTCTCTCTCTCTCTCTCTCTCTCTCTCTCTCTCTAAAAAAAAATTTTTCTTTTCTTATAAAAAATAAAAAAATATATATATATATATCTATATATATATATATAAAATATATATGTATACATATATATACTCACGCAAACTTTCTTACTAATCACTTTTAACTTTTTATCGAAGAAGAAGAAGAAGAAGAAGAAGAAGAAGAAGAAGAAGAAGAAGAAGAGGAAGAGGAAGAAGAAGAAGAAGAAGAAGAAGAAAAAGAAGAAGAGGCACCGTAGCGCGAGATCCCACGTCGTTTATTCAACTCCTCCTCCTCCTCCAGCTGTTTGGAAAGGCGGAATAAGCCGCGAAAGATTTTGCACTGCTAGGCTTCTTTCCTCGCTTATTTCGGGGGTTAAAAGAAGATCATATGTATATATTTAAATATATATAACATAGATATATATATATATACCCATATATATACAAAATCATAACATGGATAATAATACAGTAGATAATACATAAATCATACAAAAATGGAAATAATAATACAAAATGGTGACATGAAAGAACAAAAGCATCATTTTAATACATATACCAGAAATTACAAACCATTTAAAAGCAGAGAGAGAGAGAGAGAGAGAGAGAGAGCACTCATACCTTGACCCTTTACCTTTCAAATACCCCGAGATGACCTCTGCTTTAATCTTGACAACCGAGACGCAACAGCTCTCTCTCTCTCTCTATTGTATCTCACATAATGTCGATCATTACGTATTGTTCAAGATGATTCCTAAACTTTGTTGACGTCTGAAATGAGAGATGACAGCGGCCCTTTGTATCAGGAATACTGTATACGGCATTATTTGTTTACCTAACGTCCCCAAGTGCTAATTTTTTTGGCAAATACAGTACATATAGCACCAAAGACCCTACCTATACTATAGCCTGCACCTAAATATCTTCTTCATATTCATATTTAACAACAGTACCACACACTTACTGACTTAAATCAACCCGTACTCTAAACCTGATCAATTTACGAGATAAAGTATCATATTCACCACATCCAAAACAGGGGCATAAGACCTGTACTCTAAACTTAACCAATTCATGACTTAAATTAACAAGTTCATCACATCCAACGCGTTGGCATAGGAAGAAACAATCAAAATATGGTAGCTGATGAGTACACGTCCGATAAATATAGGTCCTTTAACCTGAGATGTTGCTGTATTTATGACCGTATTCTACATAGTGTTAGGATTCTTTCATTTCATTTATTCACCTTGTTGCTAGGTACTGTGCTCATTAAGAGAAGTCGTATTCATATGTTTATTCACTAATTCGACCGAATTATTATGCAATCATGTATTAGGTTACGTTTTTATTCGTATTAGCAGTCATGTTTACTCTGTAATTCGTTATCATTGTCATTCAAACGCAAATTACCTTCAATTCAAATCAACACGTTTTAAAAGCTGTCGACAGTTAATTACAAATAATTCTCACAGAATACAAAAGAATATAGAATTCAGGCCAAACGCCAAGCGCTGGCACCTATGATAATTATGGTCATTCAGCGTTGAGACGGAAACTGACAGTAAAAACGTTTGAAAGGTGTAACAGGAGGAAAATCTCGCAGTTGCACCATGAATCAATTGCTGGGAGAGGGTTGAGGAAAGAAAGATGGAAGAGAATATGAACGGAGGTACAGTAAAATGAATGAAAAGGGTTGCAGATAGGAGCCTAAGGAAGGGACGTTGCAAAGAACCTTAAGTGATGCCTACAGTGCCCGGCATGAGGTGCACTGACGGCACTACCTCCCTACGGGAGTAATTCTCATCTCGCAGAACAACATAGGATCATGGGCACCGCTATACGTGGGCGCCTGGCAACATATATTTCGGGAAAATGGTCGAAAACAAGAAGTGAGGCAACTGAATACAAGGCTGACGTATTAAATCCGTGTACAGAAAACACGGAATTTTTTTTCTTTCTCTCTTTTTGCTTGTATAAATTAACTGTTCGTGCACATGATCGCAAGTTGAGATGACTGACATAATTAGAGAATTATATGAGTAAAAAAACAACATTTAGACCCGTCCATTTCGTTGCAATATGCATCTCTAGAATTGCAAGATGAATACAATAGAGTGTTTAAAGGTTACTGAGTTTAAAGGTTACAGGAAGGTAAAAAGGATGTTTTAAGTCTCACAGAACGAAAACTTTTTAACATAATTTTATAAGCTTGGTCAAACACGCAGAGAAAAACTTATGTAAACCATTTTATTTTTTCAGAACGAAACGCTATGCATCCAGGGAATTGTAATAAATAGACGGAATCAAAAATTGATAATTAACTGGAGGTTTGAAATCACTTGCACATACATACAAACACACACACTCTCTCTCTCTCTCTCACACACACACACGTTATATGTATTATATGTAATATATATATATATATATATATATATATATATATATATATATATATATATACATATTTGTGTGCGTGTGTGTATACAGAAGTATAGACAGATACACCCCCTCCCTCTCTCTCTCTCTCTCTCATCTCTCTCTCTCTCTCTCTCTCTCTCTCTTATTATATATATATATATATATATATATATATATATATATATATATAGAGAGAGAGAGAGAGAGAGAGAGAGAGAGAGAGAGAGAGAGAGAGAGAGAATGTGTCTATCTCTCTATACATGCATAAATATCTCATCATAATTAAAAAGAAGAAAGAACGTGAAAATAAAAGATAAAAATAAAAAATAAAAAAACTATTTCAAAGTCATTCAGTACAATTCCCCAGTTAAAATCATGTTCGTAATTTGCTCCGCTGTCGTCACAGCAATATATACCGGCGCTTTGTTAATCACAGCTGAAAAAAAAGGGGGAGGGGGAGGAGGAGGAGGGGGAAGGGTGGAGGAGAGCAGGGGTGTGTGAATAGGGGATACCATGAAAAACACTTGTTTTACTGCCAAAGACAAAACACGCGTAATTTGCTTTTTCACAGCTGGGAGGCCTCCTGTCATTTCCAGCAGAGTATATTAAAATAAATCTACCGCACCTGTGACAGAAATTGGCGCCTGTCGAGTTACATAATAATAATAATAATAATAATAATAATAATAATAATAAGAAGAAGAAGAAGAAGAAGAAGAAGAAGAAGAAAAAAAAAAGAAGTTGAGTTACATAATAATAATAATAATATCAATGATAATAAGAAGAATTTAAATAAAACAGAAAAGAATTATCAGGAATAATGAGTAGACTCAGTGAAAAATGATAATAATAATAATGGCAAGTTATATAAAATAGAAAAAAACTTAAGTAATGACTACAGTGCACCGCGTGACGTGCACTGATAGCAGTAACCCCCTACGGAAACGCAGGGTGTGAACACTGCTGGGAACTATGTTATTCTCGTTCTAAAATAAGCTACCAATGTGCTGGCACGGGCTCTTGCTCACAGAACAGGTTACTTTGGAAACAATTAATTTCTTGATTAGAAAGCGAATAACCTTGATGGTGAAAGAAAGGTCATGCTTTCCTTGGGTGAATAGAATTCGATTCAGTAGAAATGACTTTCAATTTGAGAATCAATCAATTGGTGCTTTGGGGAAAATACGTGTATTTTGTTTTTACAAAGAAAATTAGGGCTTACATGTTCGAAAGGTCGATATACTCGTTTCTCTGCTACTGGGGAGTCTGAGAGAGAGCTCGTTGGCTTTTGTTTCGTTTACTTTGGAGACAAGCTCTTTATTTTTTTTGAGGGGGGCCGGTGGGGCGGGGAAGCCGCAATAAAACGTCTCTTTGGAAGACATCAAACGTTTGGCCTAGAAATGTAATATTGTTCTGGAAAATTAGTTTGCGTAAGGAAAATCGTTACTGCCATGCAATGAGGTTTTGATTAAGGAGTGGAAAACAGCACGTTTATAAACGTTTCAGTTTTGAAGGGAAAAAATAATAATAATGATAATAAAAGTAAAATAAACCTCTTTGACACTGGACGTAGAAATGTAAATTTGTTCTGGAAAATGTGTTTGCAAAAGAAAAATTGTTACTACCATGCAATGACCTTTTGATTCAGGAAAACAGCACGTTTCGCTTTTGACGTTTATAAACGCTCCAATTTTGAAAAATAATAATAATAATATAATATATATATATATATATATATACATATATATATATATATATATATATATATATATATATATATATATATATATATATCTTTCTCAAAAGGCAATGACATCGCTTCATGTCACCCCTACCCACCCACCCACCCACTACTACCGCTCCCCTGAAAAGAGAAAAAATTCCTTTTAAAATCTATCAAACTATATATATGTTGTATAGTATATATATATATTTTTAATACTGATAGACTCGTTAGTTTCCAAAAGTACTAATGACCGACTGAGGAATATTCTGTGCGATTCTGAACAAAAACCGTATTCCCTATTTTGAGAGAAATTCGACGAACGACGGCGGGGAGGGGGGTGAGGGAGAGACGACCGTATGGGCGTGGGGGTAGGGGGGGGTGCGCTTAAAAGGTCATGGGGCCGCTAGCTCGCTCGCCCGCTCGCGCGCGTTATTTCCAAGGATTTCAGAAAGAGTGCACGCTAAAGGGAAGCGGATGAAAGATGGTAGTGGAGAGGAGAGAGAGAGGAATTATAATCGATGGGAGAAAAATATACACAAAAATTTATATTGAACACGAAAAAAAGTCGAAGTAAATTATGAAGAGGGAAAAGGAAGAAAAAAAAGACTAGAAAAAAAACCGATGAGTAGATATATATATAAAAAAAAAGCAATGAAATAATGGCACTGAAAAAATGCGCAAAAAAGATGAGGGGGGTGGGGGGCGGGGGGCTTTCGATAGTGAAAACATAAAATAAAAACCTACAACTGAAAAAAGAAAAAGAAAACTTTTAACATAATGTGGAAACCTCGGCGATAAAAACTGAATTAAAACAGCGATGCCTTTAAACAAATAAATGGTACAGAAAAAGAAATAGGGGGGAGGGAAATAAAACTAACAGGAACAAAAGAAGACACTGGAAAAAAAAAAAAAAAAAAAAAAAAAAAAAAAAAACAAGACTACTGAAAACAGAAATAAGAAGATTTTAGACTAAACATCAACTAAACGAAATTCAACGCTGAAAAAGAATGAATTTGAAACGTGACGTTTGACACGGAAAAAAAAGTGACTGGAAATTAAAATATTACAGCAACGCGAATATAAATATGAACTGGAAGCAGATACTGGAATATGCAAATGGAACAGTACTCTTCTTAAAAGGTGCAACCTGAAATCAGACTGCGAAATTTTAAAATGACTACGAGAGAAAAAATGACGCAGGGACGGGCAGGCGAGGAGGGGAGCGGGGGTAGGGGAAGGGGGGGAGGGGGGGGTGGGGGAGAATCCGAGTGCTAGAATGAAACTTCTAACTGCCAGCTGGTAAAGGAAAATGCGAGAGAACCGATGCCGATGGACAAAATTGTAAATGGAAAATTACGGTACGAAACGAGAGGAAACGGGGATTAGATACGCGAACTTTATACATACATATATACACACACACACAGTCCACACACATATATATATATATATATATATAATATATATATTATATTATAATTATATATATAAGATATATATAATGTATATCTAGATATATAATAATGATATATATATATATACACCACTGTACATATCTATTATAGCATATATTATATATATAATATATATATACTATATATATGTATATATATATATAGATATTATATATATATATCTAATTCATAGTTATACACATACATTATGTTAGATACATATATATTATATATTTATATATATATATATATATAATATATATATCTCTATATATATAATAATAGATAATATTATTATATATATTATATATATATATATTATATATATATATATATAGATTAGACCCACCACATACATTATGTATACGTAGTATTATATTATATTATATAATTAGATATATATATAATATTATATATATATATAGAATCTATACATATATATATATAAAACATATATTGTGTATATGATATATATATAAGTATGCGACTTTCAATACGAAATAAATTAGAAAACCGGTCACGAGATGAACTAGTATTTGCTTCGTATAAGTGAAGTAAGAAGGGTTGGATGGTTAAAACGAATAATGCAAATAAAAGAATAACAAGACATTCTTAAAATAAATCTGGCAGGAGTGTAAATATTCTTGAGCGTTTGAGAGTTGCTTCGTCACCCTCGGGAATGGGGGAGGAAAGAGGAGCTGGTGAGAAGTAGTATCATTTTGTTGAAGTTTAGTGAGGAAAAGGGGCGAAGTTTACCACCCAGAGAAAGTCTTCACTGGACAGGCATTTGGAGGTATACAGAGAATTTAGAACAAAGGTCAAGCGCTGGGACCTATGAAGTCATTCAGGGTTGATATGGAAACTGAAAGTAAAGAGGTTTTAGAGGTTGCTAACCACAGGACCACGGGGACCATATCTTATTATTATTATTATTATTATTATTATTATACCTGAAGCGGCTCTACAAGTCTACCAGTTCTTATAACACAGAACCGTGTTTACAAAATAATAATAATAATAATTTAAATAGAATATAAACTTAACTCCAAAGGCCAACCGCTAGGACTATGAAACAGTCGTTAGGAGAGGGTGGAGGCAAGTTAGATGGAAGGGAGACAATATGAACGGAGGTACAGTAAAAAGGAATGAAAGGGGTTGCAGCTAGGGGCCTCGAGTAATGCCTACAGTGCACCGCGTGAGGTGTACTGGTGGAGCTAACCTCCCCCCTCCACACCCATTATTATTATTCAAAAGGTTAATCCTATTGTTAAGAAATTCACAGTCTCGTGAAGAACAAATTGTTAAGAAATCCACAATTATATATTAAAATATATTTCTATGTAAAAAACAAAAAAAACAAAGACGTTTTAACGTCTACACTGATGAGGAACACCGTTCTGGTGTTTGAAAGTCTTTGTTTTTTTTATAAAGAAATATATTTTGTGGATTTTTTAATAAAATATATTTTGTGGATTTTTTAACATTAACCCTATTCATATAGAACAAGCCCAAAAAGGAGCCATTACCTTGAAATTCAAGCTTCCAATTATTAAAAAGGGGAAAAAAATAATTAATAAACTAAATGGATAAAAATGTATTAAAATGAAATTAAAAAAAAAAACGGGTTTCGTTTCCCCTTCTCTCAAAAATGTTGATGACATTCCGTAAGGACACGAGTGGTCAGTCATGCGCATAGAATGCGCGGGGAATTCGCAACGGTCACGCAGCAACCAGTGACGAGTTATTGTTTTACGGAAGAAGAAAGACGGAAGAAATGCACGAGCTGTTATTATGAAAAGAAATGGTATAAATATAAGGAAATGGGGGGAAAGGAGGCGCAAGAGTAAAAACTCGAGAAAGGAATAAAATAAGTGAGACGTTAATACAGTAATGGAAGGTGCAAGGATTTTGTTCGTTTGTTTGTATCGTGTTTTCACGTTGCATGGAACCAGTGGTTATTCAGTTGTTATTATGAAAAGAAAAGAAATGGTATAAATATATATATATATATATATATATATATATATATATATATATATATATATATATCATATATAAGGAAATTTGGGGTGGGGGGAAAGGAGCGTGCAAGAATTACAACTCGAGAAAAGAATAAAATAAGTGAGACGTTAATACAGTAATGGAAGGTGCAAGGATTTTGTTCGTTTGTTTGTATCGTGTTTTCACGTTGCATGGAACCAGTGGTTATTCAGCAACGGGACCAACGGCTTTACGTGACTTCCGAACCACGTCGAGTGTGAACTTCTATCACCAGAAATACACATCTCACACACCTCAATGGAATACCCGATAATCAAACTCGCGGCCACCGAGGTGGCAGGTAGACTAAATAGTGAGATGCTAATACAGTAATGGAAGGTGTACAGGAGTTATTGAAGAAAAAATGTAAGTGGTAGACAGTCTACTCTCTTTGGTCGTAAGCAACGCTGGGGCAAAAATGCAAAGGAATATAGTATAGTATTTAGGCCCATTGCCAAGCGCTGGGACCTATGAGGCCATTCAGCGGAAAATCCTGCAGTTGTACTATGAAAGGGGATTGAGAAAAGTAAGATGTATGATAATATGAACGGAGGTGCAGTAAACTGAATGAAAGGGGGTTGCAGCTGACGGGCCTAGGGAAGGAACGTATTCAAGGAACCATTTCACCTACAGTAAAAAGATAAAGAACGGAAGTATAAATTTTTAAAAAAGCCAAAAAAAACTTATAAAAATAAACTCGCTGACTTGAACCGTTTAAGCAATAATAATAACCCTTCAGAAATCGAATTCCGACCCGTCACGTCTGAATAAGAGGAGATTGCACAACCAGAATTCTTGAAGTTGCTCAAGAATGAGTATTCCGAAGTTGATCCAGCGTCACTCGAGAGAATCCAAGAGTCCGTATTGACACTCGCTGTGCAAACACGAAGGAAAGAAGAAGAAGAAGAAGAAGAAGAAGAAAAGTGCCGCGGGTGGTTGAATTTTGCGTCAACAGAGTATAATTTGCTTTTGATTTCTTTTTGTACATGTTGATTTAGAGTAGGCGCCAAACTCACTCCCCGGTAATTTTCGTTCTTTGTTGGTGAAGCTATTATATATATATATATATATATATATATATATATATATATATATATGTGTGTGTGTGTGTGTATATGTATGTATTATATATATAATATATATATATATATATATATATATATATATATATATACAACGGAATATACCTGGTGATAACACGGGAAATACCAGATGAAAGAGTGAAAGGGAAACGTCTTTATTATTCGCCCTTTCACCTTCCATTGGGTGCATGCAACCGTTGTCATCGCACAAGTATAAATGAATAAATGCATACATATACATACATGAATAGCAATAATAAAAATCCTGATAATTGAAAACACCTCTTTGTACGATATCCGTTGCATCATCTAGGGTAGACAGCTCGGCGTTCCCTTCTAAACTCATAATATTTAGGATTTAATCTATTGACTGCTGAATGCTATAACACAGAGTATAGATTTCAGACCGAAGACCAAGCGCTGGAAAACTGTGAGGCCATTCAGCGCTGAAGTCGAAAGAGAGTTAAGGTGTGGAAGGTGTAACAGGAGGAAAGGAAAACCTCGCAGTTGCACTACGGTATAGTTTTCATCTTTCTTTGTAGTAGTAGTAGTAGTAGTAATAATAATAATAATAATAATAATAATAATAATAATAATAATAATAATAATAATGAACTAAGGAACCTCCGTAACGAAGCTATAATATTGACAATTAAAAGCCCCAGTAGTGTTAAAAATATATTTTTAACCTTGTACAAAAATATATTCGTAAAACTACTGTTGCTTTTAATTGTTAATAATACAAATAATATAATAATAATAATAATAATAATTAATAATAAGAAGAATAACAAGAAGAAGAAAGGAAGCAAGAAGAAGAAGAAGAGGAAGAAAAAGAAGAAGAAGAAGACGAGTGGCTAAAGAGTGCATGGGAAGGACTGATAAAAGTAGACGAAGACCCAGAAATAAACAGACAGGAGAATGACAAACAGAACAGAGGACTGGCACAACAAACCAATGCACGGACAATACATGAGACAGACTAAAGAACTAGCCAGCGATGACACATGGCAATGGCTACAGAGGGGAGAGCTAAAGAAGGAAACTGAAGGAATAATAACAGCGGTACAAGATCAGGCCCTAAGAACCAGATATGTTCAAAGAACGATAGATGGAAATAACATCTCTCCCATATGTAGGAAGTGAAATACGAAAAATGAAACCATAAACCACATAGCAAGCGAATGTCCGGCACTTGCACAGAACCAGTACAAAAAGAGGCATGATTCAGTGGCAAAAGCCCTCCACTGGAACCTGTGCAAGAAACATCAACTACCTTGCAGTAATAAGTGGTACGAGCACCAACCTGAAAGAGTGATAGAAAACGATCAGGCAAAGATCCTCGGGAACTATGGTATCAGAACAGATAGGGTGATATGTGCAAATAGACCAGACGTAACGTTGATTGACAAAATCAAGAAGAAAGTATCATTCATTGATGTCGCAATACCATGTGACACCAGAGTAGAAGAGAAAGAGAGGGAAAAAATGGATAAGTATCAAGACCTGAAAATAGAAATAAGAAGGATATGGGATATGGCAGTAGAAATTGTACCCATAATCATATGAGCACTAGGCATGATTTCAAGATCCCTGAAAAGGAATCTGGAAAAACTAGAGGCTGAAGTAGCTCCAGGACTCATGCAGAAGAGTGTGATCCTAGAAACGGCGCACATAGTAAGAGTGATGGACTCCTAAGGAGGCAGGATGCAACCCGGAACCCCACACTATAAAATACCACCCAGTCGAATTGGAGGACTGTGATAGAGCAAAAAAAAAAAAAAAAAAAATAATAATAATAATAATAATAATATTCTTTATTCCAGCTCTGGGTCATATGTTACCCCGACTTTGCAATCTTTCTTAATCAAATACCCGGTAAATCATTTTTACTCCTCATTTTTTCCCAACTTTTTCTGCTTTCTGCTCGTCGTACGAATTTGCTCGTTTTAAAAGTTCAGTTACTTGCTACACAGAGTTGTAACTGGAATACACAAACTTAGGCCAAAGGCCAAGCGCTGGGACCTAAGAGATCACTCAGCGCTGAGAGGGAAATTGAGAGTAATATGGTTTTTGAAAGGTGTAACAGGAGGAACACCTCAAAGCAGTTGCACTGACACTTAACTGTTATTAAGAGATACACATAGTAGCAAGAGTCTTGGAATGGAAAAGCGAATCCACTGTTATTTACGGGTACGCATATTTGAAAATAAATCGCTAGAGAGAGCCTCTGCGTATCTGTTAGGATTCCCTTTTCAACAGATACCCCTTTTCAATCGAACAGATTCCCGAAAGCTTTCTGTACAGATTTATTTTAAATAAATATATGTCACCAAACGCAACAGCTGATTTGCTTCTCCACAGCTGTCATTGCTGCGCACAGCGAAGACATCAGATCATGCAGCAGAACTCTTGCGAAATGGAACAGAATGGAATATATAATTTAGGCCAAAAGCTAAGCGCTGGGACCTATATGAGGTCATTCAGCGCTGAAAGGAAAAATGAAAGAAAGGTTCGAAAGGTGTGACAGGAGGAGAACCTCGCAGTTGCATTATGAAACAATTGTTAGAATAGGGTGGAAAGTACGAAGGAAGACAGAGAACACGAACGGAGGTACAGTAAAAAGGAATAAAAGGGGGTGCAGCTAGGTGCCGAAGGGACGCTGCAAAGATCACCAAGTAAAATACCTACAGTGCACCGCATGAGGTGCACTTGACGGTACTAACCCTCCCTACGGGGCTCTTGGGAAATGGAACAAAGTTTAATGCATACTTGTTAAACGAGATTACATAAAACGCCTCGGGACCTTTAAACTGCTGGACATGCTTACACCACGCTATTACGTAAGGTCGATTATGACGTGTGTTCGCACGGAAACCCGTATTTCCCGCCGTGCCTAATTATTTCACGTTTACGAGCGCATCTAGAAACGGACGTGCAAGCTCGCCTGACGGAATTAATACCGGTGCAGGACTACCCAGATAAAACGTGCTTTGGGGAGCGCTTTAGAAAGTATTATAAGAGATGTCTGAACGATTTCTTCCTAAGTTTGATTGAATACACAATTTTCGCCGGGACTTACAATGAGGTCATTCAACACTGGAACGGAAATTGAGAATGAGAGGTTTGAAAGGCGCAAAACAGGAGGAACGCCTCGCAGTTGCACCATGAAACATTATTGTTAGAAGAGTCTGGAAAATAAGCTGGAATAGAGAATATGAAAGGAAGTACTGTAAAAGGAACGAAAGGGGCTGCAGCTAAGGGGCTTAAGGAAGGGACGCTGCAAATAACATTAAGCGATGTCTACGGTGCACCCCGTGAGTTGCACTGACGGCACTACACTAACCCCACTACGGGCCTGAAGTTTTATCGCACAACAATGCCTATACAGTAACCTAAACATGTCTATTTATTCCCTTAAATGCTCTCGATACATTTAAAATAAAAATTCAATATAATAATTTCGAAACCAACGTATATTTACTTGAGTCGCTGCTCGTCTAACCAAACAAGGAAGGTGACTCAGTGGGGACCTTCCCACCGAGAGATGGCGACTTTTGTATGTTGCGAATGTTTCTCAGCGAGCACAATAATTCTGTGTGTTTGTTTCTCTGTCTGCCTCTGCCCTGAGAACAGAGCAACGGACGTTACACGATTTCTCCTAAGGAGACAAACGAGACAGCAGAAACAAAAGAGGCTAACAGACCGAAAAGAGTAAATGCCTAAAGGAGAAAAATGTGCAATGATATGCACAAAGGAAACCCTACCCCAACCCCCCTCCACCCACTGTCCGTTTATTCCGGACAGGATCGACTTAGGAGTGAAAGCATGCTGCAGATATTCTTCCTTGTTCCCAAGATGGAAGGGGGAGGGACGGAGGAGGAAAGACAGAGGGGCTAGGGGTGCAGGGGGAAGGGAAGGGGATATGGGGGGGGGGGGTGATAAAGGGAGTCTGGGCAAGGTCCGGAGCGGAAGGAGGACAGGTGAGAGACCTCAAGATCGGAGAGAAAGGAGGAAAAAACCGTGTGAGCAAGGAGGGGAGGAAAAGGCGGAGGAGTAGGCGGAGGAGGAGGAGGAGGAGGCGGAGGACGAAAAAACCCAGGTGAGGAGGGAAAAAAATCTTAGGAGGAAAACCCTGTGTGAACGGAGGAGGAGGAGGAGGAGGAAAACCGTGCGAAAAAGTCATGTAGGACGACGAGGAGGAGAGTGAAGATGAGGACGAAAAGGACGAAAAGAAGAAGGTGGCGTGGTATTCGACCGCCCAGTGGATCACATGAAACTCTCTTTGGTCAAAATGGGGTTATATACCTTCTCTTCCAGCTCCGCTGATTTTCGCTGTTACCCGATAGCCTCTCGAGGGTGACTCTTAATTGCACACGAGGAGGAGGACAGGAAAGCGGGACTGACAGGTTCGTCAGCCCAAGAAGAACACTTCCATCGCCATTAAAATGGAAAGTCGCTCGATTTCCTGATATCGGA
>NC_087204.1:103679243-103681743 GCF_015104395.2 Macrobrachium nipponense
CCTGATATCGGAGTGAAAGTCATCCACTCTGCCTCACTCTGTCTCATGCCTCTGATTGACTGTGGTCAATTTAAGGGAAATGGAAAAAGACCAGTGTGAGAGAGAGAGAGAGAGAGAATTAAGGCCAATCGCTGGTACAGTGGGGCTCAAATCTCATGCGACATGATTCTTTTTGTATCGTCCATATTCTCAGACTCAACGTGATGTTGCCAAGTAGTGCTATTTTTTTTATTTTTTTCATTTGTAATGTCATTCATGTCGAAAAGTTTGTGAATTCACAGCTAGCCTTATTTTCCTTATGGTTAAATAGATATGATCCCTTTTATGCATTGGTATAATTCTTAATTTGTGTGATTTGAATTGATTTTTTTTTATCTTTACGTTGCTTAGTTCAAGTGTGGTGTGATAAGGTTAGCGTGCCAGCAATGAAATAAAGCACACTTAACATGCTCCTCGGACTGGTCAACATAAACCATGTCTGCAGCATTATGACAGTACACCTAATAAGCTCAACAGTCATAACAACAATTTCAATGTAGGAATATGAATTAAAACAAGTTTTATTTGAATGTTGAAGATTTCGGCTGCGTTTAAGCTGCCTGTATGTTGGAAAATGTTTTATAGGCCTACAAAATAATCTAAGCCATCTGAGATGTAATGTTACTCATGAATTTATTTGTAGAGATCACCTATTCTTTGAGGAATATGAATTACAACCAGTTTTCTTTGAATGTTGAAGTTTCAGGCTGTGTTTTAAGCTGCTGTATGTTGCAAAATGATTTATAGGCCTAGAAAAATAATCTAAGCTTTCTGAGATGTAATCTTTACTAATGTTTTTATTTGTAGAGATTACCTGTTCTTTGAAGAATAAAAGATGATGATGATTTTGGTTATATGGAGAAGATGGCTATAATCGAAATATAAGTATTAATATCAAGGCATATGGAACACTGGTTTTTCAACTGGTTTACAATATTATTTTCTTAAAGTCCTTGCTCCTCGCTTTTGATGTATAATTTATTCTTTCAGCAAGGTAACTTGAAGGGCAAGAATGTAGATAATTCATTTGCATTCTGGCCGAGAAAAAATTGTTAATATAGAGATGTGAATGTTAAACGTAAAGTAAAGAAATCTAACACCTAAGCCTAGGAATAATATCTTGGCTTTGACAAATAAGCGAATATTTGCTAGTATGCTGTCAGTTTTGAAATATTAAGAAAGATAACAAATAATTATGTATGAAAATCCAAATATTCCTTAAACACATAAAGTAAATGTTTTCAAGATAATTTAATGGTCGCTACTCATTGTAGACCTACTTATATACCAGGTGGTTGTTGTTGCACCGACACTGATACGTCACACATGCTCCCTCACACGTTGATATCGGTGGGCGCATTCTACTTTTGTATACATATTTACATTTTCTCAGCGTTGAGGGTTAAAAAAATACAATAGGACTATTTCAAATTTTATGTTTACTTTGGGAGCATTATTAATGTTACAATTTTTTTTTTATTTACTTATTTAACATTTGAACTGAGGTTTGATGGCGACTTCGTTTTGGTCAAATGCTTCAGCAATGAGTGAACGAAAGTTTTGAAAATGTTTCGTAAGGGTTTTTCTGAAATTTGGCTACACATGACATTTTCTTACAATTTTCAAATATATGACAGATTTCACTCTTATGAAACATATTATGGCCTTAGCGTATGCGATACTCGCGTTTTCGCATTGAAATAAAGGATAAATATGGAGCATGCTAGGTTTACCAGTTAGTGAATTTTGAACGAAATCCTATGGAGTCATGTCGCATGAGATTTGAGCATCACTGTACCTATGAAGAGCTCATTCAGGAATGAAAGGGAAATTGACAATAAAAACGTTTGAAAAGTGTAACAGGAGGAGACCTTTTGGGTTTGCAATATAAGAGACCAGTGATTGAGAGAGAGAGAGAGAGAGAATTAAGGCCAAAGGCCAATCGCTGGGAGCTATGGTGTCACAGGAGGAAGACCTTTTGCGGTTGCAATATAAATCAATTGTCAGGAGAGGATTCAGGAATGTAGGATAGACGAATAAGAATATGAACGGATGTACAGTAAAAGGAATGAAAAGTTGCAGCTAGGGGCCGAAGGGACGCTGCAAAGAACCTGAAGTAATGCCTCTAAAGCGTAACGCATGAGGTGAACTGATGGCGCTTACCTCATACGCAGAGAGAGAGAGAGAGAGAGAGAGAGAGAGAGTGGAAGAGAGAGAGAGAGAAACTTTTTCACGTTGCCAGGAAAGAAAGCTAGCATTGTTATCTGCACTTGACACAGCAGGACAGTAACTCTATCAAAGGCAGGCAACAATCTTACGACGAAGACGTGCAAAACATTTCAGCAGCTAATGAGAGAAAGCTTTACACGATGAGGAGAGAGAGAGAGAAGAGAGAGAGAGAGAGAGAGAGAGAGAGAGCCAGAGGAAATTACGATTACGGAGAAGGGACTGAAAGCTTTGC
>NC_087204.1:103686743-103701743 GCF_015104395.2 Macrobrachium nipponense
CTAAACTAAGTTTTTATACAATTTCCCACACATTATTATCGTACACTAGCAGGGTGGCAGTCATTTCGCACAGGGAGATCAATCCAAGCCGGTACCGAAATAATTTCAAGAGTTTTTGCGAGAAAAACTACTGTAGATTATTTGTCAATATTATTATCATTCTGTATAAGTTTAGCTCTCAAAGTTCAGATACTTTTACCGTCGTTCCAGACAAACCTACCAATGAAATAAAAGAAGTCGATAATAGTACTATCTTTCTCCCTCCTTCTCAAAATACACCATACAATCGGATAGAACTGTGCAACTCTTATGTGAGAGAACAAATGTTTCGTATCATTATCACTGTTATTTCATCATTTTATAAATGTTTTCAATTATGCATGCCTCCAATTAAGGCATCCCCCCCCCCCCCACCCCCCCACCTTTTTGGTTTTTTGAAACAATAGAAGCTTCTCGGTCTATGGATTATTACCACCCTTCTCTCCGTACCACTTTTTATCTGGACTGTATAGGATTCGGAGACCAGTAAAACAGGAGACAGTCAAAAGCTTTTCTAATTTACGAAATCTAAAACGGAATTCCCTTAATGTTAATGACAGGGAATATACTCAAGTTATCCCGGAAAACACGTTCACGCAACGACACAATTCGCAGTTATGCCATAGAAGGAATTGCCTAAATTTTGTTAAAAAGTGACGAACATATGTGGAACGTGTTTCCTGTAACTGGATTGGTACACACGCTAAGTTCGTACTTCAGTGTACACACACACACGCCCAGACCACCATACATACACCCTATCAGGGAGTCGGTTAAATACTGACAAGTGGGATTCTAGATTAGGCCTAGTTGCACTCATGCTATGCGAATAGGCCTAGTTGTACTTACACTCTGCTAATACGTGATGTTCTTTGAGAAAAGGCGCTTCCTGACATGAGACCTGATGAAAGTCAACTGTAATTAAGTCACAACAACATCAAGCAATGAACAGGGATGCAAATTAAGTTGGACTAAAAAGGTGAAGGGTTTAGATCCTAATTTACAGCAGGATTCCATGGTCTAGTGTGACAGATGTATTCAAAGCCCAACCGCTTCATGGTCTAGTAACCCGAGAACATAAGCCGTAAAAGTTTAGATAGTATATTTACGGAAGCAAGCCATTTGGTATCGCCTTGCCAGGTGGACGTAACCTTACTATAAACTTTTACCAAATATTGGCAGTAAGGAACTTCATCTAACCTGCAAGGTGAGATATACAAATGGGAAATACTGTTTATTTGTTTGTATGGTGTTTTTGCGTTGCATGGAACCAGTGGTTATTCAGAAAAACGGGACCAACGGCTTTACGTGACTTCCGAACCACGTCGAGTGTGAACTTCTATCACCAGAAATACACATCTCTCACTCCTCAATGGAATGCCGAGAATCGAACTCGCGACCACCGAGGTGGAACGCCAACACCATAACAACCACGCCACTGAGGCGCCTGACTACCAATATAGACGACCATCCCTCGTTTTTTTGACTTTAAACTCAAGATTATAACTTAAAAAATAAATTTTCCATGCTGTGTGTTAATATATATATATATAATATATATATATATATATATAATGGTTGCATGGAGGCTTAAACAGACATGTCGACTATTCCACGATTCAAATGTAACAACCAAATTCACGTCTACAACCATTTAAAAAAAATATTATCTAAACCACGTAAAACATTAGCATCCCATTTTGATTTACGTGGAAATATATATATATACGGCTGGAAGTGATATGAACATTGTTTTATCATTGTAACAATTGTCGGAAACGTTATATCCGGTTTTTTATATAGCAGGAATTTATCATTTACTCTAGGCTCTTGGCGTAGGTAGGCAGAGGATACGAGGATATATTCCAATTTATTGTTTAGACTACACATAGGTGTCGACAACTACGAAGAAACAATGTGGAAAGGTAAAATGGTCCCATGTTGATCTAATACATAGGCCTATAATTTCCTTTTTATGAGAAAGGCAACAAATTACTTAGGTCAAGTTTCAAAAAGAACGACTGGTCCCTGATACAATATAGGCTTAGGCTTAGTTAAACCGTGAGCTTAGTCGAAAGTAGATGGCTTTTTTTTTAGCATTAGAAGCCCGGTGGCTGGCTGGCAAGGTGTGAATGGGCGTTTAGGAGGCTTTGGCATGGACCTCTGGACTCTTACAGACCAAAAGAAATACCAGTAGCCTAAATGTGGATGATTGGTTTTAAGTACATAGGCCTAAGTCGTAGTCTTGTCCAAACAAGGTCGATTTACGGTGAACATTGTGCATTAAAGTTTTATTTTTTTTTTTTAATAAAAGAACGTAATACCATTCGACAATTTCCAAATAATATAATTACGTTCCTCCAGAATATAAAATCTCCAATATATTACATATTTATAGCTTACCGTCCATTTGCACGGTTGTGATGATAGACATATATTAACACGACGTAAGCATGACGGACCATATTGCTTCATGGTGCTGATCACTGAGATTTTCGGTTTATAGTCGTGTAATCACACTTCAGCATTACGCCATTATTGTAATCATCATCCTGAAGTAGAGGACGGAGCAGCCAAACCTGAAACGATACAAACAAACTCGAAATGTATTGAGCGACATTGGCATATTGACGTGGTCATGGGTACTATACTATTAGCCAAGAATGACATGCACATATGTTTACTTCATATCATTAAGGCAGATGCTTTAACGCTCTGAAAACGTGTGGAAATATAACTCACGTGGTTTTGTTGTCCTGGTCATTATAATGACGAAATTGCCGTTCACAACAGACGTTCTTATTGTGCATAAATAGCACGCGAATCTCTCAACGTCTTCACCTCACTAGGACATGACGTCGACTGCTTACGAAGTTACGATTTTGGCGCGGAAACCAAAACTGGGAAGGTTTCGATGGTTCTTTTTTCAAAAATAGGAAAAAAAAAAAATGTCATAAAAAATTGGGAGGACTGGGTCACAGAATAATCAAATAAACTAATACCGAAACGTAATTTTATCATTTTAATGAATACGAGACAGTGTTGATTATTTTTCACTCTCCAGAGAGACGATGAACAGGAATAGGGGCCGCATACTCCATGGCTTACGACCCGACCGCGAAAATGAAAATTCACGCTTTTCGTTAATCCTTTCGGATAATGCCGGTCACTTTGATTTATGATGCAGATGAAATTTTCATTCTCGTCTTTATTTCAACGTCACACGGCGCCTCTCGAGCTTCGCGTGCTTCAGATGTCTTTAGGCCAGTCACTTATTTCACTTGTTCTAAATTTTCGTGGAAAGCTGTGACGTCACACGTCCTGCAGGTTCATGAATTGTTTGGCTGCTCAAGTGCGTGTTTTAAAAATAAATCTTAATTTTTTACCATATTCTTTAATTAGATTTAACTCTAATCCTTAATAATTAGATCAGGTTTTAACGTATATATCCTAAAACTGACCCTAATCTTGAATTATTTCTGCCTAATTATTCTGCCTAATTATTTCTCTCTCTCTCCAAAGTTTATTAGTTTTAATGTAAAGATAAGATTCTGGTGTCTACGCAGTACGACTCAGCAGTTACAAGTGTTAAATGAATAGGGTACTCCTATGCGAGATTCAATTCATTGTAAAGCATATGTCTAACCCAAGAATTTTTCTTCTTTGCGTATTAGCAACAAACAAAATACTCGAGTAATCAAAGTGAAAGGCACGATGGAGGAAAAATTGTAAGGATGGCTTCGTACCCATTCTAAGCAACCCTGCTCTCTCTCTCTCTCTCTCTCTCTCTCTCTATTCTCTCTCTCTCTCTCTCTCTCTCTGCACGAAAGCAAGGAAACCCCCACTTTCGGGTCACACTTTCTCAAGAATGCTAAGCCCTAGACTAAGCTTTCCCCCTCACACTTTACCTACGGACATAAATATCTCTTGAAGTATTTCTCGATGAAAAGTTTATTCTTCTCTCTCTCTCTCTCTCTCTCTCTCTCTCTCTCTATCTCTCTCTCTCTTTTACATTGCAAGCTTTGAACACCCGTCAGCAACCACTGAATCCCCATGCATCTTGGGGTGGGAGTAGCAACCTCACTTCATGCAAATATACCGTAAAAACGGAAGGAATATTTCCTCCTTGCTCTTTATTATCAAGACTTTTCAAACAAGATAATATCTTGAGAATGACGTACTGGAACTATCACAATATGGGCAGAGAAAGAAGTCTCTACGAATACGTTCAACAACTTTCAGTTTGGAGGCGGCAAGCAGTTTGTTACTGATATTAGGACAATATTTCAAAATTTGGAGAGGGTCTCAATAGGCCTCATCAAATCGGAGGACGAAGTGGTCAGTATGCCCCTAGTAAAATCGCATTAAATTTCCAGGGCCCCCCCGAAGTCTTGCGCTATAGGGCTAATGGTTGCAATACCATTATGGAGACATATGGCCTACTTGCCTTGGAACTTATGGTTTCAAAGCCTATAAGGAAAACCAAGGTCTTTTCACGTCCTTGACTAGGACTTTGTCCAGACGCCTAGAGATTCCTCAACGAGCCTTAACCCTTTTAACAAAAACTTTGAACCTTAACCCCGCCACCCCACTCAACCCCTGTTTATTTAGGGCAACTAACTTAATTTTAGCCTAGAGGGCTCTAAGACAAACGGCCTGCGTTGGCAACAAGAACCAGAAACTGATTTTGAAACCAAAACAATCATATTCCCTATGGATTTTTATATTCTTTGGGGGACAGGAAGTAATTCTGGGGAATAAGCAGAATGAGGGAAAGGAAGAGCTAGCCATTCAAGGTAAAGGCAAAAGTAAAAGGAAACAAGGAGAGGAAGGAGAGAAGTTTACGTAAGCATAGCAGAGGAAAATGTCAAGGTGATATTACTGAGAGAAAGCGAAAAACAATGTTGAGAGAGAGACAGAGAGAAAAAGCCTTAAAAATAACACGAGGTATCCTTAATGAATCTTTACTTGCTAAAAAAAAACGCAGGAAGAGAGAAGAGAGAGAAGAGAGAAGAAGGGAGGAGACAGAGAGAGAGACAGAGGACCCTTGAGAGAAGGAAAAGGAGAGAGAGAGAGAATAAAGCAACACAGGGTAAGAAATTAGACCGAGTTGTAGCCTAAACCAAAGCCGGATTCCCAGTTGATAGGACCATTCTTCTCTCTCTCTTCTTCTCTCTCTCTCTACTTCTCTCTCTCCTCTCTCTCTCTCGTTAGATAGCCACGGCAACAAACAAGGAGAATGATCTTAACATAGTAATTATATTCGCCAAAGTTGGTACTGGTAATGCCATCGCTAATGCGCTTATAATACAACAGAGGCGCCCACCAATCCCTCGTCGAATACCAGGGGACTAATCTCGACTGGATTCCATTTCTTTCCTTGTAATTTGTCGAAAACGTAAAACAGCAATAATATGATTTTGATTATGATTTCGAATGATTGATATGAATGATAAAATCGACGCTGGCATTGGGAATTAGTAACCATTGTCAGGTTCCGATATAAGCGGCGCCCAAATCCCTTTTTGGATTTTCTCATTTGTTTTGGGGAGGCTGGAGTGTTTGATATCTTTATTTTATTTATTTTTTTTTTTTATTTTTTTTTTATTTTGGTCAAATTTAGTAAACTTGTAAAGCCCCAATTAAGTAAATCCTACAAATTACTCCAGTCTAATTACAATTTCCTTTCGTTGATGTTGAGGATGCGAAGTAAAGTTCCAAAGGTTACCTTCTAACCCTCAGTTTGGAACTTCGTGAGTTCATTACGCCTAGCAAAAAAGATTGGCAATGATTAGTGTTGTAAGTTTATGTTGTTGTTTATTATTACCGCCTGTTTTTTTTCTTTTTTTTTTTTTTTTTTTTTTTTTTTTTTATTGGACGGGTATTAAACAGCTTTTCATTTTAGCTTCAGCCCCCTGTCAAAGGAGAAATATCGATTACATGTTCTGGTAGGTATAATCGGTCTAGAGGTTTAGAATGGTTAGACGAAAGCCATTGATTTCATCCATATACCAACTTTACGATGAAAGCTCAAGATAGAAAACAAGGAAATTGTGAACTATCTATTTATACCAAAAATAAGTTAAAACTATTTAACCTACCTATCTCTGAGAGACAAAATAGTTAATGAAAAACTATTAGGTACTATCTGGTGAAAGTCTGTAGGCTATCAGAATTCCATTTCATTTTCGACAAAGAAACAAACATCCTCCTACTAATGGTCACAAAGGATCTTTACTGTCCATTCCTCATTATTGGATGAACTTTGCCTGCTTGGCAAGCACCTTTGGCTTCAATTGTTTCAAGCACTGTCGTTGTATGTCTGTTGGCGTAGTGTATGCGTATGTCTGCGCATATGCGCCAGCCTTTTAGATAAAGCAGTCATGATGCGTTAAGCAGTGAAAGCATGTAGTGTATTACCTCATTCACTTTTACTATCAACGGTGGGGTACGCTTACCTAACGTTCCAGTAGTGTATTATTTTTAGAATTAAAAACAAATGAACAACTCTCTTCGCATTTGTCTTTTTTCCAATTTATTTTGCTTTTATTTGTTTATTGGTTACATGTGGATTTATCCTTCGTCTGGCTGAAAACTACAATTAAGCGGAGGCAGTGGGAAGAGCAGTCGATTTTTGTTCTGATTTTTATACGTTTCTGTTTAGCATTTTTCCACTCTCTTTAGATCTAAAAGGTCTATAAAGACTTCTCTAGACCTATGCTTCATTATAATTGAACGTAAGAGCTGGTGCTTAGCATTTTTTTTTTTTTTTTTTTTTTTTTCGCCAATTGTTATACAACCAATTAAAAACATGAGAACTACCACAAAACCCAGTTATATCGATGACCCCCCCCGTTTTTTTGACCTGGACTTCTCTATCTCCTCTCTTTTCTCTCTCTCTCTCTCCCAAACTTAGTTGTCAACTCCAGCTCCCTTGTTTTCGAGAAAAAGATAAGTTCTTATTGTTTCTTCTTAATGTATCTGAATCCTTAAAATCTCTCTCTCTCTTCTCCTAGTTTTTGTTTTTGTTTTCAGATGGGAGGACAAATCGTTTTACTTTTTACTTCTGCAATATTCGATGCCCCGCAGGCTTATAGATTGTATTGGTTTCGTGGGACAAAAAAAAAAAATCCAGGGAAATAAAAATAAAAACCGTAAAACATATAAACGGGAAATATAAATATAGATCAATGAAAATAAATAACTCAATTAAAAAAAAACAAATAAAGCCAAATTAAATTCCCACACTACAAATCTTATTTCCGAGGAAGCATTCGTGAAAAAACTTATCATAAGATCCGGACCTTTGAGCAAAAAATAATATAAGCCTCCCTAAGAAAAATTAAACAAATTCGGCTTTTTTTTCAATGGTTTATCATTAGGCTTATTTAATTTCAAGTATACAGATTGGAATTAATTGGATCCAAGGTTGTTTTTCAGGCCTGCGGATATGAACTCTCTCTCACTCTCTCTCCTTCCTCTCTCTCTCTCTTCCTGTTTATCTGTCAGACGCCCAGGGACACTGAAGTTCGGCAATAAACAGTCGATAAGATTTGACACCGGCGTGGACGTCAACCGGACGGAAAACTCCAGTCAGATTGTTGGAACAAACGGCTCGCCGGCCGCCCGCCGATGTCTCACGATTTCAAGGTAAATGTTAAATGTTACCCCATTTTTTCCCTCATTCACACCTACCAGAGAGGAACCGCCAATTCCCGGACGGAAAGGCGGTAGGTAGTAATAGGTAATGACGGGAACTAATTGCTATAATTAGCATTTTAGACGGATGCGCCATTGTGAATGATTTTTGTTTGATGTCTATCACAAATGGACTAGTTTGCTGTAGGGGTAATACGACTTCATGTTTAGGGACGCTCGCCTTTGACAAACGAGACGTTCATGATGGGTCGATTCTGTCTTAGCTAGGATCCTAGTTTTCTATTTAAAAACCGCTTTATTGTTAAATTTCATTTGTGGCGTGTTGTTTTAGGCCTTCTCAAGATTGTATGTTACTTGGTTACATTGTCGGAATATGGTTATGAAGGCAACCAAGAGTTTTTAAAAGACGTATGATTAGTACCTATGTACAAGGTTAAAAACACCCTACCAAAAGAATTGAAAAAATGACTGGGTTCGGTATTTTGGGGCTAACTTTCTCGGAAGAAGAAGAAAAGAAAGGGAAGAAGAACGAATATACATATATATTGGGCGTGTTGAGTGTGTGTAGACCCCATATATACATATACATTGTGCATATACATTGCGTATGTTATACCACTTGACCTAAAAATTCGTACGATTCTTATTATTAATTTCCGAGGCGCCGTAGCGTAAGCTATTTGCGATCGATGATAGATCGGCCATTACTCGAGACGCCGCCACGTCCAGGAACATATTTGCCTCAAAAACCGCCTGGGGTGCGGAGGTGGGGAGGGGCGGTTGGGGGAGGGACTTGGAGGGGGGTGTTTCGAAGGCTTCGTGGGAAAGGGACAGCGACGGGATAAAGTTATTAGCCAAGATTTGACTCTTGCAGGATAGAATAAATTTAGGAGGAAGGAAGTTTAAAATTTATAATCAGAAGATGGGACATTTTCCTCCTAAGGATTCAAGTTACTTCTTTTTTCTTTATTGGTTTATTCAAATATTATTGGAATGAAATATGGCAAGTTATGGGAAAAAAGAATTTAGATACATAATAAATTTAGGTAGAATGAAATGCCGTTTATATGCCTTCTTTTTAATGAGAGAGAGAGAGAGGACGAAGAGAGAGATGAGAGAGAGAGAGAGAGGAGAGCAATTTCAAAGGATTAGGGCTTCTTTGATGAGAGGGGAACTGACCTCCCGCTGTCGTATCGCCTGAACTTACTTCGTGATCGAATACCCAATTATACTGATTTTCGGTGGGCAGTGTGGGGTGGGGGAATGGGGGAGGGGGGAGGGGGGACAGGGGGTGATGGGGGGAGGGGGGGTTTTGTCCGTAGGTAGTAATCCAAGCGGTTTGCCCTCTACCCGAATTGGGGTCAGATGAAAGGAAAGGAACGAACAACTTTTTATGAAGGTAAACAATGATGTAAAAGCTTCCATGACCTTAGATGCTAAAAATAAAGTAAATAAATAAATGGAATAAATAAACTAAATAAACTAAAGTTAAAAATCAAAATGAATAAATAAAAATTTAAAAATTTAAAAATTAAAAAAAAATAAAAAAACAAAAACCGGGGTTTCATCAAAATGGGTACGGTCAAATATCCCACAGCATATTGCAATTAGAGTTTACTTTTTATTTGTTTTCATTATTTATTTTGGTACAGTCAAAAATTACCTCCCTCTATCTTTATCCTTCCTCTCCCTCCTCATCTCTCTTTCTCTCTCCCCCTCTTCCTTCGAATTTATCATTATATTATTTATATAATTATATATATATTAATATTAGATATAATATATATTAATATATATATATCAACAAAAAATCGACCATAAACGTGGACTGGAAAATGCTCCTTCAAGTAATCAAAAGTCCACAATTTAATGTAAAAGTGTTATTGAAAAAAATAACCATTCAAAAGGTACGGGAGCTTTTCGTTCATACTTGTATCAGTAAGAACCTCAAATCAGGCCGTTACTCCTTGATGAGGTCTACTGATTCAAGTAGTACGAAAGCTCCCGTCTTTTTATGTATTTTTTAATTTTTTAAAACATCATTTTACATAATTGTTGGACTTTGATTACTTGAATATATATATATAGATAGATATATATTATTAATATAGGTAGGAAATATATATTATATAATATATATTATAATAAGATTAATATACACACACCAACACCACCATATATAGGATATTATATTAGATATTATTATATATATATATCTATAAATATATATACTATACCTAAATATATAGTATATTATATAAACAAAAAAGGATTTTTTGGCCAACTAAAAGAACAAAAAATGAAAAAAAGCGAGATAGCCAAGTACTTTCGGTCCTGTTCGGACCCTTTACTGAGGCAAACTGATTTTACAAAGAAAACAACAATAGTCCAAAAGCAAGGGTCTTAATAATTACAAACTGTAACACTAACCAGAATTAGCCGTTAAGGGCGATTTTCTTTTCACTCTACCCCCCCAGCAAGGAAGGAGGTCGGCCAGAAATGGGCTAGCCAACACCTTGAAGGATACCCAGTACCAGTAACAAAGTGTGATTTCTTCTTCTTCCTGAAAACGGTAAAAACATTCAGTACCAATTTGAACAAAAAACCCAAACGGGGGAGCATAATACAATTTAATATCATGAATTTTTACACAAATTTTTCCCCCCAAACAAAAATTATTATTAATGAAAAGACGAAAGAAAAATATATATATATATATCGAGCAAGAGAAAGAGGGAGAGAGAATATCGAACCAGAGAGAGAGAGAGAGAGAGAGAGAGAGAGAGAGAGAGAGAGAGAGAGAGAGAGAGATTGAGAAATAACAACTATATACATTGTGGGACTAATTTATTAGTGTTCATTTAGTTTTTAGGTCCCTTCATAAACATCTTACAAATATATGGGTCCAAATGGTACATTCCCAGACTAAGATTTAGGTTGTTTTTATTAGTGATTTGTATAATTGCCGATTCCAGTAATTTCTTGAAACATAATCATTAGATCTAGCAATTACCGAGGTATCACCCCAATTAATACAATGAGATTTTTCACTCAGATGGATAAACAGTGGCATTTGAAGTCTGGGCTGTTCTAACTGAATACATATGCTGCTTAATCCGAACACATAAATTTTTACTAGACTGACCAACGTAAAACGATGGGCAATCCTTACAAGGAATTTTGTAAATGACGTTGTTATTTGTTACGGGGACTATTCTTAACTCAGCATATCTATGATGGTATTGTTATAAGAAGAACACTACATTAACATTAAACGATTTAAATATTGATTTTATGGTTTCAAATCCACGAAAATAATGGTAAGCTAAGTACATTTTTAGGCATTTCTTTTACATTAATAGCAACATTATAAAACTTTTTGTGTGCTTTTTGATAACATAAGTCTCTTGATCTTGTGGAAAAATTAAATAACATTGTAATAAACCCTAGCGATATTTTTGTCAGTTTTTGATGTATGTCTTTTGTTTACAAAAGTCCCTATTGACTCTGTGCTAGAATATTTTAAGTAATGAACTTGTACTGCATGAATTGCCTATGTCAGTTTGTCACATAATTTCCTTAATTAAGTTATGTATTTGTGATTGCAGATTTATTTTTAATGGAGAATATTACCAACAAATATTCGGTATGGCCATGGGTAACCCTTTATCACCTCTCCTTTCAAATTTATATATGTAATTTTTTGAGAGACAACACCTCCGAATATCACACTTATCCCCTTAAAATGGTACCGATATGCGATGATATCTTAGTAGTCTTACCTGGTGGTATCGATGTAAATGATTTACTGTCTAAATTGAATAATTTCAGTGCCATCCATAAAACTCACTGTTGAAATTGAAAATAACAATATCATCCCTTTCCTAGATGTATTAATACATAGAGAATCTTTCCAATGCAAATTCAGTATTTATAGAAAACCCACAAATAATATAACATATGTACATTTTTATTCTGGCCACCATCTTAATATTAAAATTTCAATTTTTTCTTCTATGTTCCTACGCGCTTTGCGTATCACGAGTCCACAATATCTGGACCAAGAAAATAGAATATATAAAAAAGTAGGAAATGATCTCTGCTACCCACCTCATTTAATTGATTTATGTTATCAAAAAGCACACAAAAAGTTTTATAATGTTGCTATTAATGAAAAAGAAATGCCTAAAAATGAACTTAGCTTACCTTATTTTCGTGGATATGAAACCATAAAATCAATATTTAAATCGTTTAATGTTAATGTAGTGTTCTCTTATAACAATACCATTAAGATATGCTGATTAAGAATAGTCCCGTAACAATAACAACATCATTACAAAATTCCTTGTAAGGATTGCCCATCGTTTTACGTTGGTCAGTCTAGTAAAAATTTATGTGTTCGGATTAAGCAGCTATGTATTCAGTTAGAACAGCCCAGATTTCAAATGCACTGTTTATCCATCTGAGTGAAAAATCTCATTGTATAATTGGGGTGATACATCGGTAATTGCTAGATCTAATGATTATGTTTCAAGAAATTTACTGGAATCGGCAATTATACAAATCACTAATAAAAACAACCTAATCTTAGTCTGGGAATGTACCCATTGGACCCATATATTTGTAAGATGTTTGATGAAGGACCTAAAAATAAATTAACAACTAATAAATTAGTCCCACATGTATATAGTTATTATTTCTTTCTCTCTCTCTCTCTCTCTCTCTCTCTCTCTCTCTCTCTCTCTCTCTCTCTGGTTCGATATTCTCTCTCCCTCTTTCTCTTGCTCGATATAATTATATTTATATTTTCTTTCGTCTTTTCATTAATAATAATTTTTGTTGGGAAATTTGTGTAAAAATTCATGATATTAAATTGTATATGCTCCCGTGTTTTTTTGAAAAATGTACTGTTTTCTGGAAGAATCACTTGTTAGTGCGGGTATCCTTCAAGGTGTGGCTAGCCTCTGGCGACTCCTCCTTTCTGTAGAGTGAAAATCGCCCTTATGGCTAATCTGGTAGTATCAGTTTGTATATTAAGCCTTCTTTTGACTATGTTGTTCTTTGTAAAATCAGTTTGCCTCAGTAAAGGGTCCGAACAGGACCGAAAGTACTTGGCTATCTCGCTTTTTCATTTTTTTCCTTCGTGGCAAAAAACCTTTATTTATACATAGCATCCAAGTTTTATATACTTCGTGATCAAGTTATTCATCTACATATATTATATATATATATATATATATATATATATATATATATATATATATATATATGTGTGTGTGTGTGTGTGTGTGTGTGTGTGTGTGTGTGTGTGTGTGTTGTATTAGATAAAAAAGCCATGGCTTGTATGGTAAGAATAAGATTGTAGCAATAAAAAAAAACTAGATGGGTATAGAACAAAACAAAAAACTTGGGCTATCACTTTTTTCTCTCCTCAGAAGAAAGTGGCCAGTATGCTTCTACCGTTGCTTCATAGGATGAGAGACGGAAGCTCTCTCTCTCTCTCTCTCTCTCACACACACACACACACACACATCACATCACAGGTAGATCTGCAGATACGTTGCTCTCTCTATCTCTCTCTCTTGCAGTAAATCTACGGTTATGTTGCTCTCTCTCTCTCTCTCTCTCTCAGGTAAATATACAGATAAAATCTCTCTCTCTCTCTCTCTCACACAGGCAAATCTACGGATATGTTATTCTCTCTCTTTCAGGTAAATATACAGATAAAATCTCTCTCTCTCTCTCTCTCTCTCTCTCTCTCAGGTAAATATGCAGAAAAATTCACTCACATCATTCTCTCATCACAGGTAAATCTACAGATATGTTACTCTCCTCTCTCTCTCTCTCTCTCTCTCTCTCTCTCTCTCTCATTCCGTTCTTCTCATTCCCAATAAGGGCAAATTCCCGGCAAAGCTCCCGAGCTAAAAAACTCAGTTTTAGAAGTCAAATCCTACTCTAGATAAGAAAACGGAGAAAGGAATCCAGTATCTAGATTCTTCTAGATTCTAGGAAGGGCTTTATAGGAAAGTGGTCTTCGCTGTTACTGGCTCTAGAAAAAAAGACTATAGTCTCATTATCTATAAGAAATTTAGGTTGTTGGATGGGGGAACTATGATTATATAATATATATATATATATATATATATATATATATATATATATATATATATATAGTGTGTGTGTAGATAGATGATAGATAGATAAACGTCACGTGAATGTCCAAACTCAACAGTTCGTTTGAGTTTTGGCTCATTATTCATAAAAAAAAATTCATGACATCTTTTACAGACGAACAACTTCAGTGGCAATTTCTCTCTCTCTCTCTCTCTTTTTGTAAAAGTGCCATGGATGCATTATAATTCATCATCTCCATCCTCTCTGGAAGTAAAAGTATATGAACGGAGAATCTATGCTACAATTCCCCGTCTTTTCGAGCATGGAAAATATCTCTCTCCCTCTCTCTCTCCTCTCTCTCTCTCGATGTTACTATCGAAGGGGCACCATGCCCGGGCATGTCGACGCATGACAGAATCGATTCGTATTAGTCGACCGGACTCCTGGGAAAGCAAGGTCGATCTCGCTCGTCAATAATACATGAGCACTTATTGCAAGTTGCATTTTGTCACTTGCGAATTGCAACTTGTTGCATAACTAAGCAAGGAAAGAGAAGGAGAAAGTGACAGGGGACAGGGAAATTATTGATGTCTCAGGTCAGCAAGGTCGTAAAGGTCATGAAGGAGTCAAAATGGGGTATTATTTTGTTAGGTCGTGTTTAGGAGAATTGGTCAACTCTCCAAGTCTTTGTTATTTTTTATTTATTTTTTTCCAGCTGATTTTTGCTCGTATGTAAAACACACACACACACACACACACGCACACAACACACACACACACACACACACACACACACACATATATATATATATATATATATATATATATATATATATATATATATATATTTCTCTACATCAGATTTCAAATATTTTCATATATGTTAACCGAAGGGAATTTTTTTTTAGTTGATAATAATTTCGTCCTCTCTGGATTCGAACCAGTGCACAGAGGAGAAATGAGGGGGACTTCAGTGATGTTTACCGACTCTTCACTGAAGTCCTCCTGATTTTTTCTCCTGGGTGCGCTGGTTCGAATCCACGGGATGACGAAAATATTAACAACTAAAAGAAAAATTCCCCTTCGTTCAACATATATGAAAATATATGAATTCCGAGGTAGAGTAGAGCGAATTGGATATTGAAGGATATTTGTAGCATAATGCATATATATATATATATATATATA
>NC_087204.1:103711743-103721691 GCF_015104395.2 Macrobrachium nipponense
ACACGAAAAATGATATTTTCATGATAAATAAAGTTTCACATATACTTACCGAACAGTTACATAGCTTATAGCTTCTTACCTACGGCAGTCGAAATTCAAATTGTTGGCGCCAGCGGCGTTGCTATCTTAAGTATAGGTGATACAAGACCCGCCCACATCCGGGAACCCTGGGTACTGCTAGCCTTCTACCGTCAATTTTCGTTTAGCCGACACGTCCATCTGTGGGGAGGTGGGTGGGCTTTGATTATGTAACTGTTCGGTAAGTATATGTGAAACTTTATTTTATCATGAAAATATCATTTTTCACATAAGTGAACTTACCGAACAGTTACATAGCTGAATCCAAACTACCCGGAAGGAGGTAGATGGACTACATAAAAATGACAGTAAGACCACATTAAACAGCAAATGTTGCAGTACCCTACCTTGTGAGAGAGCAGCTGCAGGAGAATACTGCCTCTGGTTGGCGCTCTCATCACTCGTAGGAGAACGTGCAGTATAGGCCAGGGTCGTCCCTACTTAGTGGGATTTTGTAACCATGGACAAGACCGTTGGTTGACAAAATATTAAAAACAGATAATGCCCTTGCCCTGGGCTTCAGAAACCAGATAAAAAACAACAGACCATCACCTATACCAAAAATAATGACATACTCAAAAGTAATAAATAAGATCTGGAGGTTCTCCAAAGTACTATGAGCCTCCAGTCTGCCCACGACTCAACAACCTATAACAAGGCGAGGAGACAGAGAGGATAGAAAGTTCCCCTATGTTTCCTTTCCCAACACCATGCCCGCTACCGACAAAGGACCCAATTTACAACAACTATCATAGGTATCCTCTACATTCTTCAGGTAAAATGAGGCGAACACAGATCTCGATCTCCAAAACGTAGATTGAAGAATCGAGGAAAGCGACATATTGTGCTTGAAGCTTAAGGATGTCGCCACTGCACGTATTTCATGTGCTTTCACCTTAAGCACATTTAGAGTCTGATCTTGGACTTGAGAGTGTGACTCCAGTATCAGACTTCTCAAAAAGAACGAAATAGCGTTCTTGGAGAGGGGTTTTGCAGAATTCTTAACCGAACACCAAAGTCGGTCGGAATTACCTCTAACGGATTGTTGTCCTTGACAGGTAACATTTCAGAGCTCTGACAGGACATAGTAAATATTCTTCGTCCATCGGACCCACTATATTAGATAATCCCTTAAGTACAAAAGATTTAGGCCATGGGTTAGAGGGAGATTCGTTCTTTGCTAAAAATTCGTTAACAAAAGAACAAACCGCATTACGATTTTTGAACCACCTCTTTGTGGATGGCTTGTAACTCACTCACTCTTCCTGCTGTAGCCAAAGCGAAGAGAAAAAGTGCCTTCCTCGTTACATCTCTCAAAGACGCTTCACGAAGTGGCTCGAATCGTGAAGACATCAGAAAGTTAAAACTACGTCCAAGTTCCAGTCCACACTATCCTTCTTGGATACTTTTACTGTATTAAAAGATTTAATTAAATCTCCAATATCCTGGTTAGAGGAGATGTCAAGCCCTCTATGCTTAAACACTGAGGACAGCATAGCTCTGTACCCTTTAATTGTCGATACCGACAAGTTCTTAACTTCTTTAAGGTAGGTCACAAAAAATCAGCTATTTCTGTCACAGAGGTTTAGAAGACGAGAAATTATGTCTTCTGCACCACGTCCTAAAGACTCCCCACTTTGATTGGTAAAGCTTGGCAGAAGAGCTTCTTCGACAGTTAGCAATAGCCTCTGCCGCTCTACGAGAAAACCCCTTAGCTCTGACGAGTTTCCGGACAGTCTGAACCCTGTCAGTGACAGAGCGGACAAATTCTGATGATACCTGTCGAAGTGGGGCTGTTTGAGTAGCCGAGGATACTGAGGAAGAAGTCTGGGATCCCCCCTAAACCCTCATAAACCACCTGAGAAGGTCTTGGAAACCACTCTTTCCTGGGCCAGAATGGTGCTAATCCAACGTCTTGACACATTTTGATGTGAGAGGAACTTGTTCAACACCTCTCTGATCATTCCAAATGGAGGAAAAGGCGTAAACGTCTAGACCCGACCAATCCTGAAGCATTGCGTCGGTCTTCCAAGCAGAGGATCTGAACTGGGGAACAAAAGATCGGAAGTCGATTGTTCCTCGACGTGGCAAACAGATCCACTGAAGGTCTTCCCCAAAGTTTCCACAGTTCCTGACAAATTTTGTCTTGCAATGTCCACTCCGTGGGAAGAACTTGGTTTACTCGACTGAGTTCGTCTGCCAGTACATTTAACTTCCCCTGTACAAACCTCGGAACAAGGGAAATATCCCGATCTTGAGACCAGAGAAGGAGATCTTCTGCGACTTTGTTGAGGGAGAATGAATGGGTTCCTCCCTGATTCCTGATATAAGATAGCGGTGTGTTGTCGGAGTATACTGCCACTCTCTTTTCCACGACCAAAGGAGCGAATGCTTGCAGACCGAACCAAATCGCCTTCAACTCCTTTATGTTGATGTGATTCAACCTCTCTTTCTCTGACCATAATCCTGAGATCTTTTTGGTCCCTAGGAGAGCTTCCCCAACCCTCTGTCCCGATGCGTCGGAGTATAATTCTACGTCTGGGTTCCTTAATGTCAGGGAGAGACCCTCTTGCAATCTTTCCCTCGACATCCACCATCTCAAGTCGTTCTTGATCTCTTCCGACACTGGGAACGAATACGTGTCTGGTTGAGACTTCCGACACCAACTCGCTTTGAGATAAAACTGAAGAGATCTCATGTGAAGACGACCCAACTTTACAAACGTCTCTACTGATGATAACGTCCCTAGAAAGACTCATCCATTCCAAAGGCGGGGAGGAGGACTGACGATTCAGGAATTGGCTCACTTGTTTGAGGCAAGATTCTATTCTTTTCGGGGACAGAAAAACCCGAAAAGTCTGAGAGTCCAGAATCATCCCCAAATAGGGGATCTTCTGGGACGGCACTAATTGAGACTTCTCCAGGTTGATGAGAATTCCAATTGACTCGCTAATGACAGTGTCTTCCGTAAATCCTTCACGCACTGTGTCCTCGAACCCGATCTGAGAAGCCAGTCGTCCAGTAAAAATGATATTTTCATGAAAAATAAAGTTTCACATATACTTACCGAACAGTTACATAGCTTATAGCTTCTTACCTACGGCAGTCGAAATTCAAATTGTTGGCGCCAGCGGCGTTGCTATCTTAAGTATAGGTGATACAAGACCCGCCCACATCCGGGAACCCTGGGTACTGCTAGCCTTCTACCGTCAATTTTCGTTTAGCCGACACGTCCATCTGTGGGGAGGTGGGTGGGCTTTGATTATGTAACTGTTCGGTAAGTATATGTGAAACTTTATTTTATCATGAAAATATCATTTTCACTTAAGTGACTTACCGAACAGTTACTAGCTGAATCCCAAACTACCCGGAAGGAGGGTAGATGGACTACATAAAAATGACAGTAAGACCACATTAAACAGCAAATGTTGCAGTACCCTACCTTGTGAGAGAGCAGCTGCAGGAGAATACTGCCTCTGGTTGGCGCTCTCATCACTCGTAGGAGACGTGGCAGTATAGGGCCAGGGTCGTCCCTACTTAGTGGGATTTTGTAACCATGGACAAGACCGTTGGTTGACAAAATATTAAAAAACAGATAATGCCCTTGCCCTGGGCTTCAGAAACCAGATAGACAACAGACCATCACCTATACCAAAAATAATGACATACTCAAAAGTAATAAATAAGATCTGGAGGTTCTCCAAAGCACTATGAGCCTCCAGTCTGCCCACGACTCAACAACCTATAACAAGGCGAGGAGACAGTAGAGGATAGAAAGTTCCCCTATGTTTCCTTCCCAACACCATGCCCGCTACCGACAAATGGACCCAATTTAACAATCAACTATCATAGGTATCCTCCTACATTCTTCAGGTAAAATGAGGCGAACACAGATCTCGATCTCCAAAACGTAGATTGAAGAATCGAGGAAAGCGACTATTGTGCTTGAAGCTTAAGGATGTCGCCACTGCACGTATTTCATGTGCTTTCACCTTAAGCACATTTAGAGGTCTGATCTTGGACTTGAGAGTGTGACTCCAGTATCAGACTTCTCAAAAAGAACGAAATAGCGTTCTTGGAGAGGGTTTTGGCAGGAATTCTTAACCGAACACCAAAGTCGGTCGGAATTACCTCTAACGGGATTGTGTCCTTGACAGGTAACATTTCAGAGCTCTGACAGGACATAGTAAATATTCTTCGTCCATCGGACCCACTATATTAGATAATCCCTTAAGTACAAAAGATTTAGGCCATGGGTTAGAGGGAGATTCGTTCTTTGCTAAAAATTCGTTAACAAAAGAACAAACCGCATTACGATTCTTTTTTTGAACCCCAACTCTTTGTGGATGGCTTGTAACTCACTCACTCTTCCTGCTGTAGCCAAGCGAAGAGAAAAAGTGCCTTCCTCGTTACATCTCTCAAAGACGCTTCACGAAGTGGCTCGAATCGTGAAGACATCAGAAAAGTTAAAACTACGTCCAAGTTCCAGTCCACAACTATCCTTTCTTGGATACTTTTTATCCTGTAATTAAAAGATTTAATTAAATCTCCAATATCCTGGTTAGAGGAGATGTCAGCCCTCTATGCTTAAACACTGAGGACAGCATAGCTCTGTACCCTTTAATTGTCGATCCCGACAAGTTCTTAACTTCTTTAAGGTACAGCAAAAAATCAGCTATTTCTGTCACAGAGTTTTAGAAGACGAGAAATTATGTCTTCTGCACCACGTCCTAAAGACTCCCCACTTTGATTGGTAAAGCTTGGCAGAAGAGCTTCTTCGACAGTTAGCAATAGCCTCTGCCGCTCTACGAGAAAACCCCTTCGCTCTGACGAGTTTCCGGACAGTCTGACCCTGTCAGTGACAGAGCGGACAAATTCTGATGATACCTGTCGAAGTGGGGCTGTTTGAGTAGCCGAGGATACTGAGGAAGAAGTCTGGGATGGTCTATAACCAACTTGAGAAGGTCCTTGGAAACCACTCTTTCCTGGGCCAGAATGGTGCTACCAACGTCATTGACACATTTTGATGTGAGAGGAACTTGTTCAACACCTCTCTGATCATTCCAAATGGGGGAAAGGCGTAAACGTCTAGACCCGTCCAATCCTGAAGCATTGCGTCGGTCTTCCAAGCAAGAGGATCTGGAAACTGGGGAACAAAGATCGGAAGTCGATTGTTCCTCGACGTGGCAAACAGATCCACTGAAGGTCTTCCCAAAGTTTCCACAGTTCCTGACAAATTTTGTCTTGCAATGTCCACTCCGTGGGAAGAACTTGGTTTACTCGACTGAGTTCGTCTGCCAGTACATTTAACTTCCCCTGGTACAAACCATCGGAACGAGGGAAATATCCCGATCTTGAGACCAGAGAAGGAGATCTTCTGCGACTTTGTTGAGGGAGAATGAATGGGTTCCTCCCTGATTCCTGATATAAGATAGAGCGGTGGTGTTGTCGTGAGTATACTGCCACTCTCTTTTCCACGACCAAAGGAGCGAATGCTTGCAGACCGAACCAAATCGCCTTCAACTCCTTCATGTTGATGTGATTCAACCTCTCTTTCTCTGACCATAATCCTGAGATCTTTTTGGTCCCTAGGAGAGCTCCCCAACCTCTGTCCGATGCGTCGGAGTATAATTCTACGTCTGGGTTCCTTAATGTCAGGGAGAGACCCTCTTGCAATCTTTCCCTCGACATCCACCATCTCAAGTCGTTCTTGATCTCTTCCGACACTGGGAACGAATACGTGTCTGGTTGAGACTTCCGACACCAACTCGCTTTGAGATAAAACTGAAGAGATACTCATGTGAAGACGACCCAACTTTACAAACGTCTCTACTGATGATAACGTCCCTAGAAGACTCATCCATTCCAAGGCGGAGGAGGACTGACGATTCAGGAATTGGCTCACTTTTTTGAGGCAAGATTCTATTCTTTTTCGGGACAGAAAAACCCGAAAAGTCTGAGAGTCCAGAATCATCCCCAAATAGGGGATCTTCTGGGACGGCACTAATTGAGACTTCTCCAGGTTGATGAGAATTCCCAATTGACTCGCTAATGACAGTGTCTTCCGTAAATCCTTCACGCACTGTGTCCTCGAACCCGATCTGAGAAGCCAGTCGTCCAGGTAAAATGCTGCATTTATGCCCAACATATGCAGCCATTTCCCCAATGGAGCAAGAACACGAGTAAATACTTGAGGGGCCGTCGAAAGGCCGAAACAAAGGGCTCTGAATTGATACGTCCTCCCTTCGAACACAAATCTCAGGAACTTCTTTGAACTCTGGTGAAATCGGGACATGAAGTAGGCGTCCTTCATGTCCAGGGACACCATCCAATCGCCTGGGCGAAGTGCCGACATCACAGAATGATTTGTTTCCATATTGAACTTTGTCTTCAGCACAAAAAGGTTCAATGCGCTTACATCTAGCACTGGCCTCCAACCTCCCCGAGGCTTTGGGAACTACAAAGAGTCTGTTGTAGAATCCCTGAGAACTGTCGAGGACTTCCTCTATTGCTCCCTTCTTGACGAGTGCATTGACCTCTGCTGCTAAAGCCAAAGCTCTCTCTGATCCTGGAGAATATACTGTTAAGCGATTGGTCGTATCGGAGAGAGGAGGATCTAAAACAAAGGAATCGAGTATCCCTCTAGAAGAACTTGAACTACCCATTGCTCTGCACCTCTTCGACTCCATTCTTCCCAAAAAAGATGGAGTCTTGCCCCTACTTGCACGTGAAGGAACGGCTTCTCACTTGTCCGAAGGTTTGGGGGGAGGTTCTTTGAGGACTTTGTACTGTGGACGCAAAATTAGTCCTGGGTCGTTGCCACTTAGGTTTATTCCCTCGAAAGGGATGCTTCTGAAGAGGAGAAGACTTAGCTCCTGTCGGAGTAGGCTCTTTCGGACGTCTGGAAGACTGAAGAAGATCATTAGTAGATTTCTTTTCTAAATCCGATAGAATTTGTTGAATGGTTTCTTCAGGGAAAAGATGAGATTTACAGAGAGGAGCAAACATGAGAGCCGACTTCTGGTTATTAGTGACTCTTTAGACACGAAAGACAAACCACCTTTCTCTCTTCTTCATCACTCCCATTGTGAAAAGGGCTGCTAATTCTCCTGAACCATCTCTAACAGCCTTATCCGCACAGGACAGAACTCCTAACCAGTCTGTGGCAAAATCTTCTTCTAAAGACTGACAGTCTTCAATGCCAGCTAAAGAGGCAATAGTCCAGTCCAAAAAAACTAAATACCTCAAATACTTTAAAAATATTCTTCACCAAGTGGTCCAGCTCTGAAGAAGAAAACAAAATTTTAGCTGACGAAAAGCTGCTCTTCGGTGTGAGTCCACTAAACCGGAGAAGTCTCCCTGGGAGGAGGCAGACACTCCCAAAGAAGGAACTTCTCCAGTTGCGTAGAAGCGATACGCTTTACTCTGAAGCTTAGAAGGTGGGAAAGCAAACGAAGCCTTACCTGTTTTCCCTCCCTTCTTAGAAAGCCACTCTGTTGACATCCTTAAGGGCCTGCTTCGAGGACTGAGAAAGAAACCAGTTAGGTAGACACGAATACGCTGTCTTCCTATCTTTAACGAACATTGAAGGCGGTGAAGACGGAGAAGCAGGTTCAAAGTAATCTGGATAAGTGGACAGGAAAAAATTTAAGAAGACTCGAATAAGCCCACGAATCCTTGTCATCTTGATCCAAGCTTCCTCTTCAGACTGCACGGAAGCAGATTCGAAATCAGGCTTATGTTCTACCCCGGTGGAGGATTTCAACAAACTCATAAGATCCTGGAAATGCTTCTTAAATGGAGCTAAGGTAGAATCGTCTAACACTGTAGAAGTCGATGGTCTTTCAGTCGAAGAACGATTCTTTCTAACAGGTGAAGTCTCCGCACCACGAGTCGACACAGGCGAACAACCAGTCGAAATTCCTATCGACTCACGGCGAGGGAGTCGAACAAAGACGAGCGAATACGCTTCTCTTGGACAGTAATACGGAGTCGAATGAGGCGACCGAGCCGAAACTGCGACCGAGACTCGCTTGGGAGAGTCGAGCGATCGTGAATTATCACAAAGTTTAGTCCGAGAGCCTTTTGCTTTTAGCCGAAAAAATGCGACTGCGGAGGAGATTCACTAAATAAAATATCACATCCGGAGACAAAACTACAACGAAGGTTGAGGACGCCCAATGCCTCTTAGACTTCTTAACAGGAGTCGGTGACGAAATCACCCGCAAGAATCGAATGTCTTTTTAACGGTCGAGACACCAAATCACCTCGCCTTTTGCGCACTGGCGATTGTTGCACTTCCGAATCAGAAGACAGACGAGAATCACAAACACTAACACCTTTCCACATCTTTTTGGACGACACCCGCGAGTCGACGGAGTCGACGGCTGACCGTGGGCAAACAAAAACTCCCCCAGACTCCTTCCGACCTCCGGTATGTCTTCTCCCGGTTGCGGGGGAGCGGGACAGTGACCTTCGTCTGGGAGTCGAGGGGGAACGGACAACCGCCTCCTCGGCGCAACATTAACACTTTGCACTGCACTAGATTTCACTGTACTATCTACGAAAGCTTTAAAAGACATTCTTAACTTCATAACTGATTCAGCTAACTTTTTATCCATCTTAGACTCAAGCAAGGCAATGGTGTTGGGTTCGGAAACACGGGCAACTAGAACAGGGGTAATCAAAGGAGAAGTAGGAGGGACTATTAATTGGAGAAATATTCTCTAATAAAGGAGAGCAAGAGAAGACTTATTTGTCTCCGAGGAACAGGAGTAGTTTCTAACCTATTCTTACTACTAGCCCTAAGAGCTGCCTTCCTCTTCCTATCTTTCTCCATTTTCCTCAGCATGCGATCTAACCGCCTTCCATCCCTGTTCATCCAATTCTTTACATTCATCACATGTCACATCCATACCATTACAATTTTGTCCTCTGCATTTAGTGCACTTAGAGTGCGGATCGTGACATAACTTAGCTAATCTTGTTTTGCAGCCAGCGCTGCAAAACCTTACAGCAGATGAACTAGAATCTGACATAATTAGCAATAATGACGAAAAACTGAATAGAGATAGCTAACTGGCAAGAAAAAACCTAAAACTTGTACATCACCAAACAAAAAACCAAAATCCAAAATGGCGACGCAGGAGACTGCAGCGAAAATCTCACAGGTGTTACCCCGTGAGCGGCGGAGAAACGAAAATTGACGGTAGAAGGCTAGCAGTACCCAGGGTTCCCGGATGTGGCGGGTCTTGTATCACCTATACTTAAGATAGCAACGCCGCTGGCGCCAACAATTTGAATTTCGACTGCCGTAGGTAAGAAGCTATAAGCTATGTAACTGTTCGGTAAGTCACTTATGTGAAACTGTAATCTTCACCAGTCTTCTAAGCAGCTCCCTAAAGGTGTATACGTAGACTCAACAACAAAACATTTCTGTATCAACCAATTGTTACAGTTACGCCCCAGGGGTCGACTAATCCTCCTCGACTGTCGGTCGACAGTCGAAGTAAAAGTGGTGATGAATTCAAAACAGTCGAAACCGGTTCTTGCCCTTTGCTGCAGCGGACCCACCCACTCGGCCCGTCAACAGGTGTATATCAAGTTCCGAGTGAGTGAGGTATTTTCCACTTCTCTCGTTATGGATGAATTGTGTCAATTTGTTTCTTGTGTGAGAATGAACCTCCTATGTTGTTTATATACCTATATTATATATATATATATATATATATATATATATATATATATATTCATATATATATATTATATTATAATATATATATATAAACCTCATTAATTTTCCACATGTCTTTAGTACCAGATCCACTCAGCAACTGGTCTCTCGTCTCTGTTGCATGAGGAAGAAGCTAT
>NC_087204.1:103722191-103749571 GCF_015104395.2 Macrobrachium nipponense
ATAGCTTCTTCCTCATGTAACAGAGACGAGACAGTTGCTGAGGTGGATCTGGTACTAAAGACATGTGGAAAATTGATGAGGTTTATATATATATATATATATATATATATATATATATATATATATATATATATATATATATATATATATTATATATATATATATATATAAACAACATAGGAGGTTCATTCTAATACAAGAAACAAATTGACACAATTCATCCATAACGAGAGAAGTGGAAAATACCTCACTCACTCGGAACTTGATATACACCTGTTGACGGGCCGAGTGGGTGGGTCCACTGCAGCAAAGGGCAAGAACCAAACGGTTTCGACTGTTTTGAATTCATCACCACTTTTACTCGACTGTCGACCGACAGTCGAGGAGGATTAGTCGACCCCTGGGGCGTACTGTAACAATTGGTTGATACAGAAATGTTGTTGTTGAGTCTACGCATACACCTTTAGGGAGCTGCTTAGAAGACTGGTGAAGATTACAGATCTCTAGACTTATACACAGATACTACACATCCACACAAACACATATATGTAGGTAGGCATATAATATGTTTACGTATAACTACCCATCTAGTATATATATTTGTGTGTGTGTAGATAAACATTTAGGATATATATATATATATATATATATGTATATATATATATATATATATGTATATATATATATATATATATATATTATATATATATATATATATTGTGATGACCCAGATTCTTCGTATATCTTGGCACTCGGATCTTAAGGCTTAATAGTGACAAGTGGTATAATCTTAGGTTCCAGTAGATATATATATATATATATATATATATATATATATATATATATATATATAGTATATATATATATATATATATATATATATATATATATATATACACTGGAACCTAAGTACCACTTTTTATTCTACTATGGATTTGGGATATATATATAAATATATATATCATATATATACATATATATATATATATCTATATATATATTACACACACACACACATATATATATATATATATATATATATATGTATATATATATATACTGGAACCTAAGTACCACTTGTTACTACTATGGATTTAGGATATATATATATATATATATATATATATATATATATATATATATATATATATATATATATATATATACTATATATTGGAACTAAGTACCACTTGTTACTATTATGGATTTGGGATATATATATATATATATATATATATATATATATATATGTATATATATATATATATATATATATATATATATATATATATATACACATACACAGACATATATATTATATATATATATATATATATATTGGAACCTAAGTATATACCACTGGTCACTATTAAGCCTTACGATCCGAGTGCAAGAAATTCGAAGAATCCGGGTCACCACAATCATGATGAGGTCACGTTGGCGACCTGACCACGAGAGGGCAACGGGACCTCGTTGTGATTACGGTAACCCGAGTTCGTTTCCCGCCACCGGACATCATAATTTCTTCATATATCTTGCACTCGGATCTTAAGGCTTTGGAGTAACAAGCATATCCAAGAAAATGTGCAAAGATTTTGAGAGGTTAAGAGGGCATTGTGGCTATTACATCTACTGATGTATCTGGAAAAACTGACCAGTAGATTCTATATATATATATATATATATATATATATATATATATATATATACACGGCTTTTGCTTACTTCGTTCCTTCCTTCCTGCTCATCGAAAAATAGTAAAAAAAAAAAAACCGCTAGTCTCATTCCGACCGCTGTGATTACATCGTTCCCGACTCGTTAGCATGATCGCTTCGGGAGGACGCGTCGTTACCGTTGCCTCGCGAGGTCGTGTGAACTGGCGCGGGAAGGAGGGAGGACCCGTGTTATTTATATATTCGCCTTTCTAAAAATAAGTTAATTTTAAAATAAGCCAATTAGAGGTTCAAGGTTTGGCAAGTTCAGGCATTTCGGTTGCCAGATGACGAGGTCGTTTTCTTATTTACGTTTTGGGGAAAATGAGTCTATTATTATTATTATTATTATTATTATTTTTTTTTTTTTTTGCTCTATCACAGTCCTCCAATTCGACTGGGTGGTATTTATAGTGTGGGGTTCCGGGTTGCATCCTGCCTCCTTAGGAGTCCATCACTTTTCTTACTATGTGTGCCGTTTCTAGGATCACACTCTTCTGCATGAGGCCCGGAGCTACTTCAGCCTCTAGTTTTCCAGATTCCTTTTCAGGGATCTTGGGATCGTGCCTAGTGCTCCTATGATTATGGGTACGATTTGTTAACACTGGCATATCCCATATCCCTTCTTATTTCTATTTTCAGATCTTGATACTTATCCATTTTTTTCCCTCTCTTTCTCTTCAACTCTGGTGTCCCATGGTATTGCGACATCAATGAGTGATACTTTCTTCTTGACTTTGTCAATCAACGTCACGTCTGGTCTGTTTGCTCGTATCACCCTATCCGTTCTGATACCATAGTCCCAGAGGATCTTTGCCTGATCGTTTCTATCACTCCTTCAGGTTGGTGCTCGTACCACTTATTACTGCAAGGTAGCTGATGTTTCTTGCACAGGCTCCAGTGGAGGGCTTTTGCCACTGAATCATGCCTCTTTTGTACTGGTTCTGTGCAAGTGCCGGGCATTCACTTGCTATGTGGTTTATGGTTTCATTTTTCGTATTGCATTCTACATATGGGAGAGATGTTATTTCCGCCTATCATACTTTGAACATATCTGGTTCTAAGGGCCTGATCTTGTGCCGCTGTTATCATTCCTTCAGTTTCCTTCTTTAGCTCTCCCCTTTGTAGCCATTGCCAATTGTCATCGCTGGCTAGTTCTTTAGTCTGTCTCATGTATTGTCCGTGCATTGGTTTGTTGTGCCATTCCTCTGTTCTTTCTGTCTTTCTCCTGTCTCTGTATATTTCTGGGTCTTCGTCTACTTTTATTAGTCCTTCTTCCCCATGCACTCTTTTAGCCACTCGTCTTCACTGGTTTATTATTATTATTATTATTATTATTATTATTATTATTATTATTATTATTATTATTATTATTATTATTATTATTTATTATTATTATATATTGGTTTTATTGCAAATAATGTCTACTTTAGCCACATTTATTTTGTATAGAAGTTTGTCTATTCTTCTTATAACTGACTTTTCTTATGTATTATTATTATTATTATTATTATTATTATTACCCAAGACAACACGATACAGTTCACGAAACCAGTGACTTATACTTGAATCAATTGAATATAGAACTTAGGCCAAAGAACAATCGCTGGGACTTATGAGGTCACTCAGCGCTGAAATGGAAATTGAGGGTAAAAAGGTTTGAATGGCGCAACAGGAGGAAAACCTCAGAGCAATTCCACTATGGAGAGGGTGGATAGCAAGATGGAAGACAGAGAATGTGAACGGAGGTACAGTAAAAAGGAATGAAAGTGGTTGCAGCTTGGGGCCGAAGGGACGCTGCAAAGAACCTTAAGTATTGACTACGGTTCACCTCGTGAGGTGCACTGACGGCAGTACCCTACTACGGGGGACACACATCTACGTGTGTAATAACAGTGAATGATACCGACATTAATATTTACTTAAGATCTAGGCTGTTTTCATTCCATTTTTATTTTTTTCATTTAAAATCTTTTCTATAAAGGATTTGAAATATCAGAAATGCAAAAGTACAGGAATATTTACCTCAAGAAGGTCATATCTCACCTCATTTGGTGTTTTATCCACCAGTGACAGTGACCTATTTTGACTATAGAAGGAGACTGACAAGTTCATTCTATTTCACGTTCAAGTGTCCAGTAACATTTGGGTATTGTTCCTCTTCTCGGTTCTGCCCTGGTATGACTCTATCACAGACGAATGAGACTCAATGGGTGAGTTTTGTAACTTTGTGGTGTTTACCAGGGGCCAGTAGTAGTAATTGTGAGGTTAGTGCCTATACAACGGCTCCTACGAATCGCGCCTATTCTGAGCAACTTCAAAATGTCATCCACAACTGGGGCTCTCTGGTGAACGATTATTGTTAGTAGTAGTAACGGGGCTTTGCCTTTGCCTTTGCCTTTGCAACGGCTCCTATGAATAGAGCAACTCTAGCCAGAGGATTTGCCTTTGAAACTGCTTCTAAAGGAGTTGCGTCTAATCCTAGCAAATTAAGTCAGATTCACACCGTAAACATTCTGAAATACCTTTTTAACTCGGGGGCAATTCTAATGTTGAAATGGGACTGGAATACACACACACACACACACACACACACACACACCACGCCTGCAACCCTCAGAGGACGCCAAACCGTGCGAAAAAATCCAGCTAATGCCACGAAAAAACCGACGTATTTCAAAAAGCTGACATCGCCCAGTCTAAAATAGCCCGGTCTAAATACCTGCCTTTGGTCAGAAGTGAGACCATTCCTTCCACCCGTCCATTAACGTGGATAATACAGTCCACGCATGCGTAGTTTACCGCGACGAAAGTGATCTTGGCCAGTCTCGTTCTATTCTCTCGCCTTTCAACACCGGATTTGTTGTTATAATCTTCGCTCGGGGGCTGTTTAGTTCGCGCGGGAACTTTTAACATTTTTTTTTTCCACCCGTCAGGTTAAGGTGAAACATAGTTCACGCCGGTGTTTTGACAGCCTCCCCATGGCTGTTTTGTTTATCTGGAGTTTCGTTGCAAACTTTGTGTGGGAAAACATATTTTAGGGTTCTGCGCATCAATCTGCGTCTTAGTCCTTGTTTATCAAGCTGTTTATTATTATTATTATTATTAATTTTTTTATTATCATTGTTTTTATTATTATTTTTATTATTATTATCAATGTCTAACTTTAGCCCCATTGGGAACCTGAAACGATTATACAAAATATATACTTGAAATGGAAAGGCATTCAAATATTATTTTTATTATTATTATTATTAAATATTGAATAAATTATACCTAAGATAGAAAGGTATCCAATCAATATTATTATTATTATTGTTATTATTATTATTATTATTATTATTATTATTATTATTATTATCTAACCTTAGCCACACTGAGAACCTGAAACGCTTATACACAGAATATATACGTGATATTATTGTTATTATTATTAATTAACTATATATATATATATATATATATATATATATATATATATATATATATATATATTTAAACACAATTAGGAACCTGAAATTATTATATATGAGTAATCATACTTGAGATAGAAAGGTATCCGACCATTATTATTATATTATATATATTATTATTATTATTATTCTTATGCAGTGATAATAAAAGCAAGGCGTGATCCGACCTCCAGCTTACTCGGGGCGTGTGCTAAAATCTATGGTCAAACTGAGCACTGTTTCGTCAACGAAAATTGAAATAAAAGGGGAATATTTTATTAGAAATAATTTTTCTGCGCTGTTTAACTCCCACATCATTTATTTGTTACATTTTCATTCTAATCAATGAATCATAAATATCCTATACTAAAATTTATGTATTTTTAACTTAACGCAAAACGCCTTTTTCAGACATTTTTAGGCCCTTTCATAGGGCTTACCTATCCCCCCGAAACAAGAAAAACAACAGCAAGAAGAAGAACAACAACAACAAAGGAGTTCGTAGGCTCACTCCCCGAGTATGCAAAAACAACCCTTGAAAAAGAGATAGGAACAGAAGGAAAGTGTCTGTTATTTCACCGTTATTTGGATTACTTGTTTCCCAGGGGGCCAACCTTGAATTTGCTGTCTAATTAGGGGTGGGGGGAGTGAGAGTGGGGAAAACAAAGCGATTATTACGGCCAAAGTCAACGAACTCGAAGTTTTCACCGTATCATTTATCATTATCATTAGCGAGTGTGTGCATGATGCAACTCTTTTGTGTGTGTGGTGTGTGTGTGTGTGTGTGTGTGACGTATACATGGGCGCCCGCACGTAGGGGCAAGGGGTGGGGTAGGGGGGTGAACTTGCCACCCCTCCAAATAAATCCTGGTAAACAATATATATATATATATATATATATATATATATATATATATATGTATATATATATATATATATATATATATATATATATATATATATCACCCTGATGGTGTCTAAGTTAAATAATAATAATAATAATAATAATAATAATAATAATAATAATAATAATAATAATGACCTTAAAATCAATCACTCCCTCTGAGTCATTTTAACGGAGTCTGCGACGAAGCTCTAAGTAATTGCCGTGACCTGACCTTAATCTTGACCTTGGTGCCGTCCCCCCACCCGCCCCCCCGAATTAGCGTTTCTCGAAAGTTTAAGGTCCGCCAGTAGGTATAAGATATATATCTCTCTCTCTCTCTCTCTCTCTCTCTCTCTCTTCTCTCTCTCCTCTCTCGTGTTCGGATAAGTTTGTTTAGAAAAGTAATCGAAGATGATTATTCTTGTGTAGGCTCATATATATATATATCTATATATATATATATTATATATATATATATATATAATATATATATATTCATGTATTATCGTTCCCCATTTAACAACCTAAATTTCTTATAGAGTCCAAAAACAAAACTAAGTTAATTTTTTCATTGAAGGTAAGGAGTCATAATAAAATAATTATTTTAAATTAAAGGGAAATCATTCATTCTTCAGTATTACTTTTTATCAATTGAATTATTGATTGAATTACATTTGCGAATATATTTGACGCAGCAGAATGCTGTATCCTGTCATTTCCGTACAATAGATATGTATGATAATATAGATATAACAAGTTAATATAATCAATGAATAAATATGATAAGTGAAAAGCTGAAAGAGTTAGGATTGATCGGATAAACGCATGAATACGTTAATTTACGTTTGTTGATCGATTGATAAAAGGTTACGTTTGACGTAACGAAATACTGGAGAATAGGTAACGGAATAAATGTAATAGATATCAATATAATAAGTGAATGTAACTCATATATAAATGCGATAAATGGAACACTTAATAAATTCAAAAATAAATTAATTGCTTAAACATTAGATGAAAAATACAAACAAAGGAAAATAAATGAAAAGCGAACGTGGTTATAATAGAATTAGTAAAGGTATAAATGCAGAAATTAATTAATATACGAGATATAAACAAAGCAACGTAACTTTGTGTGTTCTAAAATTCAGGATATATTTTCCTGAAAAATAATTAAATAAATAAAATATAAAAAAAGTTACGTGGCTTTAGAATAGAATTGATAAATGCGTAAATGAATTAACAGATCATAAAAAAATAATATCAACAGAGACGTAACTTTGTGTGTTCTAAAATTGAGGATATATTTTCCTCAAAAAATAATAGAAAAAGTGAAAAAAAAAGTCACGTGGCATCAGAATAGAATTAATAAATGCGTAAATGAATTAACAGATAATAAAAAGTAATATAAAAAGAATAACGTCACTTTGTGTTTTCTAAAATTCAGGATATATTTTCTTGAAAAAATAATAAAAAAGTTTACAAAAAAAGTCACGTGGCTTTAGAATAGAATTAATAAATGCGTAAATTAATTAACAGATAAAAAAAATAATACAAACAGAGCAACGTAACTTTGCGTGTTCGTAAATTCGTGAGATGCGGACGAAAAACAAGAGACTGTCGTCGTCTGTTGCATAAAAAACGTAACAACGAATTATTCTCCTTCCGGAAAATGGTTTACGTAAGTGTTAGGTAATTTTTTTTTCATGTATTTTGTTTTACCATTGTGTGGCATGTTGATGTCATTTCCTTTTATTTCGTTTTATTCATTTCCTTATCTTGTATTTGTTTTTGTATACATCTAAAGTGGATAGTTTGGATAGTTCTAATTTGAGGAGGGGCGTATATATATATATATATATATATATATATATTTATATATATATATATATATATATATATATATAAGTCATATCACATTTCCGTGATTCATATACATATATCGAGCTACAATGTCCTTTAATATCTAATTCGCTCTACCTCGGAATTAATATATTTTTATATATGCTTAACCAAGAAGGGGAATTTTTTCTCGATAATAGACTTGCCTGGACCAGGGCGCGAACCCCATGGATCCTTTCAATCCAGGAACGTCAGTGAGCTTTTACCTACTACACCACCGCGAGAGGTAACCTCTCGCGGTGTGTAGGTAGGATAAAGCTTCACTGACGTTCCTGGATTTGAAAGGATCCATGGGTTCGCGCCCTGGTCCAGGCAAGTCTATTATCGAGAAAAAATTCCCTTCGGTTAAGCATATATGAAAATATATTAATTCCGAGGTAGAGCGAATTAGATATTAAAGGACATTGTAGCTCGATATATATATATATATATATATATATTATATATATATATATATATATATATGCATTAAGCTACAAATATCCTTCAATATCCAATTCGCTCTACCTCGGAATTCATATATTTTCATATATGTTGAGCGAAGGGGAATTTTCTTTTAGTTGATAATAATTTCTCCTCCCGTGGATTCGAACCAGCGCACCGAGAAATCAGGAGGACTTCAGTGAAGTTACCGACTCGGCCAGCAAATGAGTGGATATTAAAAGACATTTGTAGCTTAATGTATGCACTATAATGAATCACGGTGATGTGATATATATATATATATATATAATATATATATATTATATATATATATATGTGTGTGTGTGTGTGTGTGTGTGTGTGTGTGTGTGTGTGTGTGTATGTGTGTGTGTGTGTACATACGAGCAAAAGTCAGCTGGAATAAAAATAGATAAAAAATAACATATACTTGGAGAGTTGACCAATTCTCCTAAACACGACCTAACAAAATAATACCCATTTTGACCCTTCATGACCTTTACGACCTTGCTTGACCTGAGACATCAATCATTTCCCTGTCTCCTGTCCCTTTCTCCTTCACTTTCCTTGCTTAGTTATGCAACAAGTTGCAATACGCAAGTGACAAAATGCAACTTGCAATAAGTGCTCATGTATTATTGACGAGCGAGATCGACCTTGCTTTCCCAGGAGTCCGGTCGACTAATACGAATCGATTCTGTCATGCGTCGACATGCCCGGGCATGGTGCCCCTTCGATAGTAACATCGAGAGAGAGAGAGAGAGAGAGAGAGAGAGAGAGGAGAGAGAGAGAGAGAGAGAGATTTTCCATGCGCGAAAAGACGGGGAATTGTAGCATAGATTCTCCGTTCATACTTTTACTTCCCAGAGAGGATGGAGATGATGAATTATAATGCATCCATGGCACTTTTACACAAAGAGAGAGAGAGAGAGAGAGAGAGAGGAGAGAGAGAGAGAGAGAGAGAGATTGCCACTGAAGTTGTTCGTCTGTAAAAGATGTCATGAATTTTTTTTTATGAATAATGAGCCAAAACTCAAACGAACTGTTGAGTTTGGACATTCACATGACGTTTATCCATCTATCTATCTATCTATCTATCTATCTATCTATCTATCTATCTATCTATCTATCTATCTATCTATATATATATAATATATATATATATATATATATATATATATATATATATATATATATATATATATAAATCATAGTTCCCCCATTCAACAACCTAAATTTCTTATAGATAATGAGACTATAGTCTTTTTTTTCTAGATCCAGTAACAGCGAAGACCACTTTCTCCTATAAAGCCCTTCCTAGAATCTAGAAGAATCTAGATGCTCTGGATTCCTTTCTCCGTTTTCTTTTATCTAGAGTAGGATTTGACTTCTAAAACTGTGAGATTTTTAGCTCGGGAGCTTTGCCTGGAATTTGCCCTTATTTGGGAATGAGAAGAGCAGGAATGAGAGAGAGAGAGAGAGAGAGAGAGAGAGAGAGAGAGAGAGAGAGAGAGTAACATATCTGTAGATTTACCTGTGATGAGAGAATGTGAGTGAGTGAATTTTTCTGTATATATACCTGAGAGAGAGAGAGAGAGAGAGAGAGAGAGAGAGAGAGAGAGAGAGATTTTATCTGTATATTTACCTAAGAGAGAGAGAGAGAGAGAGAGAGAGAGAGAGAGAGAGAGCAACATAACCGTAGATTTACCTGTGAGAGAGCGAGAGAGAGATAGAGAGAGAGAAAGAGAGAGAGAAAGAGACAGAGAGAGAGAGAGAGAGAGAGAGAGAGAGTAACATATCTGTAGATTTACCTGTGATGAGAGAATGTGAGTGAGTGAATTTTTCTGTATATATACCTGAGAGATAGAGAGAGAGAGAGAGAGAGAGAGAGAGAGAGAGAGAGATTTTATCTGTATATTTACCTGAAAGAGAGAGAATAACATATCCGTAGATTTGCCTTTGTGTGAGAGAGAGAGAGATTTTATCTGTATATTTACCTAAGAGAGAGAGAGAGAGAGAGAGAGCAACATAACCGTAGATTTACCTGTGAGAGAGCGAGAGAGAGAGAGAGAGAGAAAGAGAGAGAGAAAGAGACAGAGAGAGAGAGAGAGAGAGAGTAACATATCTGTAGATTTACCTGTGATGAGAGAATGTGAGTGAGTGAATTTTTCTGTATATATACCTGAGAGAGAGAGAGAGAGAGAGAGAGAGAGAGAGAGAGAGAGAGAGAGAGAGAGATTTTATCTGTATATTTACCTGAAAGAGAGAGAATAACACATCCGTAGATTTGTCTGTGTGAGAGAGAGAGTGAGATTTTATCTGTATATTTACCTGAGAGAGAGAGAGAGAGAGAGAGAGAGAGAGAGAGAGAGAGCAACATAACCGTAGATTTACCTGTGAGAGAGCGAGAGAGAGAGATAGAGAGAGCAACGCATCTGCAGATCTACCTGTGATGTGTGAGAGAGAGAGAGAGAGGGAGAGAGAGAGAGAGAGCTTCCGTCTCTCATCCTATGAAGCAACGGTAGAAGCATACTTGGCCACTTTCTTCTGAGGAGAGAAAAAAGTGATAGCCCAAGTTTTTTGCTTTGTTCTATACCCATCTAGTTTTTTTTTTTATTGCTACAATCTTATTCTTACCATACAAGCCATGGCTTTTTTTTATCTAATACACACACATATATTATATATATACATTATATAAATATATATATATATATATATATATATATATATATATATATATATATATATTGTTACGAAGTGCCAAGTATCTGGTTACCATTCATCAATTATTACCTCACCAAAAGCCAGGCACCTGAACCCTCATAACAGGTATTAAAACGACTGAATACTCTAAAGGCAACAGTGGATCCCTTAACAACTTACCAGTATTGCAGAAAATCAGACTAAGTTCATCAAAACAGGTGTGAGGGTAATCTGTAAGTAATTGAATTAATCAAAGGGCATCACTCCATCAACAACTTTAAAAGTCTAAGTATTTCCCTGATTTCAGAAGTCTAAGTCACTTCAAGTAAATTGAAGGAAAGCAAATCAATTACCACTCTATGTTTCTACCTAACATAATTATAATCAAATGCAAATATACTGGTTAGAAATGAAATACTTATAAAAATTTTAAACACAAAAATTTATTATTAAATTCAAAATTTATAAGTAAAATTCACAATATCAGGGAAAATTACTGTTACTGGAAAACAAAGTAAAGTTTAATTAATTCTTGAATCAAATTAAGAAAAATTAAATAAAAATTAATTTATCACAAAATTCAAGAAAATTAATTCAATTGAAATTCAAAGTGTTAGGCATAATTGAAATTTGAAATTATTCACAAGTGCTAAACATCCTAAAACTTGAGAAGAATTCTAAGTAAATGCAAATTAATTCACAAATGTTAAATTTAATTAATTGTGCAATGATTAAGCAATGAAAATAACTAAGTCAATTAAATTGTGAATGGAAATGAAAATATAAAATAAAAAAAGCACACTTCAATAAGAAAATGAACAAGTGCACAAACAATGGAACAAACACAAAACACAAAAATACGCAATGTGTAAAAGTGTAAATCTTTTTCGCTCAAAACATTGTAACCATCAGTTTTTACCAAACCACTGTTCCTATCAGTTATTAGTTTCTTACCAAACCATCATAACCATTATATATTAGTTAATCACTGTTCCTATCAGTTATTAGTTAACCACATTTCCTATCCGTTATTAATTGCAACTAATAAAAATATAACACACTTTACCTTGGTATACCAACTTCTTTCTTTGCTGCAGTCTTGTTTCACTTTACCAAAAACCAGGCGCCGTTACGAATCAATGTTTGTTCAGATTCCACAAAAACACTAAATAACACTAAACAAACTCTAAGAAATATCAAATGTGAAATTATCACAAGTTGCGAGTGACCAATTTACGTTACGTTAATATGATCTCAAGGATGTCGCGGGAGAGAGAGAGAGAGAGAGAGAGAGAGAGAGATCGCGGTTCTAAGATATAATGAATCTCTTTTCCTTACGGAAACTGGACAGGGCAGATGACAAAACATTTTGAGACAATAATGCTTCCAGAAACTTCGAAATCTTATGCAACTTCATAAAGAAATGTGAAATGTGCACGTGGCTTTGACAAAGACATACACGTATGAGACGATTCTGCTCAACAGACACGTACCCAATCAAAACGGAGGTTGAGCGAAAATTAAGATTGACATGATTTGATAACAACGCGAAGAATTGAGCCCTCTTAATCTCTGGGAGATGAAAAGTTACTGAAACAATTATAGCTTTGAACGGACAAAGAAAATCTCTCTCTTTTTACATTCTACATTATACATATCTTTTACATTATGTTATGCAAAATCTGAACACACATTTAAAACATCCTATCTCTAAGCTATCTAGGAATCTGAAAAAATGTTGCACAATTCTACATGACATTTCAAAGAGGGGAAATATGCATTTTGAAAGTAGCAATATATAATAATAATATTATATATATATATATATATATATATATATATATACATACATATATATATATATATATATATATATATATATATATATCGAGCTACAATGTCCTTTAATATCTAATTCGCTCTACCTCGGAATTAATATATTTTCATATATGCTTAACCGAAGGGGAATTTTTTCTCGATAATAGACTTGCCTGGACCAGGGCGCGAACCCATGGATCCTTTCAAATCCAGGAACGTCAGTGAAGTGGCCTTTACCTACTACACCACCGCGAGAGGTGGTGTAGTAGGTAAAGGCTTCTTCACTGACGTTCCTGGATTTGAAAGGATCCATGGGTTCGCGCCTGGTCCCATGGCAAGTCTATTATCGAGAAAAAATTCCCCTTCGGTTAAGCATATATGAAAATATATTAATTCCGAGGTAGAGCGAATTAGATATTAAAGGACATTGTAGCTCGATATATGTATATGAATCACGGAAATGTGTTATGACTTATATATGTATATATATATATATATATATATATATATATATACGTATATATATATATATATATATATATATATATATATATATATATATATATATATCTATATTTAGAGAGAGAGAGAGAGAGAGAGAGCAGAGAGAAGTAATTTTATGTACAAAATAAATAATGAAAGCAAATAAAAAAACTCTAATGCAATATGTGTGGGAGGTTTGACGTACCATTGATGAACCCTGTTATTTATTTTTTATTTTTTATTTATTCATTTATTTATTTATTTATTTATTTAGTTATTTATTTATTCATTTATTTATTCATTTATTTATTTATTTAGTTATTTATTTATTTATTTATTTATTTATTTATTTATTTTTATCATCTAAGGTCAAGGAAGCTTTTACATCAGTGTTTACCTTCATAAAAAGTTCGTCTTTCCTTTCATCTGACCCAATTCGGTAGAGGGCAAACGCTTGGATTACTACGGACACCCCCCTCCCCCCTCCCCCCTCCCCCCTCCTCCACCCCACACGCCCACGAAATCAGTATAATGGGATGCGATCACGAAGTAGTTCAGGCGATACGACAGCGAGTCACTCCTCTCATCAGAAGCCCTAATCCTTTGAAATTGCTCTCTCTCTCTCTCTCTCTCTCTCTCTCTCTCTCTCTCTCTCTCTCTCTCTCTCATAAAAGAAGGCATATAACGCATTTCATTCTCCTAAATTATATTTGTATCTAATTCTTTCCCTAACTTGCCATATTCATTCCAATAATTATTTAATAAACAATATAGAAAAAAGCAATAGAGTCCTTAGGAGAAAATGCCCTCTTCATAAATTTACTCTTCCTCCATAAATTTATTCTATCCTGCAGTCAAATCTTACTAATAAATTCCGTCGTGTCTTTCCCACGAAGCCTTGACACCCCCTCCAAGTCCCCTAAACCCGCCCCCACCTCCGCACCACGGGAGTTTTTTAGGCAAATATGTCCTGACGGGCGGCGTCTCGAGTAATGGCCGATATATCGATCGCAATAGCTTACTCTACAGCGCTGGAATATAATAAGAAGCGTACGATTTTTAGGTCAGTGGGACGCATACGCAATGTATATGCACAATGTATATGTATATATGTGTATACACACACTCGCACGCACATATATATGTATATCTTCTTCTTCTTCTTCTTCTTCGAGAAGTTAGCCCCCAAATACGTCAGTCTTTCAACTCTTTTGGTAGGTGTTTTAGCTTCATGGTACTAATCATACGTCTTTTAAAACCCTGGTTGCCTCCTACCATATTCGACAATCTACCAAGTACATCAATCTGAGAAGGCCTAAAACAAGCACAAATGAATTTAACATAAGCGTTTAAAGAACTAGGTCTAGCTAGGCCAGAATCGACCCTCATGAAGTCTAGTTTGCAAAGCGAGCGTCTAAACTGAGTCATATTCCCTTACAGCAACAGTCCATTTGATAAACATAAAATAATTCACAATGGCGTATCGTCTAAAATGCTAATATAGCAATTAGTTCCGTCATTAACTATCTACCTAACGCCTTTCCGTGAGTTGGCGGTTCCTCTCTGTATGTTAATGAGGAAAAATGGGGAACATTTAACATTCCTGAAATCGTGAGACATCGCGGGCGGCCGGACGCTTGTCCAATCAGCTGGAGTTTCCGTCCGTGACGTCACGCGGTGTCAAATCTTATCGACTGTTTATTGCCGAAGTGTCAGGGCGTCTGACAGATAACAGGAAGAGAGAGAGAGAGAGAGAGAGAGAGAGAGAGAGAGAGAGAGAGAGAGAGAGTTCATATCCACAGGCTGAACAACTTGATCCAATTAATTCCAATCTGTATATTTGAATAATAAGCCTAATGATAACCATGAATAAAAGCCAGATATTAGGCTTATATATTTTTGCTCAAGGTCGATCTTGATAAGTTTCACGAATGCTTTCCTGGAAATAAGTTGAGTGTGGGAATTTATTTGTTTATTTGTTTTTTTTAATTGATATTTTCATTGATCTATATTTTTATTTATTTATATGTTTACGTTTTTATTTTTATTTCCCTGGATTTTTTTTTTTTTGTCCACGAAACCAGACATCTATAGCCTGCGGGGCATCGAATATTCAGAAGTAAAAACGATGTCTCCATCTGAAAACAAAAACAGAGAGAGAGAGAGATTTAGGATTCAGATACCATAAGAAGACAATAAGAATTATCTTTCTCGAAGAGGAGCTGGTTGACACTAAGGTTGAGAGAGAGAGAGAGAGAGAGAGAGAGAGAGAGAGAGAGAGAGAGAGAGAGAGAGAGAGAGAGAGAGAGAGAGAGAACGCAGTCAAAAACGGTCTCGATATAACTGTTGTGTAGTCTCATGTTAATTGTATACAATGAGAAATGCTAAGCACCAGCTCTCGTCAATAACTGAAGCATAGGTCTAGATAAGTTCTATAGACCTTAGGTCTAAGAGAGTGAAATGCTAAACAGAAAGATAAAATCAGAACAAAAATCGACTGCTCTCCACTGCTCGCTTATTATAGTTCAGCCACACGAGGATAAATCCACATGTAAACAATAAATAAAGCAAAATAAATGAAAAAAGACAAGCGAGAGACATTGTTTTAATTCTAAAAATAATACACTATGGACGTTAGGTAAGCGTACACCGTTGAGAGTAAAAGTAGATGAGGTAATACACTACAGCTTTCACTGCTAACGCATCATGACTGCTTTATCTAAAAGGCTGGCGCATGCGCAGACATACACACACAGACGCACAGACATACACACATGCTTAACAATGAAGCCAAAGTGCTTGCAACTTTGCAAGCAGGCAAGTCATCATAATGAGGAATGACAGTAAAGATCCTGTCTGCCATTTGTAGGATGTTTGTTCTTGCGAAAATGAAGGAATCTGATAGCTACAGACTTTCACAGATAGACCAATAGTTTCATTACTATTTGCAGAGATAGGTAGTTAAATAGTTTTACTTATTTTTGTATAAATAGATAGACCAATAGTTTCATTACTATTTGCAGAGATAGGTAGTTAAATAGTTTTACTTATTTTTGTATAAATAGATAGTCACAATTCTGTTTCTAGAGCTTCATCGTAAGTTGGAATATGGATGAATCAATGGCTTCGTCTAACCTTCTAAACTCTAGACCGATATACCTACAGAACATGTATCGATATTTCTCTCGTGTAGCTAAAATGAAAAGCTGTTTAATCCCGTCTATAAAAAGAAACAGCGGTAATAATAACAACAACAACATAAACTTACACACTAATCATTGCCAATCTTTTGCTAGGCGTATGAACTCACGAAGTCAACTGAGGGTAGAAGTAACCTTGAACTTTACTTCGATCCCACATCAACCGAAAGGAATTGTAATTAGACTGGAGTAATTTGTGGTTTACTTTAATTGGGGCTTTACAAGTTACTAAATTTGACAAATAAAAATTAAAAAAAACAAATAAAGATATAAAACACTCCAGCTCCAAAACAAATGACAAAATCCAAAAGGGATTTGGCGCTTATATCGGAACCGACAATGGTACTAATCCAATGCAGAGTCGATTATCATTCATATCAATCATTCGAATCATATCAAATCATATTATTGCTGTTACGTTTCGACAAATACACGAAATGAATCCAGTCGAGATTAGCCTGTATTCGACGAGGGATGGTGGGCGCTCTGTGCATTATAGCGCATTAGCGATGCATTACCAACTTTGGCGAATATAATTACGAGTATAGATCATTCTCTTGTGTGCGTGGCATCTACGAGAGAGAGAGAGAGAGAGAGAGAGAGAGAGAGAGAGAGAGCGAGAGAGAGAGAAAGAGAGAATGGTCATCAACTGGATCCGGATTTGGTTAGGCTACAACTCGGTCTAATTTTCTTCCCTGTGTTCCTTTATTCTCTCTCTCTCTCTCTCTCTCTCTCTCTCTCTCTCTCTCTCTCTCTCTCTTCCTGCGTTTAGCAAGAATCATTAAGGATCTCGTGTTATCTTAAGGCTTTCTCTCTGTCTCTCTCTCTCTCTCTCTCTCACATTGTTTCGCTTTCTCTCAGTATATCACCTTGACATTTTCCTATGCTATGCTACGTAACTCTCTCTCTCTCTCTCTTGTTCCTTTTACTTTCTTACCTTGAATGGCTAGCTCTTCCTTTCCCTCATCTGCTATTCCCAGAATTACTCTGTCCCAGAATATAAAAATCCATAGGGAATATGTTGTTTTGTTCAAATCAGTTGGCCTTGTGCCAACGCAGGCCGTTGTCTAGGGCCTCTAGGCTAAAATAAGTTAATTGCCTAAATAACAGTGAGTGTGGCAAGGTGTTAATTAAAAGGGTTAAGAGGCCTCGTGAGGATCTCTAGGGTCTGACAAAGTCCTAGTCAAGGTCGTGAATAGACCTTGGTCTTACAGGCTTTGAAACATAGTTAGCAATAGGCCTATGTCTCAGATGTATTGCACCATTAGCCTATAGCGAAGACTTCGCCTGGAAATTTATGCGTTTACTAGGGGCATACTACACTTCGTCTCCGATTTATGAGGCTATTAGACCCTCCAAATTTGAAATATTGTCCTAATATCAGTAACAAACTGCTTGCCGCCTCCAAACTGAAAGTTGTTGAACGTATTCGTAGAGACTTCTTTCTCTGCCCATTTTGTGAATAGTTCCAGTACGTCATTCTCAAGATATTATCTTGTTTGAAAAGTCTTGATATCAAAGAGCAAGGAGGAAATATTCCTTCCGTTTTTACGGTATATTTGCATGAAGTGAGGTTGCTACTCCCACCCCAAGATGCATGGGGATTCAGTGGTTGTTGACGGGTGTTCAAAGCTTGCTATGTAAGAGAGAGAGAGAGAGAGAGAGAGAGAGAGAGAGAGAGAGAGAGAGAGAGAGAGAGAGAGAATAAACTTTTCATCGAGAAATACTTCAAGAGATATTTATGTCCGTAGGTAAAGTGTGATGGGGGAAAGCTTAGTCTAGGGCTTAGCATTCTTGAGAAAGTGTGACCCGAAAGCGGGGTTTTCCTGCTTTCGTGCAGAGAGAGAGAGAGAGAGAGAGAGAGAGAGAGAGAGAGAGAGAGAGAGAGAGAGAGCAGGGTTGCTTAGAATGGGTACGAAGCCATCCTTACAAATTTTTCCTTCATCGTGGCCTTTCACTTTGATTACTCGAGTATTTTGTTTGTTGCTAATACGCAAAGACGAAAAATCTTGGGTTAGACATATGCTTTACAATGAACTGAATCTCGCATAGGAGTACCTATTCATTTAACACTTGTAACTGCTGAGTCGTAACTGCGTAGACACCAGAATCTTATCTTTACATTAAAACTTAATAAACTTTGGAGAGAGAGAGAGAGAGAGAGAGAGAGAGAGAGAGAGTCACGTATTAGGCAGAAATAATTCAAGATTAGGGTCAGTTTTAGGATATATATCGTTAAAACCGGATCTAATTATTAAGGATTAGAGTTAAATCTAATTAAAGAATATGGTAAAAATTAAGATTTATTTTTAAAACACGCACTTGAGCAGCCAAACAATTCAATGAACCTGCAGGACGTGTGACGTCACAGCTTTCCACGAAAATTTAGAACAAGTGAAATAAGTGACTGGCCTAAAGACATTTGAAGCACGCGAAGCTCGAGAGGCGCCGTGTGACGTTGAAATAAAGACGAGAATGAAAATTTCATGCATCATAAATCAAAGTGACCGGCATTATCCGAAAGGATTAAAGAAAGCGTGAATTTTCATTTTGTGGTCGGGTCGTAAGCCATGGAGTTCTCCAGGATTCCTTGTTCATCGTCTCTCATGGAGTGGAAAAATAATCAACACTGTCTCGTATTCATTAAAATGATAACATTACGTTTCGGTATTAGTTTATTTGATTATTCTGTGACCCAGTCTCCCAATTATTTTATGACATTTTTTTTCGTATTTTTGGAAAAAGAACCATCGAAACCTTCCCAGTTTTGGTTTCCGCGCCAAAATCGTAAGCAGTCGACGTCATGTCCTAGTGAGGTGAAGACGTTGAGAGATTCGCGTGCTATTTATGACAAGAATGAACGTCTGTTGTGAACGGCAATTTCGTCATTATAATGACCAGGACAAAACCACGTAAGTTATATTTCCACACCTTTTCAGAGCGTTAAAGCAGCTGTCATAATGATATGAAGTAAACATACGTGCATGTCATTCTTGGCTAATAGTATAGTACCCATGACCACGTCAATATGCTAATGTCGCTCAATACATTTTCGAGTTTGTTTGTATCGTTTCAGGTTTGGCTGCTCCGTCCTCTACTTCAGGATGATGATTACAATAATGGCGTAATGCTGAAGTGGTGATTACACGACATATAAACCGAAAATCGCAGTGATCACCAGCACCATGAAGCAATATGGTCCGTCATGCTTACGTCATGTTAATATATAGTCTATCATCACAACCGTGCAAATGGACGGTAAGCTATAAATATGTAATATATTGAAGATTTATATTCTGGAGGAACGTAATAATATCATTTGGAAATTGTCGAATGGTATAACGTTCTTTTATTTAAAAAAAATAAAACTTGAATGCACAATGTTCACCGTAAATCGACCTTAGGCCTATGTACTTAAACCAATCATCCCCATTTAGGCTACTGGTATTTCTTTTGGTCTGTAGAGTCCAGAGGTCCATGCCAAGCCTCCTTACGCCCATTCACACCTTGCCAGCCAGCCACCGGGCTTCTAATGCTAAAAAAAAAGCCATCTACTTTCGACTAAGCTCACGGTTAACTAAGCCTAAGCCTATATTGTATCAGGGACCAGTCGTTCTTTTGAAACTTGACCTAATGTAATTTGTTGCCTTTCTCATAAAAAGGAAACTTATAGGCCTATGTATTAGATCAACATGGGACATTTTACCTTTCCACATTGTTTCATCGTAGTTGTCGACACCTATGTGTAATCTAAACACTGTAAATTGGAATATATCTCGTATCCTCTGCCTACCTACGCCAAGAGCCTAGAGAAAATGATAAATTCCTGCTATAAAAACGATTTAACGTTTCCGACAATTGTTACAATGATAAAACAATGTTCATATCACTTCCAGCCGTATATATTTCCACGTAAATCAAAATGGGATGCTAATGTTTTACGTGTTTAGGATAATGTTTTAAATGGTTGTAGACGTGAATTTTTGTACATTTGAATCGTGGAATAGTCGACATGTCTGTTTAGCCTCCATACAACCATTATATATATATATATATATATATATATATATATATATATACTGTATATGTATATATATATATATATACATAGAGAGAGAGCATGGAAAATATATTTTTTTAAGTAATCTTGAGTTTAAAGTCAAAACACATTGGTAGCAGGCGCCCCAGTGGCGTGGTTGGTATGGTGTTGGCGTCCCACCTCGGTGGTCGCGAGTTCGATTCTCGGCCATTTCATTGAGGAGTGAGAGATGTGTATTTCTGGTGATAGAAGTTCACAGTCGACGTGGTTCGGAAGTCACGTAAAGCCGTTGGTCCCGTTGGTGAATAACCACTGGTTCCATGCAACGTAAAAACACCATACAAACAAACAGTATTTGCCATTTGTATATCTCACCTGCAAGGTGAGATGAAGTTCCTTACTGCCAATATTTAAAAGTTTATAGTAAGGTTACGTCCGCCTGGCTAGCGATACCAAATGGCTTGCTTCCGTAAATATACTATCTTTAAACTTTTACGGCTTATGTTCTCGGGTTACTAGACCATGAAGCGTTTGGGCTTTGGATACATCTGTCACACTAGACCATGGAATCCTGCTGTAAATTAGGATCTAAACCATCACCTTTTTAGTCCACTTAATTTGCATCCCTGTTCATTGCTTCTTGTTGTTGTTGTGACTTAATTACAGTTGACTTTCATCAGGTCTTATGCCAGGAAGCGCCTTTTCTCAAAGAACATCACGTATTAGCAGTGTAAGTACAACTAGGCCTAATCTAGAATCCCACTTGTCAGTATTTAACCGACTCCCTGATTGGAGGCCTGCATAATGAAAACATTTATAAAATGATGAAAGAACAGTGATAATGTTACGAAAACATTTGTTCTCTCACGTAAGAGTTGCGCAGTTCTATCCGATTGTATGGTGTATTTGGGAGAGAGAGAGATAGTACTATTATCGACTTCCTTATTTCATTGGTAGGTTTTCTGGAACGACGGGAAAAGTATCAGTTAATTTTGAGAGCTAAACTTATACGAGAATGATAATAATATTGACAGATAATCTACAGTAGTTTTTCTCGCAAAATCTAAAATTATTTCGGTACCGGCTTGGATTGATCTACCTGTGCGAAATGACTGCCACCCTGCCAGTGTACGATAATAATGTGTGGGAAATTGTATAAAACTTAGTTTAGGTAACAAATGAATACACTTCAAACTTGACCGCTTTGTATATATAGTACACTTGCATATTCTACACCCCAACATAATGTTTGTATAAAAAAAAAAAAACAATCCTTTCAATATCTTAGTGGGAGAGTATAGAATTTAAAAAAACGTTATTGTTAAAGTAGGGGAGTGAGATATTTGACGTTCTGGACGGTTGGATTGCCAAATGGCGCTTAATTGAGTTGCCTTGATGTCACTGCGACTATAATTAAGGCGGTATTGCATGACGTAAAAGAGGGTTGGTGTAATGCTTGTTAATTAATTTTTTTCTCTTTTAATAAGTAATTTCTTTGTGTGTATCCCATTACCTCCTATTACTTCTTTTTAATGAACATATTGTTTGGAAGCTTGAATTTCAAGTCAATGGCCATTGGCCCTTTTAGTGGGCTTGTTCCATATGAACAGGGTTCATCTAGAGATGGTTTGACAAGTAAAGAATCTGGAAGCTAATCCTTCTCGCCTTATTTAAGCCAAACAAGAGTAATATATTATATAATATAATCTTACTTTTAAAATCATTATAAATCGGAAGTGGAGAGTTTGTTGTTCTTTTATGTCATTTATCCCATTCCTCAGTTTTATTCCTTTATACTTAATGAGGAAGAGACCAAGGCTTCACTGAGACCTTAACGTCAATGAAGCTTGCTCATCTTAAATAAGTAATTTCTTACGTTCTGAGTCGTTGGGCTTCTGCGAGGTGTTGGGGGTGGGGGGAACACCCGTCAAGAACATATAGGTAACGGGAAGGTTCTCTTAAATAAATTTATTTTTCCAAAGAGACCGAAAGTAGTTAAGAAGACCTTATATGGTTCAATGTATACCTTAGTATTACTGTCATAGGCTCTTTGCAGCGTCCGTTCCTCAGGTCCCTAGCAGCGACCCTTTTCATTCCATTTACCGTACCTCCGTACATATTCACTTAATTCCATCTTACTTCCTCCACCATCTCCTAAGAATGGTGTCATAGTGTAACTGCCAGTCATTGTCCCGTCTCCGTGCTGAAATACCCCGTCAAAGGTTCCGGTACTTGGCCTTTGGCCTAAATTCCAATATTAGATATCTGGCGGCAACCCCTTTCAATGATATACATATATATACATGCATACACACACACATATATATATATATAGTTAACAATTAGAAAATTGCTCGTATCTGTTCCCGGATTTCGCTTTCATCCATGTGTAACTCAGGTCTCTATAAGGCTTGAGGTGGTATCCTCCCGTCTTGCTATCAGCATCTGAGGATTATTTGTATGTTAAAATGTCAATTTATCAGTGACTGACTTTCAATTCATTACTTGTTCTCGCTGCGCATACGTGCGTAGTCGTAAGGGTGTATTTTATATATATATATATATATATATATATATATATATATATATATATAGAGAGAGAGAGAGAGAGAGAGAGAGAAACATCGACTCCACCTAAAAGGGAAAATATGTGCTATATATATGATATATATATATATATATATATATATATATACATACATACATACATACAAACCTTGTCTGTAGCTCCTCCTAGCCAGTCGCTTTCCCTCATCAATAATTGCCCCAAAACGCAGAAGTTTCCAATGCATCCAGTTGTTAAAAAAAAAAAAAAAAAAAAAAACTTAAGAAAACCGCTATATATATATATATTTTTTTTTTTTTTTTTTTTTTTTTGAGGACGTTTCATCTTCACCCTGAGCCGATGTGCAGGAAACGGCCAGCAGCTGCTGTGCAATAAATATGAAAGAATGCGCAAGCAGTTTCTCGTTTTCACCGGGTCTGGGCTAGACGTGGGTATTAGGTGGCATTGGCATGTCTGGCTTTTGGTCGTTATAAGAAAGTGGTTCTTCAGGAAATTAAAAAAAAAAAAAAAACATTGAGTTTCACACGGAGGCACTTTTTCAGTTTGGTTGGGTGGCTGATATGAATATGATTTCTAAAAAAATAAAATGAGTTATTTGGTGAAATTTGTAATATTTTGAGATTCCCTTTTACTGGAAAAAAGTGTATATACATAAATTCATATATAGTAAATATATATATGTTATATATATAATATATGATATGATCCTAAAAAATAGAAGTCATTTGATGAAATTTATATTTTGAGATTTCCTTTTATTAAAAAAAGTTGGTATATATACATATATATGTAGTATATTTGCAATATATATATATATATATATATATATATATATATATACATAGATACATACACACAAGACATCTACCAAGATAATATGCAACCAATTGTCATGCAGTTAAACGCCTCGTAATAGTAAAGGGGGTGTGTGTAATCAAAACGAAGGTGTACATCATCTCCCTCTGTACGTGTACGTACGTGCACGGACAGAGAAAATGCATGTATACACGTACGTGTGTACGTCACTGCGCATTCTCTCCAGCGTTTTCCTGGTTGTCAAGTTGTCCGCCGGTGGTGCTTGGGAGACGAAGAAAGTGCGAGTGAGCGAACGAATATTGAGACAATAGATAGTGGATAGACGGGATGGAATCTCTCCTTGGTCGTCTGTTCACGCCAGTTACGAAACCTGGACGCGTTCAATTGCGTCTCCGGTGACGGAAAACAAAAAAGAAGAAGAAGAACGAGTGGAACGTCTTAAGCGTTGCTATGGAAATGGCGTTGATTGAGTATTATGGAAAGTTGGTTTAGGGGGTGGGGAGCAGGCGCTGGATTTAGAAGCGTTACCTGAAGCAACGAACTGGAGTCGAACTTTGTTAGGCGAAGAGCGGTGGTAAGCGGCTAGTAGGTGGTACCTACTAGAGAGAAAGAAAGGCTTAGAGAAAGAGAAGGAAAGACTGAGAGAGAGAGAAAAAGGAAAAGAATGACAGAGAGAGAGAGAGAGAGAAAGAAAGGCTGAGTGAAAGCAGAGAGAAAGAAAGACATAGAAAAGGAGAAGGAGACTGAGTGAGAGAGAGACTAAATGGGTGGGAGAGAAAGGGGAGGAAAGATAAATAGAAAGAAAGACAGTGATAGAGGGAAAATTCATTGTTCTCGAAAGATATATTGACCTCATTTCCTGTATCGTACCTATAGCTACATCTAAAAGTATGTATCAAGGATGACTATGAGAAACGAGAATAAATGATTCTCTTCCTGAAGATTCATTTATAAGCCTCGGTGTGCTGAGGAGACAGCGAGGGGATCGAAATGCATTGTTCTTGATATCAGATACACTTCAGCAAACCTACTGACTTCTGCCTCTCTATATACTATATAATATACGTAAAAGCATTAAGCTACAAATGTTCTTTAACAACCAATTCACTCCGCCTCGGAAATAATGATATATTTTCATAATATATGTTTACCAAAGGAAGTCGGTATCAACTTATACCTCCCTTGTTGGCCGTGTGGTTTAAGCCGCGTCACTACAGTCCTGAGTTCTTGTCTTTCGGACAAGGAATTTATTGTCAACTAGAAATGGACGTTAAAGGACATTAGTAGCTTAATGCAAACAACTACAGTTACGAATCTGGGGGTCATTCAAACCCACCTTGTGGTAACCTTTCCCCTGGCGTGTGGAAAACGAACCTGTCTTCGCGACTTACTGATGAAACAGCCAAGGAAAACTCGACTGTCTTTTATCGGCACCGCTGAATAGGTCATTGACCGCAAGGGGCCACTAGGGCACTCTTTGATGGTGTGGGTATTTACTCTCGGTTTTCCATTTATACCCTACGCCTTTTTTTAATATATCCTAGCCACAGAGTCGAGCAGTCTAAACACAATTCCTTTAACTAACAAAACATGCATTTAAGATACAGTCAGTTTTCACTACAGGAGGGTACTACTGCTTCCAGGTGTCACACTTTCGTAGTCTAGTCTTGGTGTTCCTTCGAAGGAAGCGGTCGCTAGCTCGATGCCCTTGCCCCAAACAGGTGGCCACGGGATTTCCCGAGATGATGGTCTCTGGGGGGTTACCTGTTGACGAGACTTGGTACTTGGCGTTGCTCAATTCTGATGACTGGAAGACTAGTGGTGTAGTGTATATATATACATACATACATTACATATATATTATGACTGGTAAAAATGTTCCCTTACAACAGAATTCCATCTAATAAAAGGAGCCCATAAAAACACCAAAATGTAGATATTAAGTACTATATTCAAGAAACTGCTGTTTCTCTCTTCAGGTAGGTAATGAATTGAGAGACAGCAGTCTCTGAAATATAGTACTTGCTTTCTCTGTTTTGGCGTTTTTATGGGCTCCTTTTATAAAATATTATATATATATATATATATAATATATATATATATATATATATGTGTGTGTGTGTGTGGTATATTTGTCCCATTCAGTCCGCGTGAGATGTTTATTAATTTTGACTTCCATCCCCAAGATAGAGCCAACGTACACTTGGTCGAAAGTGAGTGAGAGAGAGAGTGATTAGTTCATGATAATCTTATTATCCCCAGCGCCCACTTTCATCTCCCCTTTGATGTTCGTTACGACCACATCAAGCAAGCGAATACGGGAAGCGGGCCTGGTGAGCATGCAAGCAAGCGAATATCCCCGGTTCCCTTTGTGCTCTCTCTCTCTCTCTCTCTCTCTCTCTCTCTCTCTCTCTCTCTGTCAGTGCAAACCTTGCTATCTCTCTCTCTGTCTCTTTCACCGAACATTTTTTGTTATTTGTTTTTCTCATCGTTTAACACTTCCTTTTATTTCATTTTTTTATTTCATCTTTTATCTTTCCCTTTCTTTGGTTTTTTCATTCTCTTTTCCATGCAAAGCTTTCAGTCCCTTCTCTGTAATCGTAATTTCCTCTGGCTCTCTCTCTCTCTCTCTCATCGTGTAAAGCTTTCTCTCATTAGCTGCTTAAATGTTTTGCACGTCTTCGTCGTAAAGATTGTTGCCTGCCTTTGATTGAGTTACTGTCCTGCTGTGTCAAGTGCAGATAACAATCTAGCTTTCTTCCTGGCAAGTGAAAAAGTTTCTCTCTCTCTCTCTCTCTCTCTCTCTCTCTTCTCTCTCTCTCTCTGCGTATGAGGTAGCGCCATCAGTTCACCTCATGCGTTATGCTTTAGAGGCATTACTTCAGGTTCTTTGCAGCGTCCCTTCGGCCCCTAGCTGCAACTCTTTTCATTCCTTTTACTGTACATCCGTTCATATTCTTATTCTTCTATCCTACATTCCTGAATCCTCTCCTGACAATTGATTTATATTGCAACCGCAAAAGGTCTTCCTCCTGTGACACCATAGCTCCCAGCGATTGGCCTTTGGCCTTAATTCTCTCTCTCTCTCTCTCTCTCTCTCTCTCTCTCTCAATCACTGGTCTCTTATATTGCAACCCCAAAAGGTCTTCCTCCTGTTACACTTTTCAAACGTTTTTTATTGTCAATTTCCCTTTCATTCCTGAATGAGCTCTTCATAGGTACCAGCGATTGGCCTTAATCTCTCTCTCTCTCTCTCTCTCTCTCACTGGTCTTTTTCCATTTCCCTTAAATTGACCACAGTCAATCAGAGGCATGAGACAGAGTGAGACAGAGTGGATGACTTTCACTCCGATATCAGG
>NC_087204.1:103750071-103757571 GCF_015104395.2 Macrobrachium nipponense
AGGAAGAAGCTATCACTGGAACAATGCTGGGAAAACAGTAGTCATAAAATCTGTCTCTATCTCTCTCTTTGAAGGTTCAATGGAAGAGAAGAAGCCATCACTGTAATAGTACTATATCATTAAAACAGTATAGCTAAGAAATCTGTCGTCCTCACTGGACGTTCATCATCAAAGATGTTGTTCTTCTAGCTGACCACCACCACCGCTCCTGTGTCGCTACTTCTGCTGCAATGTCTTGGCTGGAGTCTAGTGGACTTTTGCAGGGCCGACGAACCAAGAGAGGAGGGCGGAGGGCCGGCCCTCTCCCTCCTCCTCCTCCTCCGACGGAGAGTGGGCTTGGCCACAAGTGAGAGTGGGTATAAGAGGAAGTGACTGAAACGCGGGCGCCACTTGGTGAAGAGGGACGGACACTCGCGCACTACCTTCCAAAGACAGAAAGAGAGAGAGAGAGTCAGTGAAAGGTAGACTAAAAACGGCAACGACCGCTCCTCTCTTTCGTACTATTCCTCACCGGCCAAACACCACGGACCGTCGACATGGTTAGTAACGAGATATTAAAAGAGAGATATAACAGCTCTCTCCAGTAACACTTCTACTACACCAGCCGTGAAATTATCATCTTCAATTGGTAATTCTATTCCCCTAAACGACAAAGCAAAAGCGACATCAAGTGATAAAAAAAAAGAAACAAGAAGAAGAACTAGACGCATGGGACGCGCCAGTGATCGAGACACAAGTGGGAAAATAAAACAAAGTGTTGGTTGGCGCCTTCTTCTTCTTCTTCTCTTCTTCCTGGAACGTTCTGGAGAAGATTTTAACGTATCAAAACCAAAGGAGAAATGGAACGAGCGAGGGAGGGAGCCGTTTCAAAGGCAAACACCGTCTATTACTACTACTACTACTACTGATAGCGAAGATCTCCCATCGACAATTTCCCTGTGATATAGATCTAGTTAGATTCGGTCTAGAGATTTTGTTCGTACGTTTAAGTGTTTAATCTCGAAGTTTTCGATATTTTCTCCTGCCGTGAGTGAAAGTTTTGAAAGTTTTACAATGCGGATTATATTTGGGAAGTTTTTTATTTATTTTTTTTCTCGTCAGAGAAAGCACAAAATATTAAGAATGCTGCTTCTGATGATAATAGTGGACTGATTAACTTCGGTCTTCCGTAATTTTTTTTTTTCTTCCAGTTTTTAGATAACCTGCGTTAGTGTGTGAGTAAGTGATATTGGTCAAGTGTGGAATATGTTTGTGTAATCATGTAGACTATATATATATATATATATATATATATATATATATATATATATATATATATATATATATATATACGTATATTTATATATATATATTGATATTATATGTATACTTATTATATATATATATATATATATATATATATTTATATATGCATACACATTTATGTGTGAGGTGCGTATGCATGTGACCTGGTATTTCAAGATGTGTGTGTGTGTGTGTGTGATAGATAGATAGATAGAGGGAGAGAGAAAGAATCACTTAGTACCAGCCAGCAGGTTTTGGATAGGTTCATTGGTTGAAGTCGCTGCTATCAACTTTTTTTCAAGTTAATTGAACAGTGGCATAAAAAAAGATAATTTCGAATTGTCTTATTATACGCTAGACCATTATCTCTCTCTCTCTCACCGTTTTCTATGCCCGGGGTAAATTGATGGCAAACTTTCTCATCCAGAGAATGCTGACGCTAAGTATTATATATAAATATGTATATATTATATATATAAAACACGCTGCACTCAGTGACTGGTATATTAACTCTAATAATGGCTGTTCATGAAGTCGTGTACGTCTCTACGAGATTACTTGCGAGATTTGGGAAAAAAGAAATCAGAGGCTATCTTGATTTTCTCATATTTTTATTTTTTTATTTTCTAAAGCTGGTGGCTGGAGAAAGTATGAGAACTTTCGCGGGGTTAAAAAAAAAAAAAGTTTATTCTTATTAGTGTGTGTTAATATGTTAGTGGGTGTAATTTTAGGATGAATGTGGATTTGATATATGTGTACGCAATTTATATAGGCTATATATATAAATTATACATACTGTATATATCAATGCATATGTTATATACTCATATACATGTGTATTTATATATTTGTATATATATATATATATATATATATATATATATATATAGATATATACGTATATATATATATATATATATATATATATATATATATATATATTCTATATATATATATATATATATATATATATATATATATATATATATATATATATATATGTGTGTGTGTGTGTGTGTGTGTCTGTGTGTGTGCACGTAGAATATGACCGAGATAATTTAGTTAAAATCAACAGTTGTAAAGATTCACAGAAATACTATACACCGGCTTCAGGCAGAATAAGTCTTTAAGTCTTAAAACATGCGAAAATTGCTTTCTAATTCCTTTTTATTGATTTATTTTTTTTATTTCAGAGAAAAACTAAGACGACCATAAAAAAAAAAAAAATGAGCTGAGTCTGAGGAAGACAAGCTCATCTCTCAGACCGTAATGGCGGGAACGCGCTTTGCTTTGCAACTGAAACTTGCTAGATCGCAAACTGAATTTCTCTAAATTACACCTCGTTTAAACCTTGAGAATGCGCACCTGTGCATCGCTTGCTTGCGCGTCTGTGTGCCAGATTGTACGCAAAAGTTTGTCGGTTTATTACCAGCAGTTTATCACTTGAAGTTAGATGCATTCACTTGTTTTTATTGCTCTATCAACCCGGTTCATTCCCGAGGCCTATGTAAGAAATTATCTGCTATTGGGAACAACCGCTCATATATATATATATATATATATATATATATATATATATATATATATATATATATATATACATATATAATATATATATATATATATATATATATTATACATATATATATATATATATATATATATATATATGTGTGTGTGTGTGTGTGTGTGTGTGTGTGTGTGTGATATTTTTGTAGCTGTTATTGTCGTTTTTTTTACGTTTTATAACTTTTATTTTTCATTGTTGGCGTGAACAATCACGCGTTCTTTTTCTTTGTAATAAAATAGAATAAAATAAGATTTGATCGTGTCTTCAGCTTGTCAATACAGCGATACTCTGAGCTATAAAGTCTTTTGTTTTTATACAATTCAGAGATAACGTTCAGACGCTCAGACTTAATCATCACTATGTCACAATAAAAAAAAAAGTGGTGCAAATCTTGTCAAGTAAGTTATTTTGACGATTTCCCACTCCAGATGTACGCCAGACTTTGATGATGAAGCCATTGACTCACTCATCTCAAAATACTTCAGATATCAAAACCATGCTATACAAAATACTTCAGATATCAAAACCATGCTATAGTCACTAAATCTTTTAGCGTTGATGAAACGTCCAACACTCTTTGGTGCTAGGCCTATGTTGTATTCACTTTTTGTCAGCTTTACAGTAAAATGATACTAGGCGTACGTTGTGTAACCTTTTGTCAGCCCACAAAGTAAAATGAAACAGATGATTAACAGAAGTAATCTCTCTTCCAGCGGTTCCTGCTCGTGGTGGTCACCGCTTCTTCAGTGGTCTATTCCAGCGCTCGACCTGACAAGCCTCCCGTCTCATTCGGAGGCTTCCAGCCCCTCCACGGGTCCCGCGGAGTAGGTCCAGCCTCTGGCTACAGTGCGCCTCCTCTCCCTGATCCAGGCTACGCTGCACCCGATTTAGGTGGACACGGTCTAGGCGGAGGTGGACACGGTCTAGGAGGAGGAGGAGGTGGACACGGTCTAGGAGGAGGTGGACACGGTCTGATAGGCGGAGGTGGCCCAGGACCCGGAGGTCCCACGAAGACCATTTTCGTCAATGTACCCCATCCCGAACCTCCCCCACCCCCACCACCCATTGCTGCGGGTCCCCCCCGCAAGCACTACAAGATTGTGTTCATCCGCGCTCCTCCTCCCCCTCCCCCTCCCCAGCCGATCTTGCCTCCTCGCACTGAGCAGAAAACTCTGATCTATGTCCTCCACCAGAGGCCACAGCTTCAAGAGCAGCAGGTCATTGAAGTACCAGCAGTCAAGCACAACCCTGAGGTCTTCTTCGTTCAGTATGATAACCCTCCAACTGCTGAGGAGCTGCAGCAGCTGTCAGCTGGTAACCTGAATGGCTTCTCACTCAACGCACAGCCCTTGGGCGACGCTGGAATTGGTTTGAGTTATGGTGATAGTCTAGCTTCTGGATCAGGAGTTCCATTACCTTTGGGTGGTGGTGGTGGTGGTGGTGGCGGCTTAGGAGCTGGCGCTCCTTTGCCACTGGGTGGAGATTCCCTGGGAGCTGGTGGATTTGGTGGAGGTCTTGGAGGAGGACCAGGTCTTGGTGGAGGACCAGGTCTGGGAGGAGGCCCAGGCCTTGGAGGAGGACCAGGTCTTGGTGGAGGTCCAGGTCTTGGAGGAGGCCCAGGTCTTGGTGGAGGTCCAGGTCTTGGAGGAGGCCCAGGTCTTGGAGGGGGTCCAGGTCTTGGAGGAGGCCCAGGTCTTGGAGGGGGTCCAGGTCTTGGAGGAGGCCCAGGTCTTGGAGGAGGCCCAGGTCTTGGTGGAGGCTTTGGTGATGCTGGAGCAGGTGGTGTGCCCTTGCCAGGCCTTGGTGGATCAGGCCCTGGTGGATTTGGAGCAGGTGGTGCTCCTTCGCCAGGATTCGGTGGAGGAGCAGGTGGTGTACCGTTGCCAGGCCTTGGTGGTGGGCCTGGAGGATTTGGACCCACTGGCAGGACTGGAGCTGGAGGTCTTCAGCTGGTCGTAGATGACGACGCCGATGGGCTTCCGTCGTTAGAACTAGACGACGATTTCGACAACCGCGTTGGTGCTGCGAGGACAAAGAAGTCGCCGGCGCCCGCTGCTGCTGCTGCTGCTGCTGCTGCTGGTACTGGTACTGCAGCCACAAGAGCAAAGAAGATTTCGAGCAGTTGATCGCCTCAGCCTCACTCTCATCTCTAGTCTTCCTGTGGCGGGAAGAAGTCTCCTGTTAACGCAGCAGCTGCTTCCCATCAACTTGTTGTTTTTACTCTCAAAGACATTTCTGCCTTTCATAGTTTTTCATCCACAGTACCCCCTCCACGCCTTTAGGGTGCTCAGAAGTCTTTTGCCCTGTCGCAAGATGGGTATTTTGTTGCCTTTTGCCGGTGGGAGCAGCTGGTTCTCGGGCCTGTAAGGAGAGGAGAGGGTTCAGTGCAGGGTGTACTACATGTAGCCAGTTCAGGCAAAGCCTTCCAAATTGACTTTGAGGTGAATTGCTGAACCAGCAACAGCTTCTTAACTTATTGTCATTATCTTATGTGTATATGTACATTGTAAATAGGTCTAAACACAGTTATACATTCCCCCTTTTTTTGAGCTTAAAGTTGCATAACATTGTTTACCAGTCATTCCCTATGTGTTTCCTCTTTCGTTTCTCTTTTGTTTATCTGAGCGAGTCAACTCTCAGGTTTTTATCTCGAGAACGAAATTCCGGTCTGGAAAAAAAAAAGTATGACGCTTTCTATTCTGAAAGTACATACCTACTTCTTCCCCCAAACAACCAACCGCCCCCCCCCCCTTTCCCCATCTTTCAGTATATGAACTCAACTCCCTCTCCCCCAAGTCTACCAAAACCTGCCACTTCCCCCCATCCAGTCCTGGTCAAACGAGTTTTCTCTGAACCTGAGTAATTTTTTTTGTCTTTTTAAATTCAGTTTTCCACTGACTTTCACTTGGCTGAGTATGCTACTTACACACACATATATATACACAGTATGTCAGATATATTATAGATAGATTTCTCTAGAGTCTTTGTTTTTTTTTCTATATATAAATTGTTGATTATATGGAGATATTTATTGTTAAAAGTCCGGTCCTCCTCTTCGTGGGGAACAATAATATTTTTGTACATGGCTACTGATTGATGATCTGTCCAGGCTGGTCCTTATTATAGTCTAAACAAAACTAATACCTATTAAAAAAAAAACTCAGGTAGCTACTCCTCATGGAAAAAAAAAAACACTGACATACTTCAACATTTCAAAGGCGGAAACATGTTTGTTGTTAATGTCTTCCTGCAGGCAGAGCTCTTGTTTAGTTTTTCACTTGAATCATCGATCAGGCGAACTTGCCTCCATAAGCATGTATTTTTTTTTCCTTGTTTACAATCGTTGGGAAGGAAACCTGAACCAATAGTCCTGCCATCGAGCAGATAAATGATGATAATGTTTCTCAGTAATACTTGCAGCATTTGTCCAAAATATACTCGAGGGTCTGTAGGCAGAATTAGCAGGAAGCATCACTCAACCTATATACACTGTAATAGCTTTAAGTCCAGACGTTATATGAATATACCAGTTAATTATAAGATTTTTAAGTAAACCCTATGTGCTTTTCATTCTCCTGCTTCGGAATATCTGGAAGAGTAAGCTTAACTTATCTGGAAAATAAGCTTTTCTAGACTGGTCGGTCTAGAAAAGTTAAGCTTTCTAGACTGGTCGGTCTAGAAGAGTTAAGCTTTCTAGACTGGTCGGTCTAGAGAAGTCAAGCTTTTGATGACTGGTCGGTCTAGAAAAGTGAAGCTTTTCTAGAGTGGTAGGTCTAGAAAAGTTAAGCTTTCTAGACTGGTGGTCTAGAGAAGTCAAGCTTTTGATGACTGGTCGGTCTAGAAAAGTTAAGCTTTTGAGTGGTCGGTCTAGAAAAGTTAAGCTTTTGAGTGGTCGGTCTAGAAAAATTAAGCGTGATTGGTTGATAAACTATGCAAACAGTCCAGGTCAAATGAAATATATATATTATTAAAACAATTTATTTAAAAATTTTAGTAGTCTACAGTACAATAAAAAAAAGTTACGATGAATTATCATACAAATTAAAAACAAAAATTACCACGTGCAATTAATTTGGTTGGAAGCATTAAAGTTGCTGGGCAGCTGAATTAATCGATGCCAGTATGCTATCAAACGGACGGTTGCTTAAACAAAGACATATCAAGGCTTCAAAAAGAGAGAAATAGCGAAAAAATTGAATAAACAAGAAAACGTTGAAACAGCGTCTAGAAATAATATACTCCTTTTTTGAGGGATTATAAGCCTATTTTCAAGTAATGTTACTGGCCATTATTTATGCCATAAAAGGAGTAATATGCGTATTTGAAAGACGTAATTCAATCATACATACACACACATATAAATATATAATAACGAAAAGTACATAAATTAAGGTATATAGACATTTCTACGCATGTATAATACTCACTAGATGTTTATTATACATCACCTCTCTTCTCGTTTGCCGCTTTTTGGCTTTTCACCTGTCTATCTCTATATACTTGTTTCTGCTTGAATAAACCTCTTCTTGAACTCCAAATCTGAATCTATTTCACATTCGGTAACTTTTTCGATAATTGCCTGAGATAGGTCTAACTCTAAAACAATGGAGCATATATTCATATATCAGATAAAGACCTACTGCAAA
>NC_087204.1:103765071-103813125 GCF_015104395.2 Macrobrachium nipponense
CGTGCATTTCCAGAAGTGAGTCTATTGCCAAACGTTATTGCTAAAAATAAAAGATATAGGTCTCGTACGCAGGGACTCGGGGAGGGAATTTTATTTTGGCTCTACATACAGTTTGTGTTAAGGACAACCCATTCAAGGAGAAAAAGGCATGAGATTATGCAAATGCCCGTGTTTATCATAAATCTAAACAGTAAAGTATAATAATAATAATATAATAATAATAATAATAATAATAATAATAATAATAATAATAATAATAATAATAATAATAATAATAATAATAATAATAATAATAATAATAATAATAAGGATTGTATCTGGGGACATCAGGATGGAGTTTGGAATAGAAAAATGCGCCTTAGTCAACATACAAAAAGGCAAAGTAACGAGAACTGAAGGGATAAAGCTACCGGATGGGAGCAACATCAAACACATAGATGAGACAGGATACAAATACCTGGGAATAATGGAAGGAGGGGATATAAAACACCAAGAGATGAAGGATACGACCAGGAAAGAATATATGCAGAGACTCAAGGCGATACTCAAGTCAAAATTCAACGCCGGAAATATGATAAAAGCCGTAAACACATGGGCAGTGCCAGTAATCAGATACAGCGCAGGAATAGTGGAATGGACGAAGGCAGAACTCCGCAGCATAGATCAGAAAACCAGGAAACATATGACAATACACAAAGCACTACACCCAAGAGCAAATACGGACAGACTATACATATCAAGAAAGGAAGGAGGGAGAGGACTACTAAGTGTAGAGGACTGCGTCAACATCGAGAACAGAGCACTGGGGCAATATCTGAAAACCAGTGAAGACGAGTGGCTAAAGAGTGCATGGGAAGAAGGACTAATAAAAGTAGATGAAGACCCAGAAATATACAGAGACAGGAGAATGACAGACAGAACAGAGGACTGGCACAACAAACCAATGCACAGACTAAAGAACTAGCCAGCGATGACACATGGCAATGGCTACAGAGGGGAGAGCTAAAGAAGGAAACTGAAGGAATGATAACAGCGTCACAAGATCAGGCCCTAAGAACCAGATATGTTCAAAGAACGATAGACGGAAATAACATCTCTCCCATATGTAGGAAGTGCAATACGAAAAATGAAACCATAAACCACATAGCAAGCGAATGCCCGGCACTTGCACAGAACTAGTACAAAAAGAGGCATGATTCAGTGGCAAAAGCCCTCCACTGGAGCCTGTGCAAGAAACATCAGCTACCTTGCAGTAATAAGTGGTACGAGCACCAACCTGAGGGAGTGATAGAAAACGATCAGGCAAAGATCCTCTGGGACTATGGTATCAGAACAGATAGGGTGATACGTGCAAACAGACCAGACGTGACGTTGATTGACAAAGTCAAGAAGAAAGTATCATTCATTGATGTCGCAATACCATGGGACACCAGAGTTGAAGAGAAAGAGAGGGAAAAAAATGGATAAGTATCAAGAACTGAAAATAGAAATAAGAAGGATATGGGATATGCCAGTGGAAATCGTACCCATAATCATAGGAGCACTAGGCACGATCCCAAGATCCCTGAAAAGGAATCTAGAAAAACTAGAGGCTGAAGTAGCCCTAGGACTCATGCAGAAGAGTGTGATCCTAGAAACGGCACACATAGTAAGAAAAGTGATGGATTCCTAAGGAGGCAGGATGCAACCCGGAACCCCACGCTATAAATACCACCCAGTCGAATTGGAGGACTGTGATAGAGCAAAAAAAAAAAAAAATAAAAAATAAAAAAAATAATAATAATAATAAACGCTAGCACCTTTATAAACATATACGGGTCACCCTTTTTTGCAGGCCAGCCCACCCACAGGTGAAGGAAAGCAGAAGATGGGTAAGAATTCCACGTCTGAAAAGCTTGAAGAGAGAAACTGACCATTTGAGCATCTTTCACCCTAACGTATTATGTCATCCTAATTTTTTTTATCTATATCATTAATCTTCTGTATATTGGTCACATTTTTAAGTCCTGTCAGTGTTGAATATTCAAGATATAGGAAAATTATAATTTTCTTGTTTTAGGCCACACATTCCTACAAATCAAGTCCATTTATAACACGTTCCCATTCTCGATCACATATCTTTGGAGTAAATTCAGTTTACTTTTGTTTACCATGAAACAAGAAGCTTTCAAGGGTACGTTTTCTGTGATGATTGTTTTGACGAATCAGCTGATTATCACCTTCGTGATCCAAGATTTTCATTATAAAGGGTGTAGGATACGTTTCATTTGTAACAGTAATGTTATAATATTAAATTTTATAGCACAAATAGTCACTAAATGCAATAAAACGGGACACTTTAAAGTCCATTTCAGAATTTAGACCGATGCCGCTGTAGTGTACGATGATAGCCACCATGATAGAATCCTTGATATCTCCCAATATCTATAAAGTAAAATATTTGTACCTTAACTTAGGCCAATTCGACACCAGTTTACTTTCATAATCATCGCTATGCAATTAAGACCTTAAATGTTATTATTATAAAGTTTTCTAGATACGTATGTATACATTTTAGCCTATAAAACTTATTCTTATTCACATGGTTTTACGAATGTTTGTGTTCGTACGTCTTGTGGGGGCGGGGCTGGTGGCTAGTACATTAAATAGTTTTTTGAAGCTTTTACTGAAATATCTTCGTTGAAGTATGACCATTTTCAGTGTATGTATATTAGCTCTGCATAGTAACAAAACCTATGTTTTTATTTAGTTAGTATATTTTTAATAAGTGTTATGCAAGTGTCCATTTGCATACCAATGGGTTTACACAGGTGTGCGCTTACTAAAATTAAAATAACGCGGTGTTTGTGTTTACGTGGATTTTGTCCTTTCTTCATAACCCACTTTTTTCACGTAAGACTTTAATTGATACCTAGTTTATTAATTGAATAACAATTTCAAAAACATTAATAGTTTGTCCGTCCAATTTGTGACTTGTAAATAATCACAATAATTACAACACAACTCACACACACGAATGACATAAAAACAATCATGGCACCTTAAATGCGAAAATGGTAGTTTTTATTTATTAAATCTTTGATTTATTTCTCATTCTTTAATAAGTGATCTCTTTCTGTATTTCCCTTTACCTTCTGTCAATTCTTTCTGATGAACATTATGAAGCTTTTTCCTTATGAATAGGGTAGATCTTTTGAATAATAATAATAATAATAATAATAATAATAATAATAATAATAATAATAATAATAATAATAATAATAATAATAATAATAATAATAATAATAATAATAATAAATAATAAAGCCTGAGAGAGATTAATTGATTTTTTTGTCGAGCACCAGTCGCTATAGTTAATAATAATAATAATAATAATAATAATAATAATAATAATAATAATAATAATAATAATAATAATAATAATAATAATAATAAACTGTCAGGATATCTGATAGCCATACATACGAGAGTTTTGAGATCAGACGTACGAAGGTTATCGCATGACTCGGGAGGCTGCTGCTGCCGATTCCGTGTAAATAAGAAGAAGAATCTGCCAGTGGCGATTCAGCTTTAAAAGTTGCGTGATACACCGTTGTTGCTACTCGATCAAATATTGCTAGTGTCCCATAGACGTCCACTGCCGAAATCATGGCCGGGGCGCTGATCAAGAAAGGGCTCGACCACCTGAAGAGCAAGGAGTTTCGCCAATATCTCATGAGGTGAATTAAAAGGATTATTTTTTGACAACGTTTCTGGGTATATATGGTTGCATGTTAGGGGTTAATTATAGTCCAGCGAGTGCCCCCCGGCTCCCCCTAGGAGGACTCGTCCCTCTGCCCAGCATGGTCCTCGATCGAGATTTTGGGTGACGTTTGGACCGTGCAATTGTGACTGGTCGTGACCGAAGATGATCTACCGATTTTACCGCCGGTCATTAGCCTACTAGCTAGCCATACGAATCTCGATCAAACTGGATCCCCCAGGACTGACAAGTGACCGTCTGAATTTAGGGCTACATAGGTAGTAGGGGCGGGGGTCGGGGTAGATCTTTAGTATAGCCTAGGTACCTAGGTAGTAACTATTCCAGGGGCGAGCTAGGCTATGGCAGTTGACGTTTTTCTGCAGGATTTTACCTCCTGAACAAGAATTGAAATATATTTTTGGCCGGCTGTAATTAACCTAGAATTTACACTTGAACCCTATCCTACGGTATGGGGGACCTGATGGGAATGCAGGGTTTTGGGGGGTCGACTGTAATTTTCCCCCAGGGGATAGCCTAGTAGTGTAAACACTGCGAAATGCATTTGACGCCCCAATCCCAAGTGGCTGTCGTTCCTTGATTTTCAACCAATCATAAGTGACACAGCATGTGCCACATCTTCATTCATGGGACGACGGATGAGATGAAACCAACTAGGGTAAACAACCGCAGTCGATCCGTCGTCATCGCGTGGCTGGGCCTTAGCTATTCACTCGATATTTAATTGGTGGAACAAGAATACAATTACATCTTTAAGCATACCTCAAAAGATTAAAGTTTCGTCAACATAATTTGATATATGAAAGCGCCATACGAACTAAAATAAGCATGTGAGCTTATCGTAAAATATGTTTTCAAGGCAGTTTTGAAATCCAACATGTCGGCAACCGCGTGATGTGCCGTTTGTAACCACAGCCAAGCCACCATCTTTCCCAGCCTTCCCAGCACTCATTTGAACAATGTTAGCTAATATATATAACGTTATTGATCTTACTCAAGATTGCAGTTGTAATCAGCACAATGAAACAACAATTTGTTGCCTAGCCTATATTAGTGAAAGTATGAAACTTTTTATTCCCAGGGTCATGGTTTGAACTGAAATTCATTTTTACCTTGTAATCGGTGGTTTTATCCTTACTGCCATCAAAACTAAAACTCCACAGTGCTTATTGATTGTAATTATACATGTTTTGGTCTTGATCCACTCCAAATTGCACTTGAACTACATTGATCAATGCTTTGCTTTTAAATAAATGTATTTTTGAAATTCACAACTCTGATTTGGTGACCTTAGATAATGAAGGGGAAGATGGAGAGAGAGAGAGAGAGAGAGAGAGAGAGAGAGAGATTGGGTATCGAGAGAGAGAGGGGGGGCTATTGCCAGTGTCGAGAGAGAAGGGGGGGGTTAGGAGAAAGTGTTACCAAACTCAGTTTGCCTGGCGCTATGGCCTTCGCTACCAAAGTGAATAACAGAGGCGGTGGCCCCGTTATTATATATGTATAGTATCTATATATATATTATATATATATCTATCTATCTATATATATATATATCATAATACTAATAAAAGGAGCCCATAAAAACACCAAAATGTAGAGAGAAAAGTACTATATTTCAGAGACTGCTGTCTCTCTCTTCAGGTATATGAATGAGAAAAGTTTACAGAAAAGGTGGTATTTATACCAAGAGATCCGTCCACAAGTAAGCCAATTTAGGTCACCCCCGCTGATAATCTTCCTTTAATCTTCTTAAGCGTTGGTTGAATGAACACTGCGTCGACGACATCTGAGATCCACGCCCCTTTTGAGATGTTCAATTACTGCCTTTTTCTTCTTTTTTTTAATTAGACCGATTCCATCATTTGACTCTTGTACCGGCAGTTGCTGCTATAAATTACACGTGACATATTCCAGTTTATTCTATGGTTATGTTCATTTATATGGTTGAAAATAATCGAGTTCTGTTGTCCATACCTAACTGACCGTTTGTGTTGTATTAATCTCTGGGGAAGTGATTTACCTGTAAATCCGATGTAAGATTGGTCACAGTCCTGGCATGGGATCTCATATACCCCAGAGTCTTTGGGAGATGTCTTTTGTTGGACGTTAATCAGGGATTTGGCTAAGGTATTTGGGTAGGTAAATGCAAAAGGGTTGGATTTCCCAAGGGTGTGAGTTACTCTCTTAATCGTCTCCAGGTGGGGAATTTTTATTTTATTGTTGGGTGTGTCTCTGGTCTTGTCTTTAGGGGGTCGGTAGAAAATTACGTTTGCTTTTTGAATTGCTTTCTCAATTATATGGTCAGGATACTTTAAAGGTGAAAGTTGCTTGCGAATTAGTTCAAATTCTTTTTCCAGGAAATCTGGGGAACAAATTCGTAAGGCGGCTTAAGAATAGGTTGCTAGCTACACCTATCTTGATAGTAATGTCGTGATAGCTAAAGTAGTGAATATATGAAAGTGAGAACGTTGGTTTTCTGTATATGGTAAATTTGTATTCTGTCGTGTCTCTGATTATTAAAACATCAAGAAAAGGAATTTTGTTGTCTATTTCCCATTCAACTTTAAATTTGATATATATATATATATATATATATATATATATATATATATATATCTATATATATATATGATATATATATATATATATAACACAGCCAGTCCCCGGGTTACGACAGGGGAACATCATAAAAAATCCTAAGAAAACCTTACTTTTATGCTTTGGGTGCACCGAAAACTATGTAAGCTGCGTTTCTTATTGCATTTTTTCATCAAAAAAAAAAAAAAAACCTTCAAATATTGATTATTTTGCATTTTTGGTGTCATTTTTCATCTGCCAGATCAGTGTTGTAGGCGTCGTAACCCTGGAACATGCGTCGTAACCCTGGAAATGATTTCTGATGAATATAATTCAAAAGCGCCTTAACCTCGGAACGTTGTAAGCCAAGACAGTCGTAACCCGGGGACTGTCTATATATATATATATATATATATATATATATATATATAGATATATATATATAGATATATATATATATATATATATATATATATATATATATATATATATATATATATATTAATACATTAATACCATTAATATAATTTATCTAGCCCTAAATCCCCAAAAACCGCACCAAAATTTACCACATTGGCAACCCTGTTACCTCCTATTCTGTCCGCCAGTTGGCAACACTGTCGTTGACAGATACAAAAAACCTTCACTCAAATCAGTTGTTAACGAGCGCCTGTGTTGTTTACATCACGGCCGCTCTTTATAAATTTCCTTAAACATTTTTGTGCCTTAAAGCTTTCATTATTTGTTAAATGAGACTTTATGTGAATTACCACTCACGCATTACATCACGAAATAGTGAATTAACTTTGATTTCTGTTGTGGTTCTTATCTTAAATTACGAACTTTTGCGCGACCCGGAACTACTGACCTGTCCAATTCTACAATGGATTGCCAAGAAATTACGATGCTTCCTTCTGCCAGCAACATCAGGATCTGCCCGGTTTGTGGGACAAGGATGAGTAGCAGGGAGTATGAACCCCATGACATTTGTAGCTCTTGTCGTGGACAGGTTTGTGACTTGACTCTCGTTGTGACGTATGTAAGCCCTGGTCTGACGAGGATATGACTGCTTATATGAAACGCCAAACAATCTTGCAGCGTAAAAGATCGGTTAAGGAGAAAAGAAATCGATTGCTAGAACTGTATCTAACGAATTCTTTGACTTGGGCGCTCATGGTTCTGGCTCTTCGGTTTCGGTATCGTACGACTCCGATTCCGAATTGATTGATGCTTTGCCCCCTGTACAACCGGTAATTAGTGAAGTTATTTCTGATGTAGATTCAAAGATTTTGGCAATGGAAACTACCTGGAAACAGAATTTTAAGAAATTACAGCTTAGTCTAGATAGAGATATTTCAGCTAAGTTTAACAATCTGTCAGAGAATTTTCAAGAAGCCTTTACTAGAATGTCTAACACTTTTAGATTCATTTTCAGCTCCTCGTCAGGTACCTGTCGACAGCACCATGGGTAAGTGCTACAGATACCCCAGCTTGTGAACCCCGTCGTGGCGAAGGACTGAGGGGGGATCCGGTCCGGGCAGGTGCCTAACGAATCTTTACCCAACGTGTCCCCTGTTAGTCCCGTAACAGTGCCAAAGGGCGCTTATTTAGGAGAAGGGGGGAGGGATATTAGTGTCAGACCTAAGATAGCTAGTCGTCAGGATTTTACTTACTAGGGGAAGTTTCTAAGTTAGGATCTGACGATGATGATGACGATTCGTGTGATATTGATGTTTCCTCGAATGGATGTCATGATGTAGAATTCAAGAAACTTTTTTATTTAATTTTGATTTTTCTTCCTCAGGCGAAGCCTAAAGAGCAGAAGCAGCCTCCGCCTCGTTGTATTACAGAAGGGATTTTTCTTGACGTCCTTCCCGGTCACGGGAATTTTTACGTTTTCCCTTTGCCCAGAGGTTCGCGAGAGTGAGGGCGGACGTTGCCGCTAAACTTTCGAAGGTGATCGGGGAAGGGAAGAGGAAGCTCTCTTCTCTTCTATGACACCGGAGAGGAGTTTACCAGGTGGCGGATGATTCTTCATTCTCTCGACCCCCAATCCAAATCCTGATTTTGTCCGACTTTCAAGTCAACCCTTGCTATGGAGTCTGTTATGAGCTCCTTACAAGAAGCTCAATCCTTCAATATGTGGGTCCTCGGAGGGCTTTTAATGTATATCAAGGACTCCGGGTTTGTTCCTCCTGATGCTCCTCTTTTTGAGAAATTCTGCTCATCCATTTTAATCGCTTCTGTACATCAGAACGAGCTTGCTGCTTCAATGCAGGCCTTTCTTGTTTCTCTAAGGCGTAACCTGTATTTGTCGCAGTTACCCTCCTCTGTATCGGAGATTCAGAGAAACCCGTCTGTTGTCCTCTTCTCCTTTTGGCGATTTCCTTTTCGATATTTCTGTGCTTTCTGAGGTTTTGAAGGAACATCAGGTGATGCCTCTTCCCAAGCTCACTGGGCCTTATCAGGAGCTTTTTCCTCTGGTCTTCCTCCCGTTCCTTCAAGGAGTAAGCGTAAGTTTAGGGCCAGATCTGTACCTTCTGCTCCAGCCCAACAACCTCCTTCTGGCTCTTTTTTCCAGAGTACATCTCAGGTTTCTGGTGCCTGTACTTCATCTCTGGTGCTCACCCTTTGAAACGTGGGAGAGGTTCTTGGCGTGGCTCTAAGGGCAGAGAAAGAGCTCAACCTCCAGGAGGACCTTCTTCTTCTTCTTCTTCCTTGTCTCTGCGTAAGAATTTTCGGAAGTAGGAGTCATCAGCTCGCCTGGAGACCGCAGTAGGAGCTTGTCTCTCCCGCCATTGGTCAGCTTGGCAGGGGAGAGCGGTGGATGCTTGGGTGGTGGAGGTCCTGAAGGAAGGTTACGAGATCCCTTTTGTTTCCAGACCTCCACTTTCCAATCGTCCCTCTCGAGTTCAGCAGTTATTCCCCTCACTCAATCAGGGGTCAAGCCTTGGAGAAGGAGCTTTCGGCCCTCTTGGAGAAGGATGCCATAGAGCGAGCTCCTCCTTCTCCCGGGTTTTACTCTCGGATGTTTGTAGTTCTAAAGGCCTCAGGTGCCTGGCGCCCCATCATAGATCTTTCGGTTTTGAACAAGTTCATTCTAAAGTCCAAGTTCAGGAATGATACGGTCCAGACTGTTCTTTCATCCGTCAGGAGGGGGGACTGGATGATTTCCATCGATCTGCAGGATGCTTATCTGCAAATCCCCATCCATCCAAGAAGCAGACCTTACCTTTGGTTTTTCACGGACTCGGGAGTTTTCCAGTTCAAGACCCTTTGTTTCGGCCTCACCACTGCTCCACAGGTCTTTTCTCTGGTGATGGCTCCTGTTTCAGCTATTCTGCATCAGTTAAATGTAAGGATGCTTCGGTATCTGGACGATTGGCTAGTCCAGGCCGAATCTCTAGAGAAATGTCTCCGGTCGATGGAGATAGTTCTGTCTCTTTGTGTCGAGTTGGGCATTCGTGTCAACTTCGACAAGTCCAATCTAATCCCTTGCCAGATCATGACTTATCTGGGGATTGTTTTGAATTCCCAGATTTTGAGGGCTTCTCCCGCTCAGAAATGGATAGACAAGCTTCTGAGTCTGATCGAAGAATTTTTGTCCTCCGTAACGCAGCCAGTTTCTCTTGTAGGTCTCTCCTGGGCCATTTGTCATCCCTCATCCAACTGGTTCCCGGAGGTTGTCTCAGAATTTGGGAAGGTCCCTTTCAGTCGACACTTCGCCAAGTCATGGGATTTCGTGTCCGAGGACACGATAGTCGCCTCTTCTCCACAATGTCGGAAGGATCTCCGTTGGTTGGGGATGCAAGTTCACCGTCTCAAGTCAGGGACATCTCTTCTTTCGGTTCCTCCGGACCTAATGTTTTGGTCAGACGCCTCGGATCAAGGTTGGGGTGCACACCTGGGCTCCGAAGCCACTTCGGGCCTTTGGTTAGAGGAGGAGAGGATCATGTCAATAAATTGGAGGGAACTAAGGGCAGTGTACCTAGGCCTTCTTTCATTTCAGGAACAACTGTTGGAGTCGGTTGTCGCGATCTTTGTCGACAACACCACAGCAGGTCTCGTACTTGAGAAACCAAGGCGGCACACAGTCGGATCTTCTCACTCAAGAAGCCCGATCAATCCTGTGTTGGGCAGAAGACTGGGGGATTACGTTGGTCCCTCAGTTTATCCAGGGCCATCACAACGTCTTAGCAGACGCCTTGTCGAGACCGAGCGAAGTTCAAGGTCGGAGTGGACACTTTGCCAGGAAGTCTTCGACAGCCTCAGGAAGAAATGGCCTGTCACAGTCGATCTTTTTGCCACCCCACTGAATTTTCGGTTGCCAGATATTCTTAGCCCCTTACCAGACTCCTCAGAGTGCCGGGACAGACTCTCTTTTGCAGGACTGGGAGGGACTTCAAGCCTATGCTTTTCCTCCGTTCTCTCTGGTTGAGGGGGTCAGTCCTCAACAAAGTGATGGGCAACCAAGCGTCTGGATCTCACCTTGATCGCCCCCTTCTGGCCACAGAAGGAGTGGTTTCCCGACCTTCTGGAAGCACTGGTGGAACCCCCCATTCGCCTCTCAGAGAGACCAGATCTTCTCAAACAACCCCATTTTCATCGGTTCCATCAGAGGCTCCACATGCTTCATCTTCATGCCTGGAGACTGTCAGGAGGTTCTCCAAGCACGAAGGGTTCTCCTCCAGAGTGGCGCGACAGTTGGCTCTTGCAGACGGCAATCAACCAGAGTAAATTATCAGGCTAAATGGTCGGTTTACAGACGTTGGTGTAAGTCTCAAGGACATTCAATTTCTAGACCTTCCTTACCGAAAGTAGCGGAGTTTTTAGTTCATTTACATCATGACAGGGCCCTGTCACCTTCGTGCATTAAGGGTTATAGGTCTATGCTTTCCTGTGTTTTTAAGGCAAGGCTCCCTGAGATCTCTTCATCTTATGTCATTAGAGATTTACTTCGATCTTTTTCCTATCTCGACCCAGGCTGCAGTGTTCGCCTCCGACATGGGACGTTAACAAAGTCCTTCAAGCCTTAAGGTTCCCTCCGTTTGAGCCTCTAAATTCTGCCAAATTTAGGGACCTCTCTTCTAAGACACTCTTCCTTGTCTCACTGGCTACGGCCAAGAGGGTGGGTGAACTGCAAGCACTCTCTTTTCTGGTTGCCAGATCTGGACAAGACATGATTTTGTCATACCTTCCTGAATTTGTCGCAAAGACTGAATCGTCATGATAATCCCATTCCCAGGTCTTTCGTACTGAAGTCGCTGGTCGACTTTGTTGGTAATTTAAATGAGGAATTAGTTCTTTGCCCTGTTAGGGCGCTCTCATGTTATTTACGCCGCACGAAGGACATTCAGGGTCGTCCCCGTCATCTGTTTTGTTTCACCCCGAAATGTCAAGAGACCTATTTCAAAGAATGGTGTATCCTTTTTCTCAGAGATCTGATCGTTAAAACTGGTGGTTCGGCTGCTGGGGAAGACCAGACGCCGAGAGCACACAGTATTAGAACAGTTGCTACATCAGTAGCTTTATGAAGAACTCTCAGTCGCCAAGGTGCTTGAGGCGGCGACTTGGCGTTCTAATTCTGTGTTTGCCTCTTTTTACTTGAGGGATATTTCTCTAGTTCTAGGCGACCTTCGTTCTTTGGGCCCGTTGGTGATGGCAGGACAGGTCGTCAGACAGGAGAATTAGGTAGTCTTCCTGTTTTACGTTTGGTTTGCTACCTGTATATTATTCATTAATTTTTGTTTTGTTGTATATATTTTTTGTTTTTGTATTATAACCCATGGCAGTTTTTGACGTAGTTATAATGGGAATTAGGCAGTTTGGTATTTAGGTGTTGTTGATGACAAGGACTGACTGCTTGGCAACTCATGCTGCTTCCATTGTCAGTGTGAAATGGTTCCAGCCACTGGGTTGTCGGCACTGGCGACTACACTTCTCCCAGAGTCCCGAGCTGACCTAGGAATAGCCACTGGTTCGCTTGTCCTGACGACTCCTGCTTCTTCCACTGTCCTGGACAGGGAATTAGTCGATGGATCGTCTGCTGTCATCTGGTGACTCGCTCACCATCTACTTTTTGTCTCACCTGTTTTCTCGGAGTCAGACACTCGTGTGAGATCAGGCGACATTTAGTAGCCCTGAGTTTCTTGTTGACGAAGTCGGTTGCGTTGATACACCCCCGATGATCGTGTAACATGAGACCAGGTTGGACTGTCAGGCATTCGTCCTTCGGAACTGAATCGCCTTTTTGCTCCGCGCTCTCCTTTCTCTTGGCACCAGACAGCTCGAGTTAGGAGTTGCTCATGAGCCGATTCGTTGCTGGCGACGTCGGGTTGCGTTGATACACCCCTAAGGTTTGCTTAGCTTTGAATCGCCCAGACAGTCCAGACACTCATCCTTTAGGGAAAGAATAGTGCTTGATAGTCTTCAGGGTGCAGCCTTGCTGTCCGCAATTCGTCTGACTGGTCACCTGGTCAGTCACCTGACTTCAGTACAGACGGACTGACTATGCACTTACTCCTTGTCCTGTGCTACCGCAGTTTGGTGGCGGATTATGGTAGGAGACTTTGAGTTGTTAGTATCTTAGACCTTGGGTTGAGTTTTGACTGCCTATGATATATATTTCTTTGTTTGTTTCTCCTGTTCTGTCCGAAGGGGAAATTGTATTCAGATTCCCTCCTCCTTTTCAATGTGGTTAATCGGGCTAGATAAATTATAATAAGGTAATGTTTATTTAATTATATGGAATTTTTATTCTAAAATTAATATTAATAATACTTACCTGTATAATTTATCTAGTCCCACCCATCCTACCCCACGATCTGCCTATCACAACTGATTTGAGGGAAGGTTTTTGTATCTGTCAACAACAGTGTTGCCAACTGGCGGACAGAAATAGGAGGTAACAGGGTTGCCAATGTGGTAAATTTTGGTGCGGTTTTTGGGGGATTTAGGGCTAGATAAATTATACAGGTAAGTATTATTAATATTAATTTTAGAATAAAAATTCCATATATATATATATATATACAGTGGACCCCCCGTATTCGCATTCTCCAGATTCGCGGACTCACACATTCGCGGATTTCTCTCGGAACGTTTCCCTGCTTATTCGCGGAAAATTCGCGCATTCGCTGTATTTTTCTATGATAAATATCCACAAATTCCTGGTTTTTTTGATGAATTTCATCATAAAATGCACTTTTGTGATAAAACTATTAAAAAAACCATGTAGGAAAATTTCTAGTGGGTTTTTCTTGAGTTTTAACTAACAAAATAGGCTGTTTTTAGCATTTTTTTACAGGGTTCCAAACATTCGCGGATTCTAACTATTCACGGGGGGGTCTGGTACGCATCCCCCGCGAATACGGGGGGACCACTGTATATACTGTATATATATATATATATATATATATTTATATATATATATATATATATATATATATATATATATATATATACACATATACATACATATATATATACAGTGGACCCCCCGTGTTCGCGTTCTCCAGATTCGTGGATTTCTCTTGGGAACGTTTCCCTGCATTATTTGCGGAAAATTCACGCATTCGCAGTATTTTTCTATGATAAATATCCACTAGTTCCTGGTTTTTTGATGAACTTCATCATAAAATGCACTTTTTTGTGATAAAACTATTAAAAAAACCAAATGGAAATTTTTAGTGGGTTTTCCTTGAGTTTTAACTAACAAAATAGGCTGTTTTTAGCATTTTTATAGGGGTTCCAAACATTCGCGGGTTCTAACTATTCACGGGGGGGGTCTGGTACGCATCCCCTGTGAATACGGGGCGTCACCACGTATATATATATATATATATATATATATATATATATATATATATATATATATATATATATACATTATACATATTGATTAACTGTTGACGTTAACGAAGCTTGTCATAATTTTGTGGGACCAAGTAAAATCTATTATATTTTCTAAACTTACTTTAAGCATTGACTCTTTGGATTTTATCCTCTGAAATCAAAATCGAAGTAGAGGTGCTTTGACTCTTGAACTTTTTTCCTACGTTGATATGTAGCTTTTTAAGCTGTTTGCTATTACTCTTTGAATTATTAATTAACTAAAATCTATTATATTTTCTAAACTTACTTTAAGCATTGACTCTTTGGATTTTATCCTCTGAAATCAAAATTGATAGTAGAGGTGCTTTGGCTTTGAACTTTTTTCCTGTTGATATGTAGCTTTTATTGCTTTGCTTATTACTCTTTAATATTAATTAAACTATTTTTATAATTAGTTCATTCATACTTTGTATCATTGAGAACATTTTACAATATGTTGCTCTGTTTGGTTCAGGTTTATTATAGTTGTACAGTATATTTATTCAATTTGACTCTTTCTTATATGTTTTGAAGCTCTACAAACATATTCAGTATTAGCAAATTTTGTCATTTAGTAACTTTAACTAATATTTAAAGCCTAAATTCATGAAATATTGTACTACTGTGTTTTCATAACTTGTGAATATGAAGACAGTAATTCTTGTGGAAATATGTTACTGCAATTAAAATTATCATTGTTTAATGTAGGTATAATATAGTACTGCTTTAATAACATTTTTCGTTCTCTGTTACAGCACGCATTTTTGGGGTCCTATTGCAAACTGGGGAATTCCAATTGCTGCAATTGCTGATACAAAAAAACCTCCAGAGATCATAAGTGGCAAGATGACATTTGGTAAGTGTGCGATTTGGTAACCCTCAAAGGGGGTACAAGGGGCCATTGGCTATTGTGCAATTATGGAGAGACCAGGAAGTGATTGGTTGTTCTCAATTAATAGCTCAGAGGACTTCCTCTTGTCCTCAGCTTTTCTTTGCTTCAATCATAGATTTCTCTCGGTAAAAGCTTTAGGTAGGGGTGATGTATATTTGTTTCCACACTTCATCTTTTCACCTTCATATGTGTGGCACCAGAGTGTTTCGCTTTCAGTTTTAAGTAAGTCTTTATGGGATGAGGTTGCTACCCCAACAACATAGATGCTCAATGGGCTTGTAGGTTAATACTCGCCAGGCACGGGCCAGATTCGGTGTCATTTAATTTCTCTGGTCAAATGACCTGTGATTTTTATATACAGAAAAAACAGTAATTTCTTTCGTATCTATCTTCATTAACTGCTAAGTCATTATATAGATTGCATTTAGGTAACTTCCACAACATTACATTTTCATATATACGTACTTTATCCAGCAGCAGTTCTGAAGTTTCATTGACATTTTCACATGCGTATATACTTTATCCAGGCAGCTGTTCTGAAGTTTTCATTGACATCTTTTCCACCATGCATATATACCTTTATCCAGCAGCTGTTCTGGAGTTACATTGAACATTTTCCACACGCAGCATATACTTTAGCCAGCAGCTGTTTCTGAAGTTTCATTGACATTTTCACACGCGTATACTACGTTATTCCCAGCAGCTGTTTCTGAAAATTTCAATTGACATTTTCACACCGGTAATATAACTTTATCCAGCAGCTGTCTTCTGGAGTTTCATTGACATTTTTCACGGAATGCGTATAATACTTTACATTCCAGGCAGCTGTTCTGAATGTTTCATTGACATTTTCACATGCGTAATATACCTTTATCGCCAGCAGCTGTTCTGAAGTTTCATTGACATTTTTCACATGCGTATAGACGTTTGACAATTTTCACATGCGTATACTTTATCTCCAGCCAGCTGTTTATGAAGTTCATTTGACAGTATTTTCATCATGCGTATATACTTTATCCAGAAGCCTGGTTCTGAAGTTTCATTGGACAAATTTTTTCACACGCGTATTAACTTTATCCAGCAAGCTGTTCTGGGTTTTCAGTTTCTTGACATTTTGCACATGCGGTATATACTTTATCCAGCAGCTGTTCTGAAGTTTTCATTGACATCTTTCACATGAGTATATAACTTTATCCCAGCAGCTGTTCTGAAGTTCATTGAACATTTTCACATGAGTATATACTTTGGACATTTTCCACATGCGTAACTTTACTTTGCCAGCAGCTGTTTCTGAAGTGTTTCATTGACATTTTCACATGCGTATAGTACCTTTATCCTAGCAGCTGTTCTTGAAGTTTCATTGACATTGTTTTTCACCATGAGTAATAACTTTATACCAGCAGCTGTTCTTGAAGTTACAATTGACAATTTTTCACATGGCGCATACTTTATCCAGCAGCCTGTTCGAAGTTCATTGACATTTTCACATGCGGTAGACTTAATCTCCAGCCAAGCTGTTTCGGAAGCTTCCATGTAACTGAAGCCCTTTGTTTCCAGTTCCTCTTCCATTCTATGTATCCAGGACCTTCAAAGTTCCTGCAAGCAGTGTTCCTTTAGCACTTTACAGTATTAATTTTACGGTCATGTTATTTTTTTTTTCTTATGAAACCACCATGTTAAAAGTATTTTACGCTCATTTTATGAAACACCATTAAAGTACTTTACTTCAGCAAGCTTTACCTAATGTTACTTTTACCTGCACTCATCATTGCAATACACTCCTTGAACACCTGAATAGTCCTGGTCACTGACCAGGGGTAATTCAGGTGTTCAGGTAAGTAATTACAATATTAGTTTTATTATGAAAACTTCATTTTTCTTCATTACCATCTTATAAATGGTCAGATGATGGCAGTTGTTCCATTAGTTGAGTAAAATTGTTTATGCAAGAGATTTAAGTAATTGCAAATGTAAACCACAGTTGCTAGTTGTTATTACCTGGCTATAGATGTGATAGTTTTACTTCAGAACATTTTTGTTTTGTTTCATAATTGGTCTTGTTTATGAGAGATGACTGATTACTTGTCCATTACACACATTTTTTATATTACTTGTTTCCTATTTTTTTTTACTTGAAAATGATGTAACATGTTAGGACTAGGGTAGGAAGAAAAGCCTGCAGTAAATTGAAGATGTAAGATGTTTTTAGAGATAGGTGCCAATTCTCTTTTCTCATTAATATTTCTTGAAAGCAATAAGTTAAGAAATGATCATGCACCCTGAGTATGTAAAAACATCAGATTTATTTAGACTGTTTGTCTTTCTTTGCCATTTGTAGTGTAGCATATTCATTAACATTTAATGTATGTTTTTCACTTTTGGGAGCTTAGAAATTTATGATTGTGCATAACTATTTTATTAGGAATGGTGAAATATGAAGATGATTGTTATTTCATATGTACTACATATGCTAAATACTAGAGGATGGTTGTGAATTGTGAAATTAATTTTGATCTTGATTTTTCAGCCTTGTGTCTGTACTCTGCAATTTTTATGAGATTTGCCATCAAAGTGCAGCCAAGAAATCTATTGTTGTTTTCTTGTCACTTTACAAATGAAACAGCACAGTTAATTCAGGTAAGATTAGTACCGTAATAATTTTCTTTTTATTTTTGTTACAAGTAGATCCTTTTCATAAATTGTTTTAAATACTGTCAGGCTTGCTTACAGAACAGCAGCCTCTTATTCTAATTGTGCAGTTAACTGTTAGCTAAAGCCATTTAAGTAATAATTACATAGTTAAAGAAAAATAAAATCAGTGAGATTTTCCCTGCCAGGACAGAACATAAAGTTGCAGAATTATCTCTGAATATTCCTAGAGTTGATTGACAATCCTATCTGTTTCGGCATTTCCATTGAGTGTGGAATATTTATTAAATGAAAGTTTTGTAGGTTGCTGTTGTTGTTTGGCTTGCTTGGCTTGCTAGGAAGCACAGTGATACATGAGCAGTACGTACTGTACTACATAAATTTAAGAAACTGTATTTCTTATACCATACGAAACCTGTATTCACTGACTAATGTTGCGACATCTTTTGCAGGCTGGTCGATTGATAAACTACGAGTATATGGGGGGCAAAGAGAAGGCAGCAGAAGCAACTGCAGAGAATACTGCTGTGACTACCTAATTGGTGAAAAATGTATATGTTGATGTTTTTAAAATTGTTAAATACCTCTCCTAAGGGAGACTGTTACCCATCTAGAAAGTGCACTGAAGTTGTATTAGAAATAGACAAATTTTTTTACGTTATATTATTTTGGGCACAAAAATTAATGTATAGAGAAAGGTATTTAGAAGATTACTTTTGAATTAATTCCCAAGCAATTAGTGTTTAGGAAAATTACTGAAATTTAATTTTATTTTGCAGCAGATGGGTGCTTAAGGACTTGCATAGAATGATAGATGTGTGTATGTATGTATATTTTATGGTTGTGGCTTTCAAGTACGTGATGAAAGTTTAGTATGATCATTTTTAGCATTTCACTTTCTGGATAACTGCATTTACATGTTATTTAGGCAAACTGCACAACTTAGTATTTTTTTGTTTTTATTTTTAATTTTATTAGTATAAATGTTCGGTTTCTGATGTCATTACATCTTTACAGTCTGCTATGTTGAGGGAATCTGGTATGGCACTGTGTATGGAAACATGGTGGTCTTATCAGGCAATGTAAGTTCCATTGAGGAGAATCAGTTCGTGATCATCAGTTTTTCTTTATATCACTCTTGCTTTGAGTTACATTTTTACTTAAGAAAATTTTAGAATGGTACAAGTCAGCTCATACCAGCACAAGACAATATTCATAACTGAACAATGACTCGTGTATAGTACTGTACATATTTTGAAATCTCTTAAATATTTCAGTGATTTAGATTATTTGCATTCTCAGTGTTAATGATTGCAGTAAAGTTGTACTATTCATGTTCTGACAGTAGATGGTGTGTCAACTTCCAAATTCTGATAGCTATTGGAAAGCTGCTCTCCAGAAGCCACTTTATGGTAGTATTAGGAAATCACATTTTGGTAACAGGAAGTCAGCTGTTATGAATCAGCTCAGTTTTAGTGGTTCCTTTTACCTAGTGATCCTGTCCACTTACTAATATTTGGGAACATGTAGGTATGTATTTTGTTGTTTGATCATCAGAGCATTTTATTGTTTGTAGTTTTAGAGTATATCAGCTAAGCAAGGAACCCTTCATGATCCCTGTGTCTTGAAGTTTTGGGTTGTATTTTCCATTTGTCTGCATTTAATTTTTCACAAAATCATTTTATTGCTTATAATTAGTGTTTTTAGTTAGTCTGTTGTATGTAATTTAGTGAATTGGGTTACAGAAAAACATCATTGTGGGGACTGTTATTCTAGTGCTAAAATTTCTGGAAAGTTTTCTTTTGTTGCAGAAATAATGGTAAAAAAAAGTCTATATGAGAGTATTCATGGTATTTAAATGTTCAGACTCAAGGTGTGTTTTATGTATTTTTAAATTTTCTTCCATTCCCTTGCTTCCATCAACTGGCTTCACAGTTCCTGCTCCAATGGTTGCTTCCTGTTCAAGAACTTCACAAATCTAGAAATATGCAATTGTATGGTTGAAATACTTTGTGTTAATATGTATAAGAGAGGCACTCTTACAAGCTTCATCTTCACAATGGTTAATTCCACTTCAGTTTATGATGTTGCTTACCAACCATCTTGTGTTAGTCAATCTTAGTGGTGAAAAGCATTGTGTCACTCTTATTCTTCTTGTTCCTAGCATGTTTTTGAACTGACTTCAGTGAAAATTGACTTGAAATTCCACCTATTAGCCAAGATGGACAGTGAATTATAGTAAATTGCCTGTACATACCTAGTTAAGTTTAAAATCAATTGTTTTGTTCCAGTCACTTTAGATATGTACAATGTGTGGAAGAATTGTTTCACCACCTCACATATGATTTCAGTTTGAAAAAAAGTAGTATTTTGCCACCACAAATTTGTAAAGTGCTGTATATGTGAGGATGTTTGTTAGAGTTATGTACAGAAAATATTGGAATTTTTAGGATGTGAGTACAGGAATTCTACATTTTTAAGTAGGTATCTGGTTCAAATTTGTAATGAAAGTCAAGTTCCTTGTATTTTTAAAGACTCAACAACAATAACCTGCAACCTGCTGTAACACTCAAGTAGATTATGTTACAGTAATCTTATTCTTTTGTTACTTAATTAACACAATTTTCCCATGGATTATAGAGTTTACCATAATTTTAGTTTTTAACACTTGGATTAGCTATATTTTAAGGGTTTTAAATTAGCATATAACACTTTAGGTTGCTCCTAGCAGTTATTGTGCCGTTCAAAAACAGTACCAGCCAAACAAGCAACTTTCTTATCACTGATATAAATAGAAATCTTAAAATTTTTTATTTTTCTATAGAGCTTCACTTGTTAGAAAAGGGTTAGTGAGTAGAACCCTCATACTTTCTATAATATATGTAGCTGCAATTTATAATAGGAATCCCAGTAGGACAAATGGATTTTTTGTCTGATTTATAAGTGCATGTTGTAATATATATAAAAAGTGATTTCATAATTAGGTTAAAATTTCAGCTCCCCTTTAGACTGATCACTCAAGCACACACATACGAGCCTTTTAAATTTGAACATGTATGTTTACATATTAAGCCCAAAGGATTGTTTTCAGAGTATACATTTAAATAATAGTTGATATCTATTGCAACTATTCATTTTAAATTGATTTAGCAACAGTAATAGTGAAGTAAATGTGTTGGTGTAGATATTCATTGGAAAAGGTATGTGTAGCTCAAAAGAGCAGAACCATAGATTTCTGATAAATGAGAAAAAGACAGCCAAAATAAATACTATATAATTACCAAGTGTCCATATGACAAATCTAGTTTTACTTACACTATAATGTATTTTGGTAGGTTACTTCAACAATGATTAACATATTGAAACTAACAAAATAGTTATTGCTCTTACACTTAGGAAGGTAACTGCCCACCATTGGCAGCTCTTCTAAGTTTGCTGTTCCCTTCACTTTTAGCGTTGGTTTAGCTTTGGTCTGCTGGTGATCAGATGTTGTGTTAAGTACTTTTGAGTTTTCTTCACTGTTTAAAGCTTTTTCACATATTCACAGTCTATAATGTTTATTGTTTTAAACCTATGGGTGAGAAGTATTTAGTTTTTGTTCTATCCAGGACAGAGGCCTTTACGAGTATTTATATACCTGGTAGTACTAAGTTTGCAAAACTTCACTTTCTCATATATCTGTATAATGTCATTTTCTGTATTTCCATTTTTTGTATTATTGATGATCTTGAATTTATTACTAATTTATGTTGGTGAATTTATCACACACTTACATGGGTATTATTATACATACTTGGTCTTATGTTGTATAATTATTGCATCAGTACTAGTTGTATCATATCACAGTAATCATTATAGAATTTCTGGTTTTCTGGTATGTCTCGGCTATTTGGTACAATTTGTCATTTTGTGGTGATGTGAGTGGAATGAGTTCTCTTCACACTTCTGGCTGAATTCCCACCTAGTCAGGTCTTCATTGGTGCCACTTTTACTTGATTTCCTGAACCTTCTGGTCCTTTGTGTTGGTATTTCCATACCCATTACTCTTTTTTTTTTTTTTTTACTTTGATCTGTCCCCTCCTTGTAAATCTGTAAACCACTGAAGTTTTGAGATAATTCGTTTTCCAACTTCAGTACAGTAGTTTGACCTGAATTGGCACAGGCAGCCTGTCTCCATAATTTTTGAAGTCCATCCAGGCCAGAGAAGTGGAGCCATAGTGATTATCTACCCTGGGACAGGAAAACAGAATCATATATGTTTAGACCTTTTTGAAATCATGAAAGGAGACTTGAGACTACTTCTCTCACCTCTGTAAGATGAGGAGGTGAAGTTTCTTGTAGCATGAAGCATTTTCAGTTTTGGCAAAGTTTGAGCATGATTGAATTTTAGTCACTCCATATCTGTTGGCAGCTGTTCTATTGAGTAAGAAACCAGTGCAGTCAAGCTAAGTGTTTTAAGGGTGTCCTACACTGCCTCCTTTATGATCTTGGGCCAAGAATGAACCTCGGGTTACTTGGCTGCTTCAAGAACATGATATTACCTAAGACTTTGATATGTAAAGAGCCATATTTAAGTTTCCTTTATGCCTGAATTGGTTATACCACTGGTGCTGAACCTTGAATTTTCGAGGTGATCTGGCAAATCCCTATTTGCAAATCATATCAATTTGCTGAAGATGATTAGTAGATTTCATAGATACACCCCCAGTATTCTCAATAGGTGAAGTTTGCATTTTTTTTCAGCAATTTATGTTGACAAGGTACTTTTCTACCTATTTTTGTTGCTTTATGATCTTTGTGGTAAGCGTGGTTATGAATTATTCTTGTAAAACAGTAGTCCCACTGGGATTTGCATATTCCAGGCAAAGAGGTAACCTATGTGAAACCTGAAAAGGACAACAGTATGCAAACCCAGCAGTTACAGATTTTTGTTGTCCTCATTAACTCTTCCATTAGAATTGCCTAGGTTACTGTTTTAGTTTTCTTATCACCTACAAGGCTGCTAGGAGAGCAAAAGTCTTTGCTTTTGTGGTTAGCGATTACTACCGGGTATTCCCAAAAGGGGGTTATCACTTACAGTGTGCCTTGCACATCATACTGGAGATTGTACAGTAATTTTTGGGCCCAGGTGCATTGCTTTCTCCTTTTACTTTTCAACGGTTCCTTTTAGTCTCTTTCCACGAAACTGTTCACATTTTGACATTTTACTTTACGGCAGTTTTCACTTGTCATTTAAGAAGATATCCTTTGGGTGTCTCAAAATGCTGCTCAGTGATATTGTTGAACTTTATGGTGATAATGATTTTAATTATAACTTGGTACCGTCTTAAATCAGTGCTTTGCTAGTTATAAAGACTATTGAACATGATTGATCACACCATACTTAGTGTTAAGGAAATGTGTGAAACAAAAATATGAATAACTTTAATTTTTTTACTGTTCAAATTTAACTTTAGAAAAAGACAGTTTATAATTTTTTTTCATTTAATTTAGATATCAGAATTTCATAATAAGTTTTGAAGTGTGTTGTACAATACACTACTGTTTACGAGTTGCAAACTTCAAAAAAATATAAAGTATTCAAGATAATAGGGAAGAGATATCAATATGAAACATGTTAGTACATGTAAAAGCTGGAAATTGACATTGGTAAGTTGATGAAAACTAGGATGTATTCTTGGTTTAGGTTTGATTTTACCCCAGTCTTCCACTCATGATATGTTTTTTTACTTTGTATCACTGATATGTTCACCATAAAGGATATAACATTCAAATGTTACAAGGCCATTTATGTTAAAAATTGCAGTGTATATTACAATAATATCATATGGACAACATACTTGTAAATGTCCTTGAAAAAAGTAAAGTGAATGAGAGAAATGTAGATGATACATCCAAGACTTGTGAGAGTTTATGTTGATATATTACTATTGCTATGTGAAAGGAAAGTGTAATTGAAATGGATGTGATGTGATAAATAATATTCTGAGGAAAGGAAGCTTTCTTAGAAATAAGAAAATTTCTCAATTTTTGCATGAAATAGTTTTTAAAGATAATATAAGGAGTGGGATATGATACACATAACCAATGTAAGTAGACTTATATGGCTGGTTTTTTAATTGGTAGTATTTGAAGTAAACTGTATTAAGTGTATATAAGAACATTTGTTTTTTGTGAACATATTCCAAATTGTCTAGATAAAGACAATGGTGCCTTCAAATATATTTCAGACACTTGTTGTAGCTCTGTAAGAGAAAACTTTGCACAGCTAGAGTAGCTTCATCATGAGACATGAAATTGGTACTTGTTAGTCATCTTGATTAGATATATATAATTTGCTTGTTTATTAATCGATCTTGCGCATCCTCATTATTATACACTTTCCAAAAAGTGTCAGTCATGACCTGGGCCATTGTCATATCATCAAAAAAGTAAACTATCATGAGGAACATCCTTTAATGTCTGTTTTTTCTTTCCAAGAAATAATGAAAGTCGTATAAGTGTGTTTCATATTATAACACAGTTCAGGCAGTCTCCGGTTTACGATGGGGTATCTATTCTTGAGACATATTGAAAATCATAAAAAAAATCCTAAGAAACCCTTACTTTTAATGCTTTGGGTGTATTGATAACTATGTAAACTGCATTTTTATTGTTTTTTTTTTCATGAAAAAAACTTCAAATATTGATTATTTTGCCTTTCTGGAGTCATATTTTCTTCCATCGGATTGGTGTCGTTAGTGTTGTAACCCAGGAACCTAATTTCTAATGAATATAATTGAAAAGTGTCGTAACGTCATAAGCCAAAACCATTGTAAACCGGGGGACTGCCGCAGTATGTACCATTAAAGGTAATTTGTAATTAAATGTTGGTACTCAGTTCTAGATTAACTGATGTAATGTATTTATCCATCTACACTTACTCGAAAAATGAAATTACTTCAATGTTATGGATTGAATTTACAACATGGTGCTGTCAAGTACATACTGTCTCCCATCAAAACATTGTTATAGTGATGCAAGACACTAATATGCTTGAAAGTTTATCATTGTATGCTATAAGGTACATAGTATGGTTATCAGATCAAAGCATATCTTAACAATGTAGCATTTTTTAGTTGGTTCCCAATTGTATTGTAGGTACGTATTTCTTACATGGCCTGAAAATGTCATGCAGGCAGTTTTTGATTTGACAGTTTACTTGTCTTACTCTTTTGGGCATGGGTCTATTATCAGGTCTTTCATTACAGGGTAGTTAGGCTAGAGAAATTAGCATTTCCAGAATTGTACTTTTACTCCATTTATTTAAATGCCAAACAATTTTCATTAAGGTACATGATGTTTCTAATCCCATCAAACACTCAGAAGTTTTTATTGCCATAAGTGTGACCTTGAAATTTTAGTTTTTGGTTATCTTTAATTTTAATAGTAATAATAAGAAAGATTAGTTTTTCCAGACTTCTGAGTCTATGGTCATCTTGAAATACAGTCATGCCATACAAGGCAAGATATATCGGTATGACGAATGTAGTTGGACCTTTGCTATATTACTATCCTTGAAATGAGAAAAGCAAAAGAACTTTTGGTTTTGGTATTGCCTGTGAATAGAGTAAATGAGGTTTTCAGTTCTAAGAAATTTTATGTTGACAGGTAATTAAATGACCTTTTTATCAGGTACATTGAATTTTTGTCCCCTTTGAAAATGACACTGACAGTTTTTTTTTTTTTTTTTTTTTTTTTTTTTTTTTTTTTTTTTTTTTCTAGCAATGCTTCAGAGGTATTTTATTACTTTTTAGAGAAATCACTCACTGATGAAATTTTGAATAATTTGACAAATAACCAGACATTGAATTTACAAGAAATAATGAATTTTTAAGTACAGGAGTGTAAGAATAACATTAATAGGAAAGAGAAGTAACTTTCTGTAAATGTTTTAACTTTTTGAATAAACTAATGTTGTTTACTTGTTGTACTAAACTTGTGTAAAAATTAGAAATATTGCATACCAGTAATATGTCATAGTAGTGTGGAGAGTAAATATATCAAAGTAGTAGACCTGTTAAGTTTTTACTTTTACAAAATTGAATGCAAGTAGTACTCTTCCATATGCATTGAAATTTTTCTGCCATAGCAAGCACAGAACAACAGCAAAGCAATTACATATAAAAATGCAAGGACTGTTTCATGACATGATGAATTGATGTTTGATAGCTTTTACTGGACAATGTTCATGTTTTGACTGAAAAGTTAAAATTTTGTGATTGTGTAAATATTGTACATAATCTTTTGAATGATGTTCATATTCATTGAACGCTCGTGCCTACTGTTCGTAAAGTTAGATTGCTCAATATTTTTAAGCCAATGAATCCCAACAGAGGGAAGCCATTGGACCATAAAGATTTTGTTAGCACTGGGCTTATCATTAACGGTGCAGAGAACGTTGCTGAAAATTTTAAAATGAGAAACCCCTCATGGTGAGGTTGCTTATAATATACTATGTTTGAAGTACCTCAGAACTCCATTCAAATGGAGTGAAAGGTTTAGACATTTTGTTGCTTCTCTCTCAATTTTTGTCAGTTGTAAATTATTCAAAGTCTTTTTTATTTTTTGTTTCTGATGTGTTACTAAAGAAAACAAATGTCATTTTTGTAGCTTAACGTTAATTTTCAAAGGGAATGTATTTTATTGCAATTTCTCTGTTGTGCATTGGCCAGTGAAATAGGCATTCATTTCCATGGGACTCAATATATATCAGGGATCATGCAAGTCTTGAGATATGAAGTTCAGAAAATGGTAGTAGTTGATATTTAATGGCTTAAATGTTTTGCATTCCCATCAGAACTTTTGTTTTTTATTAGGTGAAAGTATTTCTCAGAGGATGGCAGTGCACTCCTAAGTGGCAAACTTCAGCCCTACATATTGAATTTTATGAATTAAACCTATGCCTATAAAATTAATTTGTATGTACAAGTTAGCATTATTGTGCTGTGCAAATTGTTACTGAATAGTTTTGTGAACTATATTGTGATGAGATAACTACCTAAGTATATGTTAAAATATAGTTACATTTGTAGAATGCACTTACAACTAGAAGCTTAAATTGTATATATAGAAATCATAAAAGCTTAAAAATTGATTGTTTATAATTTCAGTAAAGGTATTGAAGTTTATTTGATAATATATCTGAGAACTTTATGATAAATCATAAACCTAATTGTTAGGTATACATTAACTTATGCATGCTTTGGAGCATTCATCCTAGCATGTATTGACTGGTGCTTTAAGAGGAGCCATATTGTTTTTACTTTGAAGTGCCATGCACCATTACCACAGTATTTTTAGTGTTTACCAACATATTTTAGTATGTTGATTTAACATATTAATTTTATCTGTATTATTTGAAACTATGCTGTTTTTCTTGATACAGGCATTATATTTTTTGGAAGTTTGTAAGCAAGTTAAAGCCTTTTGACTTCTTCCAAATGAATGTCTGATAATGTTCCGAGTCTTCCCAGTACCATGGAGGAGTGGTGTGAGAAACACTGAAGTGTTTGGTCTTACCAAATACCATCACCTCTCATTCACTCTAAAGACTAATCATACTTGCCTACAGTTGTTAAAGATGATCCAGTTCCATAACACTTTGTTCATATGTGGAACAAATCTTCAGTCTTAACAATAGGATAATCTTGTGCCACCTGAAAACCAGTTAAAACAATCAAAAGATTGTAAAGCAAGGAATCTGTGGCATCTGGCAACTCATGCATTTAGTAGGGGGAAGCTGGTCACCAACCAGGTTTGGAACCTCATGACATGATGTGTTAGTCTTTCTTTGACTGCCTTGGAGAGTGGTGCTTTCTTTTGAGCTTTCCTTCCCAAGCCAGTTAGGCTGTGATTGATTTGTTCTCTGCTTTCAGTGTATGTGTGTGTGTGCCTGCTTGTCTTTTATCATGGATTCCCTAAGAGTTCTGAGCTCTGTCAATGCATGTGTCCGGGGTTCCCTTCCAGGATTTCCATAGTTGAGGTTTTTGACGTTTTCCATTACTGACCCCTATACCACATGCAGTTTTTGTACTATCACTAACCCTTGCCCCGAGTGTCGTTCCTGGCCTGCGTTACAGGGAAGGCTTTTTACAAGGAGCACCTTAGGGTATCTACTCGTCCTTCTTGGGAAGGTTTCGCGCCTCAAGAGTTGACAATTTGGCATCCCCATTCCTTCCTTCAGAAATTTCCCCTCTGCTACTTTCGATGCCTGTCCTCCTTCCTTTTCTTCCACTGATTTGTCTTTGGAAGTATTGAGAGTTGCACAGGATGATTTTGTGTATAACATGACTCTTCTCTCATGGGTGGTAATCTCCCTCCTGGGAGGGAGGAGGCAACTCCATCTTCTTCCTTTGTTTCATATATGGAATTGCACAAGATGGCGACTGTTTGGGCCTCCCTAGGCCTACGGGGTTCTCCCTCCTTGGATGGCCTAGTGTCGCCTTCCATGTCCTGCTCGCCATCCTCCTCCGGTCCCCCAAATATGACAAATTTTGTAACTAATTTGTATTTTTCATAACTTACAAACCTGAGGTCTTAACATTAGGATAAATACTCAGCGCCAGCTGGAAACCGGTAAAGTTTAAAATAATTGTGTACGCAAGGGACTATTGGCATCTGTGCTTGGTCATGAGACATGTGGGGCCACCCACATACCCCTCATTAACTCGTGACCCCGTCAGTTATTCTTCCAACCCAGGTTAGTTGATAGAGGGGTGGTTAGAGGTGGGCCTTTGTATGTTAAGACCTCAGGTTTGTAAGTTATGAAAAATACAAATTAGTTACAAATTTGTCATTTGTTCATATACGAAACAAACCTTCGGTCTTAACATTAGGATAGACTTACTCTTGTGGCAGGTAAGTACTATTTACGACTGGGAGTTTGCCACCTTTGATCAGTTTTTTGAATACCAGAATTCTGCGAAAACAAAACTGACCAGTATTTCCGAATCTAAGATATATATGAATATCATAAGAGTCAGACTTCTGGGGTTTTACACAATGTCATAGTTCATTGCGTCCGAGGAAGATAAGAAGATCTGTTCCCCTAATTGAACCAATTCATCCACTTATGTAGGTTTGTTATCATTCCTCTCCCCCTTGCTAAAGAGAGGAATGTCCTGCTACTGATAGGTATCTTACTGATACTAACCCTAACAGTATGGCCACTTCACTCACCTGTACCTTGTCCGTTCCAGCTTATAATGGTACTCTCTTCTTACTGCCCTAAGTAAAGAAGGAGACAGAAATTTGAAAAGGAAAGAGGCCAGTTAACTCCTCCATTTCACATTCATACCATCATCTTAGACAAGATACCAACTGACCTGCCAGGGGTACTGGATGAGTTACACCTTTTGTTGAGCAGCCACCAAAGGACCCAAGGAGATTGTGTCTAAGGACCTCTGGGCAACCTTATATATATATATATACAGGAAATTGAAGGTGGTTTTCATAACAAAGTACCCCACATCTCAAATTTCAATGAACAGACAGACACCTCCTTAAAATTGCTCAATTTTGAGCTTCGATACCGTCGCAGACCAACCGTCCCGATCATTTTAACAGATATGTTCTTAAATGCCAGGAGGCCCATATTCCTCTGATGACCTATCTTCTGTATAACCTCATTGGTACAACTTGACAAACAAGGAGTAGGCTTGCCCGATCGCCTCTGTTTTTGCCTGTTCTTTACGTCTACCTCGTTAATGTTTTTCTAGGTGAATTAATTCTTTCTATAACCACAGAGTACTTTGACAAGTCAAAGCCGGCCCTGCTGAAGGTCCCTCACACATACTTACACCGTACTGAGCAAGATTAAGAAATGTATCTGTCATGACCTGTGCTGCATTAACTCATTATCTCGGATTCCGGAGCCAACTGCAACCGAAGTTCCAGGCTACTTTTGAGTCTACGTCTAAACCCTGGTTATTGAGTACTCCCACTCTACCAAGGTCAGAGGAAGATCCCCCATCCACAGTCAGTTTCCTGTAACGTGACTGATGTATGTGCCTGGTGGTAGTCCGTCACGGCTACTCTGATACAGAGTATGTTTTCACTCATCAGATTGGAGTTCTTATGTGCCCCATCCAGTTCACTGCTCCTGATTCATCTGAAGATTAGTCAGTGTGAAGCGATATTCACATGTCCAATCACCACCATCCAATGTATATCACCATGCATGTAAACATGTAATTACAGAGATTCTTCCCTCTGTTCTGACAACCTCTCCACCAGATCATTGTTTACTGACCGAATGCCATAATGGACAGAAAAACGTCCAATACACAGGCAAGTACGGCCAAAGGGTCATTCTGTATATGTGAGCTAATGATCTTTGGGAGTCGTGTTACGTCTGAGGACACTCTCCACCCAAAAACTGAGAATTATTAGTTTGAAAGGGATACTGGTCAACCTCCAGGCCTTGAGATATTAATTCTACCTATCGGTGATGCCTCTTCCCACACGAATCTGGTAGCAATGATTGTGCTACAATAAACTTTATCAGTCACTCATCCTGGGGTCCTGCTTAATTATTGGAACCCATCCTTCCGTCCGGGACATGGCGGGACAGATAGAACCAAGAGTTTGCATAACCTCCAGGATGTTCCCAGTATCGCAAATGGAATCCTCAGGCTCCTTGAAGGGTGAAACCCCTGAGATAGCTATTACATGGTTTTTCCATTATAAGAGTTTCTCTCTGGACGAGTAGGATTTGTGCACTCATTTGCCAAACCGGTGGTCCGAGGTCCTACTCCCATCTCAGCCAACGTGGAATCAGAGAACTTATTTCTGGTGGTAGAAAATAATTTATCGATATAGTGTGGTTCGGATCCCACAATTAGCTGCAGGTCCCATTGGTAGGTGACCAATTGGTTCCTAGCCATGTAAAAAATATTCAATCCTTCAGGCCAGCCCACAGCCCTATGAGAGCTATTAAACAGCTCAGTGTTCTTGTAAAAACTAAGATGCCAACCACGAAACACCTTATGCGGTGACCTTGTTAAAATATACGGGCCGTGTATGTTCAATATGTACCGACCCCGGGAAATCCTATATTGCCAGAAACCATCATGGTGCTATTCTCGAGTAACCTAGCCCAGAATTGTACCCAACGTCACTTCACCCTACCTCACTCTTGAAGAATGGGAAACTCCCCCCTTTACCCCTTCGCTCTAGCCAACTGAAGCTTGAACCCTCTATGTTAGGTTCATGACTTCAATATAAAAACTAGACCAGTATGGAAGAGACCCATTTGCAGATTCCAGGTTAACCTAGCCAACAACCACTTGGACTAGTCTAAGTAGGTATAGTCCCATTTAACAATTGACTAACTTATTTTAAGTTGGCAAGACCAGGTTGACCTTGGCTTTGGTTTAAGTTGGGCTATGTTACCTGTTCCAATTAGGCTAGGACCCTGGTTTGGTTAGGTTAGGCCATGTTAACACTTCCAATTAGGCTAGGCTAACTCCTCCATCACTTAGGGTAGATTAAGTCCATCCGAGATGTACACTTAACTTGGCTAGGCTAGTTTAGACTAGCTTAATCTAGAAACTAAATTACTTAGGTTAGGGTAAAGCCGTTCAAGAAAGTTTGGGCTATCCATGCTAGGCTACAACCACAACCTTCTAGGCTGAGGTGGTAAAAGTGTTTCGAATGGGTAGCCTAGGCACTAGTCTATGCTCGGCTATACTTATAACCTTACTAATTCGTCCAACCTAAGATAGTACGGGCATGTTCAAGCAACCGGATCATGTTAAGTCATCAACCCACTGTTAGGCTAAGTTGACATGTATGTCGGAACCACCTAACCTATGAGTTAGGCTAAGCGGACCCGGCTAAGCTAAGAATTGTACCACTCAGACTAATCTAAGATAGTAAATGCAGGTTCGAAAGCCAAACCGCAACCATTAGTTGGTCCAAGCCAGCACATGCATACCCAACCAGTTAGTTCGGACAGTCTAAGCTAAGAACTACTACTCAGATTAACTAAGATAGTAGCAGTAGACTCGAACTGGCTGGAATAGGCTACGAATATAACCACTTGTTAGGCTAAAAGGTATGACCCAATTATCCTGGCTATAGCATCTTAGGTTACAAGTGCCCTACTTAGGCTTGGCTACCTTATGTGACGAAAGGATGACATTCACCTCTTTCTTTCGACTTAAGTTCCCATTTGATTTCATTAAGAAGAATGGTTCTACAGTACTTTCAAGGAACCAAGCTTTCGATTAACTTTAACTACTTGTGTAAGAGTCGAAACGTTTGGTCAACATTCTTATAGGAAGAAACCAGCTTATAGTACCAATAAGTATATATAAAACTTGGGAAATCTCCTTACCTGTAAAGGTTTGAAGTTTTCTGGAGTCAACCCAAAGTATGCTACTTCCCACCATTCAGGCTGCATACGATTACTAAGAGGTATCCATATCCTTCTATCAATCGGTGCATTTTACGTGTTGTAAAATGGACTCTCTATGACTAGAACAAGGCAATTCATACACTTTCGAAAGGTTATTGAATTGACTAATTAAATCAATCACCACTTCATATGAAGCCAGAAACTCTTGGTCTTCTCTTCCCTCCAGTTCTAACGCACTGTGTTCAGCACAGGAGACGTTAACTCACTCCTACCCTCTGACAAACGTCCAGGTGCGTCATGGCCGTTCAACCATACGGCCACAGCACGTTTGAACTTTAATGGCCACTGATGGCTCGGTCTCGAATAGTCAGTAGGCTCTGAGAAGGTATCTATTTGCATACGTCATGGCCTTCCGACCATACGGCCACGGCACCTATGATCTTTAATGGCCACTGATGGCTCAATCCCGAATAGTCGTAGGATTGAGAAGGTATCTATTAGCATGCGTCATGTTTGTCCAGCCATACGGCCTCGGCAACCTTTGATCCTTAATGGCCGTTAATGGCTCGATCTTGAAAATATCATAGTCAGTAGGATTTGAGAAGGTATCTGTTTGCAATCCTATATACAAATATAGAGACTATTGTATCATATTTTATTACTCTTGACAACTAGAGTCCATGGAAAACTTTTGTAAAAGCATCGGCGTATGTATCAAGTTAAGCCACGGCATTGTATTTCCTAACGCTTTGTAATTTCTCTCAAAAACAATGTGCATTAAAAACATCCCATCCAAAAGCTTAGTTGTAAAGTACTCTTGTACTCGAAATGAAAATTGAAGCATGCCTTCGTGTAGGCCGCAGCTGTGAAGAGACGTCATGGCGGTCGCCATGTTTATGACGTCACTGAGCAACTCGGATGCGAAGCCAGCACCCTACCAGAAGTGCAAGGCTGTTGATGTTTATTCTTGTAGTCATAGCAACCTGACATTAAAGGCTGCCTTGTTGCCCTATCTGCTTCTTTACAGATGGCGACGCATCCCACCGCCATCCAGTGCATGTCAGGATAAAAGGGACATCCATCACGTGGGATCCTGGATGGCAACACGACGTTAAACATCAAACCAACTGTCCTTTTGGGTTGGTTCTCCTGATAAGCCTAATGCCGACCGCACACCTACATCCTCTCTACCCACGTATCTGGAACGAAAACAAGATGGCGATGCACGCCTCTTCGCGCAGGGAAAGGAGCACAATTAGTCATAATTACTTCCCAAAGCACATCCAGATACATCAAAGCTTTGGATTACAGGCAATCTATATAAATATGCAATATTCCCAAGCATAGGTAACGAATTAACCGTACCTTAAGAGTTTCTTCACCTACGACTTACTACACTATGAGTACTTCGCCAGTTTCATCGACGTTGAAACCTTCGAAGAAAATAACAGGGCGTATAACTGCTTGTGATATACAGGAAGTCTCGCAGCATGAGAAAGCTTCATATGAAGTTCACATACCTGGGAATTCCAAACAACAAATTGAAAACAACAGGGGGCAAACTAAACTGGCTTTAAAAGGACGGAGTAAACCACGTCCTTACTTAAAGGCGGTAGAAAAACAACTGACGGGGTCCACCGAATTGAGGGGTATGTGGGTGGCCCCACATGTCTCGTGACCAAAGACAGATGCCAATAGTCCCTTGCGTACACAATTATTTTAAGCTTTACCGGTTTCCAGCTGGTGCTGAGTATTTTTATCGTAATGTTAAGACCGAAGGTTTGTTTCGTATATGAACAATTTTCAATTTAGGAAAGTACATTTCTGGAGGAACTTTCACTGTCAACAATGTATGCTATATGGAGGAAGATGTGTGAGGATGAGGTTGAGGTGATTTAAACAGTTGTAGCACCTGATACTTGGGTTTCCCTCTAAAGGTTTGTTGGAATACCTTTTCTTTTTGGCTTCATGAAGTAATCAAGTGAACTTACAACTCCTTAAGTGATGATGACATTTGTCTAGTTTGATGAGAGCTATTAAGAGTCAGCGATGTGGGCTCAACAGCCCCTGCCTTCTGGAAGGGTTTTTTTTTTTTTCAATGAATGGAGGTGGGGTCTGGAGATGTTTAGACTACTTTCACCTTATCCTAGCTGAGGGGTGTTGCACAAAAGTCCCTGAACACTACCTGTAAACCAAGCCACCAGGCTGTGTAGCTACCCAGCTCCATTCAGACTGAAGTATCTCGCCTGATTGCTTGGTAGTGATAGGTATCTAACTCTTCCACCTTCTCCCTATGCGGATCAGCAGGTAGGGATGGGTACCTACTGAATCAGGCCACAATACTGTACAGGTATACTTCACAATTTGAGCCTCCTTTGAGCTTTGTCATTTACATTAGAATATTTCTGCCCTTCCCTTACTGGGGGAGGGCAGGGGGGGATGGAACTGCTTGCAATGAATTACCAGAGTAGAAATCTCTCTTGTTCTTGGGTTAAAGTATTTATTTGTTAATATATAATCTGCATTACATACCTATTTACAAAAAAAGGGAAAAGGGAAGTTAATAAATTTCAGTAAAAAATCATAAAAAAAGTCATAATATAAAAAAAAATGGAACTGCCTTCTTATTTTCCGAAATCATATGGTAAATCACTGACAATAAACGGACATCACTGAAATTCCCTATTTCAGGTTGCAAGTATCACATACAAAAGAAAAACTACAAATCATGTTCCATACACATCTATACATTCATTCCCCTCTAAATCTAAAGATTGAGGTGTGTCGTTTGGATTTAAGGTTTTCCCCATCAAAACTGAAATGCAACTCTTCCACAGGAATATTTTTCTCTTCGGCATACCTATGCATCAGTTCTTTCATCTTGGCATCAGGTCTGATGAAGATTGTAACGACTCCTTTCCTATCTGAATTTTGTACTTTGAGAGGAATGGTTCCAGGACTCTGCTTGGTTACAGTTTCTTTCACTAGTAACAGCTGACTGAGATTGGACCCACATTCTGAAACATTTTGTGATAGGATATATTGGGGGCTGTATGGCATATTATGGGTTATGGCATAAGGGATAAAACTGACTCAATACTACTAGTATTTACTGTTGGCTACATTGAAAAGTAGCAAGACCAATTAAGTAGTGCATCTAGTGTGAAACAAAAAAGAACAAATGAAGAAGAAAGGCTTTACTTCTGCTCCATGAATATTTGCCTTTATAGCTATACAGGCACTATGTACACAAACTAACTTTACATACAATAACTCTCCAATATATCAAACTTCTTTGTCACCTACATTTTTTTTTTTTTTTTGCTAAACTGCCTCAAGAACTAAATCCTACAAAATGATATTTAGTTATTGTACAATAAAGTTTCATACATACTTACCTGGCAGATATATACTTAGCTATGGACGACGGAGTCTATAGCTAAGTATATATCTGACAGGGAAGTTGAATGTATGAAACTAGTGTTTGCTGGCTGTATAACTGATACAGTCCTAGACAATCTGAGGAGCCTTCAGAATGTTTGGACAGACTGCCACTGAGGTTTGATTGGTGTCTCACTACCAGCACACCTCTTATAATACAACTCTAGGTCTGGTGCTACTGAATGAATAAAACAGGCCACCAAGAAATTTGAATGCTTAAATATATCAAAACCAAAAGTAATTTAATTAATTTGTAAGGAGACAAGAATACCTACCTATAATAGCTCCATATTTGAGCTTTAAATCCACTGGACATTTGTCTCGGCTGATGACTTTGTCATCGTGACATAACAAAACTTGTGCAGCATTCACACTTAAGTGGTCAGCAACTTCGTCGTACACTGAAGACAATTTCTGAAACTAAAAAAGTTAGCACAAATCAAAACAAAATTAAAATTTACTTTTTTCTAGCAGAGCAAACTAAGCTTTAGAATAAGGCAGAAGCCAATCACTTGTTAAATGGAAAGCAGATGATACAGTAATTTGTTTAATTCAAAATACAATAGATAATATAATAGATTCATGTGTTCACAGTGGATTGCAAACTTGGAAAAAAGCTAAATGAATCTTCATTAATTAATATATCAGAATCAGTTTGAGAAGCCTAAAAATATGTGCAAGGTACAAAGATTTCATAATCTTTCTGATATTCAACAGCACATTATCCACACAATAGTCTGGCTACATTATCCTTTTCAATATACACCACCTTTGCATTGTAAAAAGGTTGTACTAAATTCTGTCTCACAGATATAAGCTACTGCTTTATAAATGCTGCTCTGCAGCAGTCAAGATAGATTATACCAAACCAAATGATCTTGTTAATAGTGATTATCTGCAATGCAAAACAGCAACTTAGGAACATTACCTTCCCTCAAGACTTATTTGTGCCCATGAACCAGTATGTAGTTATATAGCCATCATCAAGGAAGAGAGAAAGGAAATTCCCTTGTAACATATTTTTCCAAAATATAATAATTTGATTCTTGAACACAGCAACAACCTCAAAATTAGGCTAAAGTTCTTTTTGTAGCAACATTTCAGAGTAGAATACCAATCATTCTTTTTTAAACCGTACCATAAAACACTCATAAACTGATGTTATGACACTTAAATGAAATAAAACACATGGAAAAACTAAATTACTACATACAAAACAATGGATGAAATGCCTCATCAACATTAAAAAAAAGCAGTGGTGGTGCACAATGCAAATAAACAAGGCAAGGTCAAGTGAAAGAGGAAGCAATGCCTAAGACAAACACCTTATTGGGTTACAAACCACAATACCATTTGGCCAAGGCCAAAGTCCTCATACCATAAATATGCATAGAAATAAATTTCTTAAATCACAGCCTGTTTCAAATGTTAACCCAACCTTCCAACATCAACTTTTAGGTTCAAAGTACAACGGCTTGTGATGTAAATACTTCATACTGCATTCTGCACATCAATGAAAAATATGAAAATAGGAGTAAAATTATAAAAATATGGACATTAAGGTTAAATCACTAAGAAACTGAGTAAAAATGAAAAAACTTAAAAACTCTTCCCACAATACAGTAGAACTACAGTCCTCGACCATGTTAGAACTCAAAGCAAAATTTAGAGTAAATTTGTTCATAAAAATCATATGGTTCATCAGAGGAATCCAACCTGATGAACCATATGATTTTTGTAAACAAAATTGTCTCGGTTAGTCACTGCTGGTTGAAGTTGTTGTTTAAAGGCAAGCTCACTCTGCTGCTATTGTTCTGAGCAAGTACATGCCTGTACAAGAATATTTCCTTAGTTTTTATGGAAAAATTTCATTCAGATCTCGACTGAATCACATCTAGACACTTCTAGAATGGATTAGCATCAAGGTCCAGTGTTCTATTGTACCTTGAATGAAAACCTTTTCTTATATGTAACATATAATTATGAACTGTGAGATTCAATATGATACTGTATCAACAGAAAATGACATACCTGTCTAACTCTGCATCGAAATAATTAAGAATTCAAACGAAAAATGAATATAAAAAAGTTATTCAACTTCGGGAAACAAACAGTGTTACAATCTCATTTTCAGCATCATCATCGACATCACTCAAGACCGTTATATCACCATCAAAACTGTCATTACCCTGGAAAATTCAATAAAAATGTTATTTTCATAAAATAAATTTTTGAACATACTGACCTGGTAGTTATATATATAGCTTACGTCCCCGACGTCACGGCAGAATTTCAAAACTCACGGCAATCACCGATTCAGTAGTCAAATGCACCACCTGTGCGCCCTCTACCCAGATACGTAGAACCATTCCAACTATTCCTCAGATCTTCCATGCCCATAGTCTCTAGAGGGGAGGAGGTGGGAATCAAATTATATATAACTACCAGGTGAGTATGTTCAAAAATTTATTTTATCATGAAAATAACATTTTCAAGCATCTAACTCACCAGGTAGTTATATATATAGCTGATTGACACCTTTGGTGGAGGGTCAGAGACAACTATCATCGTTGGAATTGACATAAGAGTTAAATAAAAACAAAACAACTACGGGTTCGTACCTGTTAAGGAAGCTGACTTCAATGATATCCTGCCTCATTATGTCTGCTTTCCTTATGAGATCCAGCGATCCACCCAGAGTGCTGAAGACCTCTTGGAGACTGTCAACCGGTCAAACCTCTATGTGACTAGACTCCCTACAATACCCAAGGAACAAGTTGACCACCTGACTAAGGATCAATGATTGTGGAAGACTGCGTCCAGTCTCCACAAACAACCATAAAAATTTCAATAGTCCCAAGGTAAGAACAGAGTATTGGTATATGTGATTTTTTAAGGAGTAGTCCCTTCCCCTATTACTGAATGAGCTGCTACAACGGACCCAGTGTGTAGCAGTCATTATACAAAGTCTGCACTTGTGTAAGATAGTGTGAACGCAAACACTGACTTGCTTCTCCAGAAGGTTTGCGTCCAGGATATTCTGAAGGGATCTATTTTGTTTTTAAAAGCTACCGAGGTTGCTACGCCCTAACCTTGTGAGTTTTAACTTTTAGTAGCTTGAGATCCGCTTCATTAATTGCTGAATGCGCTTCCCTATAATTAATTGCCTTATAAAAAAGGATAACACATTCTTTGACATTTGCAGAGAGGGCTTTTTGACAGAGCACCAAAGCCCCTCTGAATTGCCACGTAATTTTTCCGTTCTTACTGGACAAAGAACTCTTTCTGCTTCCTACTGCCTTGAGATCCAACAGGTTTGGAATTTCGAACGATTTGGGCCAGGGCTGAGAAGGGCGTTTGTTCTTCGCCAGGAATCCTAGCTGCAGAGAGCAGATAGCCTTGCCCTGTCTGAAACCTACAGCTTTGCTAAAGGCCTGGATTTCACTGACTCTTTTTGCTGTTGCTAGACTTATCAGGAAGAGAGTTTTCATGGTGAGGTCCTTAAATGATGTTTCCTTTAAAGGTTTGAACCTATTAATCATGAGAAACTTCAGAACTACATCCAAATTCCAAGCTGGTGAAGATTGTAGTTTTTCTCTTTAGTGGTCTCGAAGGATCTAAGGTCTTGTAGATCCTTATTATCCGATAGATTCAGGTTCCTATGCCTGAAGCCGCTGCTAGCATGCTTCTATAACCCTTAATGGTAGAAGCTGAAAAGTTACGCCTCTTCTTAAGGTATAGCAGAAAATCTGCTATCTGAGTCACAGAGGTACTGGAAGAGGAAATGGAGTTGTCCTGCACCATCCTCTAAAAGTCTCCCACTTGGATTGGTATACCTTAATGGTGGAAGACCTCCATGCTCTTGCGATGGCTCTAGCTGCCTCCTTCGAAAATCCTCTAGTTCTAGTGAGTTTTTCGATAGTCCTGAAGGCAGTTAGTTGAAGAGCTTGGAGGTTTTGGTGATACCTTTCAAAGTGGGGCTGTTTGAGTAGATCTACTCTTAACGAAGGGAACCACTAGAGTCATCCTGGTGCCTTCGTGAGACACAAACTTTTGCATCATTAGTGTACCACTTTTGAATGGCGGGAAGGCGTACACATCTAGATGATCACAATTCATGAGGAACACATCTATGTGGATTGCCTCGGGATCTGGGATGGAGAGCAGTAAGTACCCATCCTCTTCGTTTGTGCTGTGGTGAAGAGGTCTATGCATGGGCGACCCCAGGTTCGCCACAGGTTCTTGCAGACTTCCTGATTGAGAGTCCACTCTGTTGCCAAGACTTGATGTTTCCTGCTCAGGATGTCTGCCCTTACATTCTTCTCCCCTTGAATGAAGCATGTCAATAATGTCACGCTTTTCTGTTTCATCCAGGAAGAAGCTCTCTTGACGTCTTGTAAAGGGACTCGGAGTGGGTTCCGCCTTGTTTGTTGATGTAGGCCAACGCCGTCGTGTTGTCGGAGTTGACCTGCACCACTTTGTTGTGTACTGCACTTCCGAACTCCTTGAGAGCCAGAAAAACTGCAGTCACTTCTTTCTGGTTGATATGAAAGTTCTCCTGTTCTCTGTTCCAGGAGCCCGAGACCTCCAGCTTTCCCAGTGTTGCTCCCCATCCCGAGTCCGAGGCGTTGGAAAACAACACTAGGTCTGGGTTCCTCTGTTTTAGGGAAAGGCCTTCCTGGAGTTTGACGGGGTCGTTCCACCACCGTACGACAGTCTTTCATGGAGTCCCCAAAATGGAATACACCTTGTTTCTAGTGTCTTCCTCTTGCCCCAATGCCGATTGAGGTGGAATTGAAGAGGGCGAAGGAGACAAACTGTTCTAGCGAGGAAAGGTCCCCAGCAGACTCATCCATTCCCTGCGTGGAGAACTTCTGTTTCCTTAAGAATTTTTGCAACTTTTCCAAGGCTTGTTTCGTTCTCAATTCGGACGGAAAAGCCCGAAAAACCTGACTCTGAATCCTCATACCCAGATACAAGATTTCTTGGGATGGGATCAGTTGAGATTTTTGACGGTTTATCAGAAGGCCTAGGTCTTCCGATAACTGAATCGTCTTGTGAAGGTTCTCCAGACAGCAGGTGTAGGAGTGGGCTCTGAGAAGCCGTTGTCCCAGATACAGCGAAGGCCCTGTTACGATTTCTGTGTAGCATTCCTGCTACGTTGCTCATCAGCCTCATTGAATAATTTGAGGGGCTGTGTTTAAGCCGAAGCAAAGAGCTCGAAATTGGTACGTTTCTTCCTTGTAAACGAACCTTAGGTACTTCTTGGAGCTTCGGGTGGATAGGACGTGAAAGTAAGCAGCCTGAAGATCTAACCAAAACCATCCACCAGTCGTCTTGTCTGACTGCGGCTAGAACTGATTTCGTTGTCTCCATCGTGAATTTTGTTTTCTTCATGAAAACGTTCGGGGCACTCACGTCCATTATTGGTCTCCATCCCCCCGAACTCTTGGGAACAGGAATAAGCGGTTGTAAAACCCTGGAGACTCCAGATTCCGAACTTTCTATTGCTTCCTTCTGAAGCAACATAGAAACCTCTTGCTGTATTGCTTGGATCTTGGTTTCCTCTCTGTATCTTGCTGACAGATCGATCGGTCGTTCTGCTAAGGGATTTTGTATCCCTCCTTGAGAAGCTGAATCGACCAGGGATCTGCTCCTCTTTCCTCCCATGCTTGCCAGAAGTTGGAAAGTCTGGCTCCTACTGCTGTCTGAAGAGGATTGTTGTCAGACTTTGTTTCGCCCTTGTCTGAAGCCTCTTTTCTTAGAACCTCTTGACACCGGTCTTGTGCTCCCTCTACTGAGGGATCTGCCTCGAAAAGGCCGAGAAACTTGAGGTAGAGGTCTAGATTCTTTGAGTTTCTGAGCACTGAAACTTGATGTAAGACCTTCCTTGCTGCCTTTGTCATAAGATCTTTAGTTGCCTTTTGAGTTAAGGCAGAAGAGACTTCCTTCACCAATTCTTGAGGGAAAAGATGAGTGGAAAGGGGGCAAAAAGTAATTCCGCTTTCTGAATGGGTGTGACCCCATTCGAAAGGAAAAGAACACAATTGAGCCCTTTTCTTCAAGATTCCCGCCGAGAAAAGAGCAGCAAGTTCGTTAGATCCGTCTCGAAGAGCTTTGTCTATACACGACATCAGATGAACTAGTTCTTCCGTGTCGGTAGATTTGGAGGCTTCTAATCTCTTCCCCAACGATCCAGAGTCCAGTCTAGGAAATTAAACACCTCGAAGGCTCTAAAAATCCCTTTGAGGAGGTGTCCATCTCAGAGGAAGACCAAAAAACCTTCGTCTTTCCCATGGCCGTCTGACGAGAAGCGTCCACAAGACTGGAGAAGTCCCCATGAGAAGAAGCGGGAACTCCCAGACCAGAGCTTCTCCAGTATCATACCAGATGCTAGATCTGGACAGTAATCTGGCCGGAGGAAATGAGAAAGCTGCCTTTCCTTGGTCTCTCTTCGTGTCCATCCATTCCTTCATGATCTTCAATGCCCTCTTCGAAGAACGTGACAACACCATCTTTGTGAAGTCGGACTTCTTAGATGTCTTTCTAGAGTGAACTCTGAAGGTGGGGAACAAGGGGGCAGCTGAAAAAGTTTTCCAGAAAAAGTTCCGTGAAAACTTTCATTAGTCTTTTCAAGTCCAACGAAGGCTGTAAATCTCTTTGGTTTTCTTCGTCAGACAAGTCTTCTATTGGACCAAAAGGAGAAGGGGGGGAGTCATCCCCTCCCCTCTTCGATCGACCCATAACCGACGTCGCTATGTCATGTTTCGTCGATTTTTTCGAAGAAAATTCTTGTCACCCTCAAGTGTCCTGCCGTCGAGAATCATGACGCTCGGCCTCCTGGTGTCGAACTTCTTGACATTCGGCGTCATGTTGATCAAGTATTTGACGTTCGGTCATCTTGGCGTCCAGCCTCTTGATGTCTGGCGTCCTGGCATCCAGCTTCTTTGACGCTTGGTGTCCTGGCATCCAGGGCCTTTAGACGCTAGGTGTCCTGGCGTCCAGCTTCTTGATGCCTGGAGTCTTTGCCCGTCCAGCAATCTTGACGCTGGTGGCCTGGCGTCCAGGCCTCTAGACGTTCGGCATCCTGGCGTCCAGAAAGCGTTGACCGTCTTGGCATCCTCCTGGTCTGTCGACTTCTGGCATCCAGGCTCTTGACGCTCGGCGTCATGTTGTTGAGAAATTGACGTCTGTCGTCTTCCTGGCGTCCAGCTTTTAGAGGTATGTCGTCCTTGGCGTCCAGCTTTTAGAGGCATGTCGTCTAGGCGTCCAGCTTTTTGTCCAAGCTTATGACGAATGCTTCGCTTGGCGTCCTCTTTGTTTGTATTAGGCTAATAAGCCTGCATTAAAGAAGAGAGCTTTTGCTGCAAATCTTGCAGTAAGGAAAAATGACAATTTGTCCAAATTGCATTTTTCCTAACTATACAAACCTGAGGTCCTTTTACAATAGAAGGTACTAGCGGCAGCTGGATAGGGTCGTAAGCTTTTCGAACAAGGGTTCGGTAGTTAACTGCTTGTCCGACAGGCGCGCGCGCGCGACTGGGAGGTAAACAAATCACTTTTGCTTTTGGCCCAAGCAAAAACTGCAGAGTGAGGGGTGGCATGAGGTGGGGCTATGTGTAAAAGGACCTCAGGTTTGTATAGTTAGGAAAAATGCAATTTTGGACAAATTGTCATTTGTTCCGACACGGCATACAAACCTTCGGTCCTTTTACAATAGGAAGACTCACTTCTTGGTGGGTGGAATCTGAGTCTTTTGTGAACAGACTGGTGTTGCGCCAACCTTGGAAGCCTCCCTGGTCGTAAGAGCGAGGGAGGGATCCCAAGCCTCTGTCCGATTGATCGGGGTGTGCACCGCAGGATCAATGGTCAGACCTCTGGACCGAGTACTAAGAGAGGGGCATGCGCATCTCTTCGTACCAGCAATGTAAGAACTTGTTCCTGTACAGGAGCAAAGTTAAAGTCATGGTTTTGACTCTTGTAGGCATCCACTTCCCCCCCTGTAGAAGGAAGTGGTGGATATTCTGCTCCCATCCCTCGTGCAAGGGATAGGATGGGGCTCTGTCGTATAGCTCACCGGCATCTCGTCCTTATCCAGCAGGGGTGGGGATGACCGTATCCCTCTACCACACAGGTAGAGAGGAAGAAAAGATAGAAAGAGAAGCCAGTCACTTCCTCATCACTATCTATTCATACAGTCACCAGGACTCGATGCTGTTCAGCCTGCTAGGGTCTGGGTTCTCTAGACGACGTATTGAGCAGCCACCACAGGTCTAAGGAAACCGATCCAAGGACCTATGGGCAATATCCAATATGGTATAAGGAAGTTGCCGGTGGTCTGGTTGTACCAGACCACTGCCTTCCATACCTGCGCCACGGAGAAGTTCTTACGAAACGCCGACGAGGGGCCAATACTTCTAACTTCGTGAGTTCTCGGACGGGACGTACGGATGTCGTCACTACCATCAGCCTCATACGCCCTCCTGAAGATCTCACGCAGCCAGGACGAAAGAGTGTTCTTGATACTTCTTTCTTGTTGCCCGTTGCTAACGAAGAGGCGTCGACCCTCAGGCCCGAGGTGTCGAGTTCTCTTCAGATAGCGCCGTAGCGTCCTCCCAGGACAGAGCAGCATCTCATCCACATCATTATCTGCATGACGTTCCCGTACTCTCTTCGCCGATGCCAGGTCCAGCCAGACGAGGTTCATTCGAGTTCCCTGGTTTGGTAAGACCTTTGGAAGCTGCTACTAAGCAAGGAGATCTCGAACGAGTTCGAGATATCCAATCCCGTCAGTTTCAGGAGGAGCGACAAGGCGGCTCTGTATCCTTGACTGTGGGAACTTAGAGGAGCTTCCTCTGGCGAAGAAAAAACGAGGAAATCCGCTACCTGCTGAAGATTGGCTCTGAGAGGAGATGGGCCCCGTCTATGACACCAACCACCGAAGACGGCCGACTTCCCCTGGTACACAGCTGCAGAGGACTGACGGACGTTTCCAGCCATCTCTGTTTTGCGCAACGAAAAAGCTTCTCGTTCGCAAGAGAAGGTGGATAACAGCCAGCCGTGAAGACGTAGAAACTGGACTGCTCGGTGGTACCTCTCGACGTGTGGCTGGACGAGAAGGTTGTGCCAATGGGGAATCAATCTCTCGGTTTCTCTTACGAGAAGAGCCAGCAGGTCCGGATACCAAATGGCTTGTGGACCATTGGAAGCCATCAGGATCATCCTGAGATTCTTGGGGATGACCAGTGCTCGACTGATCACTTGCGAATCAGGCTGAAAGGGGGCGGGGGAAAGGCATAGGCGAAGAGGTTGTCCCACGGGTGTTGAAGAGCGTCCTCTGCAGCTGCCCATGGATCCGGCACGGCCGAGAAGAACACCTGGAGCTTCTGTTGTGCCGGATGGCGAACAGATCCTCGACTGGTCGCCCCTACAGGTCGAAGAGCCTTTCCGCCACGTCCTGGTGTAGAGACCGTTCGGTCCTTATCACCTGATCCCGACGGCTGAGCGTGTCTGCTACTACATTCCTTCCCTGGAATGTAGCGTGCCGACAGCTCTATTGAGTGTGCCTCGGCCCACTCGTGCACCTGCCGAGTCAACTGATACAACGGGAGAGACACTAGGTCCCCCCCCTGTTTGTTGACGTAAGCCACCACCGTGGTGTTGTCGTACATCAACACCACTGAGTGTCTCATCAAGCGGTCCTGGAACTCTTGGAGAGCAAGGAACGCTGCCTTTAGTTCCAGTACATTGATGTGAAGGTGCTTGTCGTTCTCGTACCACACTCCTGAAGTCCGCAACTCTTCCAGGTGTGCGCCCCATCCCTCGGTCGATGCGTCTGAGAGCAGCTGCATGTCCGGGGGGAGAGTGCGCGGAGGCACTCCTCTTGAGGGGTTCCTGTCGTCCAGTCACCTGGCTAGGTCCTGCCTCACCTCCTGTGTCAGTGATCAAGGGAGGCTTGGGGGATCCGTCGCCTGTGACCAACTCTCCTTTGGTTTCCCTGAAGAGACCGCAGGTGAAGACGCCCGTTAGGGACTGGCTTCCCGAGTGACGACAGGTGTCCGATCACGACTTGCCATTGCTGAGCTACCTGTTCCTGCCGAGACAGGAACTGGTTGGGGCCGCCTCCCTGAATCTGCTACCGTGTCGATCAGCATACCCAGGTACTTCATCCTCTGCTTGTGCTCGAGATCGGACTTTTCGAAGTTCAGAGCGATCCCCAGATCGCGACAGAACTCGAGCAGTCGATCCCTGTCCTGTAGCCACTGCGAGCGGTAGCTCGCCAGGACTAACCAATCGTCGAGATATCCCATCAGACATATCCCGTGCGAATGGCCACAAGCAGACACCAGAGTGAACACTTGCGTGAACACCTGTGGGGCGGTTGAGAGACCGAAGCAACGTGGCCTGAGCTGGTACACCGTCCCGTCGAGGATGAAGCGGAGGTACTTTCCGAAGGACTGATGAATGGGTATTTGTAGATAGCCATCCTTCAAGTCCACTGAAAGCATGAAATCGTTCTCCCTGATAGAGTCGAGCACTGAGCGTGCCGTCTCCATCGTGAACCGGGTCTGGCGAACCAACCGGTTCGTGGGAGAGAGATCTATCACTGGGCGCCAGCCTGTCGTAGACTTTTCCACCAGGAAGAGTCGGCTGTAAAGCCCGGTGGTTGATCCGTACCGATTTCTACAGTTCTCTTGCTCAGCATGGTCTTGATCTCCTGTCTCAATGCTACGTCCTTCGATGCCCCTGGAGCGTACGCCTGCTGATGGACCGGGTCCCCATGGCTGGCCAGGCACCCCCCCTCTTCCGGCAGCAGGTGAGGGGGAATGCCGTCCTTCCACTGTGAACGTCGTCCGGTTGGGGCTGATCGAGACCTGACAGGAGAGAGCCGATACCGCTCCTACTCATTCCAGTCCTCGTCGAGGTCGAAACCTCAGGAGGACCGAAGGGATATATAACTACGATGTCCGAAGACACGTAGAAACGCCTCTGTCGCAGTAGAGGAGGCGAAGGAGCTTGTTCGACCGTCCAGAACCGAGGGAGCCTTCTTGTCCGGAGACGAGAGACTACCTGGCTCAACACAGTCGGCAAGCTCCGATCGCGGCCGCCCCACCGTCGATTTGGGTTCCCTCTCGGGCCCCAAAACGACTCGAGCCGAGACGTGGCTCTGCTGGTGGGAGCGGCGATCCTTCCCCGAGGTCATTGTGCTGACGAATCAGCGCCGTAACCTCGGCAAAGTTCCTCTGGGTCTCGGAAGTCACGTCATCTTGCAGAGTGGGACCGTTAAGCCCTTCGAACAAGAGCATATTCCGAGAACCTTCCTCCTAAGAAGGGGGAACAGCGACAGCCCTCTCGGTCTTCCCCATCCACTTGCGCATACGTCCTGGCCGGTTCAAGAACCGTGCCTGGCACGTAGGGCGTCGTGGTGGGATCATGATGGGCGCACCCTTCACGATCACTCCTCCATAACTCGCTCCTCCCGGTGTAACCCGAGGAGGTTGAAGGTATGGTAGAAGCAGACCTGACGTCCCTCTTTTCGCTCGCAGGCAGAACCAGCAGGCTTGGAGGGGGCTGCAGGCGATCGTCAACCGCGGGTGACGATCGAGCTGCAGGCCTGGTCGAACCGTCTCGCTGTGGAGAACGGCTGGACTGAGCACAGCGGCCCCGATCTCGAGTGTCAGAAGAGCTGGTGCTGGTTGCCGTACCCGATCGCTCTCTGTGAGAGCGACGGTCAGGCGACCTGCAGGCTCCACTGTCGCAGTGAGACCGGTGCTTGTCCTACACGGCACGTCACGTCGGCTGGTTCCAGCCGTGGCTGGCACCAGGGGCGAAACGGGAGGACCTCTTACCAGCTCAGCCCGTTGTGGGTCGGTCCGTGGACGTCACGTCCCCGGGTAGCCAGCTGTTCACCGCGAGAGTGAGAGCTGGTCTGGTGAGAGTCGCCTGAGCGGCTGTCACCAGTCTTCCGCCCCGTGCCGTGAACCTGACGCTGAGCGGACTCAGAGGTCTGGTTCCTGGCTGCACGGTCGCTGTTACGACCGTACACTCGGTACCTCCCGCGAGCGAGAGGCCGAGACGGACCCTGATGCAGTGGCAGAACCACTGACACCAGGCGAGGAAGTACCGGTGTTAGCCGGTACCCCTCTGGTCCCCGTAGTCTTCTTCCTTGCGGAAGAAGAGACGGGCCCCGCTCCGAAGGAGCAGGAGGACCAGCGGAAGAAACCCTCTCCCGTCCCACCGAGGTGAGACGGGTCCCGAGAAGCTCCCGAGGAAGCTTCTTAGGAGGGAGGAGGCAACCTTCTTCTTCCTCGGCTGTAAAGCCTTAGAAGTCGAAGGGGAAGAGGCGGCGGCTGACGACCATGAAGAAGATGAAGACGACGACCACGAACACCTTCCTCCTCTTCTTCGTCAGCTTCCTCAGGACAGACGTAAGATCTGCTATCCAGGGCGGAGCCGGGGCTG
>NC_087204.1:103813625-103864886 GCF_015104395.2 Macrobrachium nipponense
GGGGAGGGCTCTCGGTGCCCGATGTACAATTGTATTCGGGGTCTTCCGCTCGTTCGGTGTGGGGCTTGCCCCCCCCGCGCGAGGGGACTTCCCCCCCACTAATCACTACTACCGTTATTTCCGCAGGTGCTATTGCCACGAGGGTGGACCTTGGTGAGGTATGGGTGTCCTTCGAGTTGCAGGGCGTGCCTAGTGTCCAGGGGCGGCGGTTCTATGTCTGGGCCTGCTGCGGTCACCCATGGAGTGGTGACCACGACAACGATATCGACTCCAGGTGACGATGTCCCTCCTCACCTGGTGTACTCGCCTCACATGGTAACAGTCTTGCCTACAGCCACTGTGAAGTGCCGTTCGCCGTACCGAGAGGGGGGCGTGCCGCCGCCGCTCGTGGTTGCCGCGCTGCCTCGACCATCCTTCCGCTGCCCTAGAGCTCGCCCCTGGACCTGCCGCCGGTATCAGGATGTTGCTGGCTGCTGCTCCACCTCCTGTGTTTCCGGTGCTGCCTGCCGTACCTGCCGATTATGTACTGACTGTCCATGCAGTTGCTGCGCTGGCTGTCCCTGCCGTTGCTGCGCTGGCTGTCCCTGCCGATGCTGTGCTGGCTGTGCCTGCTGTTCCTGAGAGTGCCCATACCTGCTGACGTCGTCCTGTTCGTGGTGGTACTACCCAGACTTTGGTCTGTCTGTACAGGTGCGTCCGGGCCCTGTGGCTTCGGCTACAGCAGCCCCCGGCTCCGCCCTGGATGGCAGATCTTACGTCTGTCCTGAAGAAGCTGACGAAGAAGAGGAGGAACGTCGCCTTCATCTTCTTCATCGTCGTCGGCTGCCGCCTCTTCCCCTTCGACTTCTAAGGCTTCACAGCCGAGGAAGAAGAAGGTTGCCTCCTCCCTCCTAAGAAGTCTCCCTCGGGAGCTTCTCGGGACCCGTCTCACTTCGGTGGGACGGGAGGGTTCCTTCCGCTGGTCCTCCTGCTCCTTCGGGAGCGCGGAAGAAGACTACGGGGACCAGAGGGGTACCGGCTAACACCGGTACTTCCTCGCCTGGTGTCAGTGGTTCTGCCACTGCATCAGGGTCCGTCTCGGCCTCTCGTTCGCGGGATGGTACCGAGTGTACGGTCGCTACCCAGCGACCGTGCAGCCAGGAACCAGACCTCTGAGTCCGCTCAGCGTCAGGTTCACGGCACGGAGCGGAAGACTGGTGACAGCCGCTCACGCGACTCTCACCAGACCAGCTCTCGCTCTCACGGCGACCAGCTGGCTACCCGGGATGACGTGACGGTCCACGGACCGGCCACGGGGCTGAGGCTGGGAAGAGGTCCCCCCGTTCGCCGGTGCCACCAGCCACGGCTGCAACTAGCGACGTGACGTGCATTGAGGACAAGCACCGGTCTCACTGTGACAGTGGAGCCTGCAGGTCGCGCCTGACCGTCGCCTCTCACAGAGAGCGATCGGGTATGGCAACCAGCACCAGCCTCTTCGACACTCGAGATCGGCGGGGCCGCTGTGCTCAGTCCAGCCGTTCTCCACAGCGAGGCGGTTCGACCAGGCCTGCAGCTCGATCGCCACCGCGGGTTGACGATCGCCTGCAGTCCTCCAAGCCTGCTGATTCTGCCAGCGAGCGAGGAGGGAGCGTCAGGTCTGCCTCTCCCGTACCTTCAACCTCCTCGGGTTACACCGGGAGGAGCGAGGTATTGAGGAGTGATCCCACCACGACGCCCTACGTGCCAGGCACGGTTCTTGGACCGGCCAGGAAGTATGCGCAAGTGGATGGAGAAGACCGAGAGGGCTGTCGCTGTTCCCCCTTCTTAGGAGGAAGGTTCTCGGAATATGCTCTTGTTCGAAGGGCGGGCTTAAACGGTCCTACTCTGCAAGATGCTGTGACTTCCGAGATCCAGAGGAACTTTGCCGAGGTTATGGCGCTGATTCGTCAGCACAGCGACCTCGGGGAAGGATCGCCGCTCCCACCAGCAGAGCCACGTCTCGGCTCAGTGTTTTTGTTTTGGGGCCGACGAGGGAACCCAAATCGACGGTGGGTCTGCCGCGATCGGAGCTTGCCGACTGTGTTGAACCAGGTAGTCTCTTGTCTCCGGACAAGAAGGCTCTCAGTTCTGGCCGGTCGAACAAGCTACTTCACCTCCTCTACTGCGACAGCGGCGTTTCTACGTGTCTTCGGACACCGTATTTGAATACCCCTTCGGTCCTCCTGAGAGGTTTCGACCTCGACGAGGACTGGAATGAGTCGGAGGACGGTATCGGCTCTCTCCTGTCAGGTGTCGATCAGCCCACCCCCCCAGACAACGTTCACAGTGGCGGCAGGGACCCTTACCTTACAAGATGAGTTCGTAACCCTCCTCGGGAAAACGTTTTCTCCTGACGATACGTTTTCCCAGGCTCTGAGAGGCCATCGCCGTAAGGCGATGGCTGCTCCTTTTCTTCTTCAACTGCTAGTTCCGCTGGGAAGGCGAGCCAGTATCCAATTCCTCCCCCGTTCCCTCTCTCCTTACGGCTACGAGGGAAAGGGGAGGGATCCTACAGAGATTTCTCTGTAAGATCCCACGTTAGGGGCTGCGCTACCGGGGGGACCTTCGGGTCCTACCTGACGTAAGCCCCGGTCGTTGAGGAGGGATCCTGCCCCTTTCTCGATTTCTACGGGAATCGAGAGGAGGACCAGCCGATATCGTTTGACGAATTCGGTGGGGGTTTCGCAGAGTGCTTAGAATTCAACGGAATTTCTAGCGCAGTCAGAGTGTTCGAGTTTTTTACGATCTCCAAACACTTAGGCGAGACCACGGTTCAAAGTGAGCGAGAATCCCCGATAATTGTTACACGATAATCGGGAACCTCGCTGATGCTCGAATTCCTGTAATTTCTAGCATTTGGAAGAAGACTGCTGCTGAAAGAAGAGTATCTACAGTAGGCGATTAACCTGGAATGGAGGAAGAACGGACCGGGCGGGGGGGGGGGGGGGGGGGGGAACTTCCAGTTTGGCTTGAACTATCGTCTTCGGTATTCTGTTCACCATTGAAGCTTTCCTTTGGGAAAGGCTTCCCCTTCACTCTCTTGACTAGAGAACGAAGGTGGTCGATCTCCAATCCTTATTCTCATTCCTCAAGAGGAAAAGAATTTAGGATGGAGGTCGTGGTACAGAACCTACATATATACTACTTATATTACCCTCGCGACATGATTCTTTTAACAGTTGAATTGTCCGGGGGGTAGGCGCATACCGTAGTTAACTCTACGGTTTGTGACCGAGACGAATTGTATCTTAATTGAACTGCAACTCGGGGTTGCCTGCAACCTCCCAGCAGTTATCAGTTTCGATTTTAGATACTTGGTATTGTCACGACAACACCAAATCAGCTTTTGTATTTACCGAAATCCGTTTCGTTTAAATATAATTGCTCGAGCGTATTCTTTATGCTCGATGGTTCTAGCCGAACGCATTCCTTCGTGGAAGGGATTAACTGGCAACTCAGGATGACGAGTCACCGAGAGCTACTGCGTATTGAACTGCCTGATAGCAGCTCAGTATCAGCTAGGTCTCGGAGATGCACGGTCGGTTACGTCTCTCTCCCCTGGTTTGATTGACTACCAAGAACCGTATCTTACCCCAACAATCATGGACTTAGGTCTCTGATTAACGGGGATTCTCGCAATAATGAAGGACCATCTACTGCTGTGACGCTCTATTTCATCGCCTTCGACATTGCGAGAATTTTCAACAGAGATATCTCTTGGACTCTTTCATCTTTCTGTTTACCGCACGGTTGGGTAACAGAAGTCTGTACTAGTTCTTCCGCTGCATCGCACCGCGATAATGCGAATGATTTTTGCAGACATCTGAGTTTGTCTTCAAAAATACTCGTATTCGTAGGTGTGCAATTATTCATTGTTCGCCCCGAATTAACAGATGTGTCAGAAGACATCGCTACTCTCCGACCTGACAGCTCTACTTCCAAAGTTCAGCCCATGAGAAGCAGTTCTTCAGGCAGTATTTCCCTGTGTCTTCATTACTGAAAAGCGCTCCGCTTTTATTGCAACTACGATCCTCACCGGACAGCAATGAATAGTGGTTAGCGTTCTCAGTCTTTGTAGCACAGGTTCAGAATCTTGAGAATCCTTCTCTCGGTTCAGCTGTGAAGACGTAGGTTGCATTTTCTGTACACCTTCGTCTTCAACGACACATATGTGTTTCTCCTTAGCTGAGAATCAACTATACTATGAGATATCTGCCATTGGGGACCTCGGTCTCTAGAAGGCAATTGACTTTCGCCTGTTGGGCACATGCCTTAAGAGAATCATCACCTCGCCTTCTGGCATCGGTGACGAACAAATTATTTGTTAAGTCTCTTGGCATAACCCTTTTAAGGCGAAGGTCACGTGACTTGCTCGGGTGCTTGGACAACTTGCCTCCTACCGAACGCAGTCAGTCGGCAGCTGTCAGAGCGCCCAAGTCAGTTACGAACTTCGCTGTGGACTTAGTTCGGTTGTTCCATAACAGCCTTTTCTTCGTCCTAACGGCTTGTCACAGTACCCATACCATCGACACCCACCATTGAGTGTCGGTGTCCTATCCACTACCGAGAAGAAGAACTTCACTGCTTGGGGATAGGAGAATGTGAGACACTTCGCTGCAGACGGATAGACCAGTACAGGACATCACCGAAGTCGAGAAGAGGGATAGGTCATACGACCATTCCCTTCTTTTCCTCTGAGGTAATTGCATGACTTTTCCTGCGAAGTCAAGCATCCAGGGGATGGGGATTCGTGACGCTCGATTTCGTACCGACTTCGTAGCGAAGACTCGGAACCCTTCGGTTCCTGACGATCGGTTAGAGTCCTTCACAATCCCCTCCCTAATGCACTTCACCGCCTTCGATGCGAAGGAGATGCTGCTTTGTCCTGTGAAAGTGCGACCGCGCTTTCTGAAGAAACTCGACATCCCAGGCTGAGTGTTGAAGACTCTTCGTCAGCACCAAGATGACCTAGAAGTACACTCCCTCGAGTTACACAAGAACTTCTCCGTGGCGCAGGTACTGAAGGCAGGGGTCTGGTACAACCAGATATGTAATTGAGTACAGACTACATCCTGTTTTTTTTTTTTTTAGTGCACAGTAATCATACAGTGAAGTAGAGGAAGAGAGATACATACATACCATATAATACATACATACCATATATGTACTGCAGTACAGTACATGCAATGCTGTAGTTTATGCACACCATAAAACTGTATTTAATCTTCTTTCACTTACCAACCAGCCTTCATGGTTCACACTCGGTCTTGAATTTGCTATTTCTTCATCAGTCAACTGTAGTCTTAAGAGCACATCTAAAAGGGAATACCAGAGAAATGTATCTTATTCAGTACTTACCAGTTGGGTACATGTAGGGTCAGTCTTTGAATTATACGCTGTACTGAAAAAAATTCTTGTTTTTACTTATTTCAGAACAGGTGCATTACACAAGCTTATCTAGAGTCTAGGCATGAGAGACTGCTTTATAATATTGCTCTTTGCTATAGATTAATAATGCAGTTGATGCCATTACAGCTGGAGTGGCATAAATCTGTGGTCATTTGGATTTGGGAACCTTGGAGATGGTCATTAATTATATTTGGCTACTGTGTAATTGATTTTCAAACATCTAACTCACCTGGTAGTTATATATATAGCTTACGTCCCCGACGTCACGGCAGAATTTCAAAACTCGCGGCAATCACCGATTGGGTAGTCAGGTGCACCACCTGTACGCCCTCTACCCAGGTATGTAGAACCATTCCAACTATTCCTCAGATCTTCCCTGCCGCCGCTATCGGTGACATCGTTGGAACTTCGCTCGCTTAGCCCATGTTTTTTGCAGTTGATTTGGTGAAGTACACTTTGGCTTTGGCTTTCGCTTGATTTGGAGTTTGGATTTGGATTTTTCTTGACTTATTTGGATATTGTTGGTTTTGACCCTTGCTTTTTTTATCTTTTGATAATTCCCAACATGACTGACTGCATCGAGTGTGAGAATGTGTGTGAAAGGTTGCAAGACTCAGCTTGCTAAATCTTCTATAGACCCTCATTCTATTTGTACCAAATGTATAGGTAAAGTTTGTGAGTTGGGTGATAGGTGTAATGAATGTGTGGACTTCCCTGAAACTGAATGGATTGAGTATTACTGCTATGTGCGGAAATTAGAGAAGTATAGAATAAGGGGAGCGAAGAGTACTATGTCTCGCTCCTCCAAGGATAGTCAAGGGATAGACAGTTCTCTATCTATCAATGAACCTTTTGATCCTTCGTATGTAGTAGCAGTACCAGATCCAACTACGGAATCAGGTAAGAGTCCAACATTAAAGGACATGATGACAGCCATTCAAGCCCTTGGACAACGGGTAGAATCCCTTGCAGAGGATAGGGAGAAATTGTGGTCTGATGTGAGAGATCTGAAAGTGGCTAGTGATATAAAAAGTGCAAGTGCAGTGGAGGGTGCGTCCGCTCGGACCTGTCGTGCTCCTAGTCCTAGACTGCCTCCAAGCTCACCAACCCCTGTGAGAAGGAATGTCGACCGACGAAGGGAGGCGAGAGGTTTTAGCTCCCGAGAGGCCGTCCCCTCGAGCGTACCTGTAGACAAATCCCAGGACGCTCACCCTCACCATTGGAAAGGCGAGGTTAAAGTGTTTTCTTTGTCGTCTGACGACGCAGTACCCAGACGGGGCTGGTGTCAGACTGCGAAATCGAGACCCATGAAAACCCAACATCCAGTAGAGCAGGACGCCAAGCGTCAAGAACTGCCAGGATGTAGTCATTGGAGCAGCCCGGAGCGCTTCCCTTCCAGCTCCGATGTTTGCTCTCCTACCAAGCCAAGACGCAAGCCTTCGGTGCGTGCTGCGACTCCTGATCGCTTCCATTTTGACTCCGATGCTTGCTCCCCTACCAAGCTAAGACGCAAGATGTCGCACAGGCGGTCGTTGTCTTTGATAGGAGGACAGGAAGAATCGGACGAGTGGATGCCTTCAGTTCATGCTCCAGCTCCTCCTGCGGATTGGCGTTCGCCTTCAGGACGTTCGTCTTTCGCCGAACATGAGATTGAATTTGCGGCTTCCCCAGTCTGTCCCCAGCAGCAAGAAGCTCTGCAGTTTCCTTACTGCAAGATTTGCAGCAAAAGCTCTCTTCTTTAATGCAGGCTTATCAGCCTAATACAAACAAAGAGGACGCCAAGCGAAGCATTCGTCATAAGCTTGGACAAAAAGCTGTACGCCAGGACGACATGCCTCTAAAAGCTGGACGCCAGGACGACATGCCTCTAAAAGCTGGACGCCAGGAAGACGACAGACGTCAATTTTCTCAACAACATGACGCCGAGCGTCAAAGAGCCTGGACGCCAGAAGTCGACACCAGGATGCCAAGCGTCAAGATTCTGGACGCCAGGATGCCAGGCGTTAAGTTGCTGGACGCCAGGACGCCGAACGTCTAGAGGCTGGACGCCAGGACACCAGGCGTCAAGATGCTGGACGGCAAGACTCCAGGCATCAAGAAGCTGGACGCCAGGACACCTAGCGTCGAAAGGCTGGACGCCAGGACGCCAAGCGTCAAGAAGCTGGATGCCAGGACGCCAGACATCAAGAGGCTGGACGCCAAGATGCCGAACGTCAAATACTTGATCAACATGACGCCGAATGTCAAGAAGTTCGACACCAGGAGGCAGAGCGTCATGATTCTCGACGCCAGGACACTTGCGGGTGACAAGAATTTTCTTATAAAACACCGACGAAACATGACATAGCGACGTCGGTTGTGGGTCGATCGGAAGAGGGGAGGGATGACTCCCCCCCCTTCTCCTTTTGGTCCAATAGAAGACTTGTCTGACGAAGAAAACCAAAGAGATTTACAGCCTTCGTTGGACTTGAAAAGACTAATGAAAGTTTTCACGGAACTTTTTCCGGAAAACTTTTTTCCAGCTGCCCCTCATTCCCCACCTTCAGAGTTCACTCTAGGAAAGACATCTAAGAAGTCCGACTTCACAAAGATGGTGTTGTTACGTTCTTCGAAGAGAGCATTGAAGATCATGAAGGAATGGATGGACACGAAGAGAGACCAAGGAAAGGCAGCTTTCTCATTTCCTCCGGCCAGATTACCGTCCAGATCTAGCATCTGGTATGATACTGGAGAAGCTCTCGGTCTGGGAGTTCCCGCTTCTTTTCATGGGGACTACTCCAGTCTTGTGGACGCTTCTCGTTGGACGGGCATGGGAAAGACGAAGGTTTTTTGGTCTTCCTCTGATATGGACCACCTCCTCAAAGGGATTTTTAGAGCCTTCGAGGTGTTTAATTTCCTAGACTGGACTCTGGGATCGTTGGGGAAGAAATTAGAAGCCTCCAAATCTACCGACACGGAAGAACTAGTTCATCTGATGTCGTGTATAGACAAAGCTCTTCGAGACGGATCTAACGAACTTGCTGCTCTTTTCTCGGCGGGAATCTTGAAGAAAAGGGCTCAATTGTGTTCTTTCCTTTCGAATGGGGTCACACCCATTCAGAAAGCGGAATTACTTTTTGCCCCCCTTTCCACTCATCTTTTCCCTCAAGAATTGGTGAAGGAAGTCTCTTCTGCCTTAACTCAAAAGGCAACTAAAGATCTTATGACAAAGGCAGCAAGGAAGGTCTTACCATCAAGTTTCAGTGCTCAGAAACTCAAAGAATCTAGACCTCTACCTCAAGTTTCTCGGCCTTTTCGAGGCAGATCCCTCAGTAGAGGGAGCACAAGACCGGTGTCAAGAGGTTCTAAGAAAAGAGGCTTCAGACAAGGGCGAAACAAAGTCTGACAACAATCCTCTTCAGACAGCAGTAGGAGCCAGACTTTCCAACTTCTGGCAAGCATGGGAGGAAAGAGGAGCAGATCCCTGGTCGATTCAGCTTCTCAAGGAGGGATACAAAATCCCTTAGCAGAACGACCGATCGATCTGTCAGCAAGATACAGAGAGGAAACCAAGATCCAAGCAATACAGCAAGAGGTTTCTATGTTGCTTCAGAAGGAAGCAATAGAAAGTTCGGAATCTGGAGTCTCCAGGGTTTTACAACCGCTTATTCCTGTTCCCAAGAGTTCGGGGGGATGGAGACCAATAATGGACGTGAGTGCCCCGAACGTTTTCATGAAGAAAACAAAATTCACGATGGAGACAACGAAATCAGTTCTAGCCGCAGTCAGACAAGACGACTGGATGGTTTCGTTAGATCTTCAGGATGCTTACTTTCACGTCCTATCCACCTGAACTCCAAGAAGTACCTAAGGTTCGTTTACAAGGAAGAAACGTACCAATTTCGAGCTCTTTGCTTCGGCTTAAACACAGCCCCTCAAATATTCATGAGGCTGATGAGCAACGTAGCAGGAATGCTACACAGAAATTGTATCAGGGCCTCGCTGTATCTGGACAACTGGCTTCTCAGAGCCCACTCCTACACCTGCTGTCTGGAGAACCTTCACAAGACGATTCAGTTATCGGAAGACCAAGGCCTTCTGATAAACCGTCAAAAATCTCAACTGATCCCATCCCAAGAAATCTTGTATCTGGGTATGAGGATTCAGAGTCAGGTTTTTCGGGCTTTTCCGTCCGAATTGAGAACGAAACAAGCCTTGGAAAAGTTGCAAAAATTCTTAAGGAAACAGAAGTTCTCCGTGAGGGAATGGATGAGTCTGCCGGGGACCCTTTCCTTGCTAGAACAGTTTATCTCCTTAGGAAGACTGAACCTTCGCCCTCTTCAATTCCACCTCAATCGGCATTGGGGCAAGAGGAAGACGCTAGAAACAAGGTGTATTCCAGTTTGGGACTCCATGAAAGACTGTCTACGGTGGTGGAACGACCCCGTCAAGCTCCAGGAAGGCCTTTCCCTAAAACAGAGGAACCCAGACCTAGTGTTGTTTTCCGACGCCTCGGACTCGGGATGGGGAGCAACACTGGGAAAGCTGGAGGTCTCGGGCTCCTGGAACAGAGAACAGGAAAACTTTCATATCAATCAGAAAGAACTGACTGCAGTTTTTCTGGCTCTCAAGGAGTTCGGAAGTGCAGTACACAACAAAGGGGTGCAGGTCAACTCCGACAACACGACGGCGTTGGCCTACATCAACAAACAAGGCGGAACCCACTCCGAGTCCCTTTACAAGACGTCAAGAGAGCTTCTTCCCTGGATGAAACAGAAAAGCGTGACATTATTGACATGCTTCATTCAAGGGGAGAAGAATGTAAGGGCAGACATCCTGAGCAGGAAACATCAAGTCTTGGCAAACCTGGGGTCGCCCATGCATAGACCTCTTCGCCACAGCACAAACGAAGAGGATGGGGACTTCCTGCTCTCCAATCCCAGATCCCGAGGCAATCCACATAGATGCGTTCCTCATGAATTGTGATCATCTAGATGTGTACGCCTTCCCGCCATTCAAAGTGGTACACTAACTGATGCAAAAGTTCGTGTCTCACGAAGGCACCAGGATATGACTAGTGGTTCCCTTCCGTTAAGAGTAGATCTACTCAAACAGCCCCACTTTGAAAGGTATCACCAAAACCTCCAAGCTCTTCAACTAACTGCCTTCAGACTATCGAAAAACTCACTAGAACTAGAGGATTTTCGAAGGAGGCAGCTAGAGCCATCGCAAGAGCAAGGTGGTCTTCCACCATTAAGGTATACCAATCCAAGTGGGAGACTTTTAGAGGATGGTGCAGGGACAACTCCATTTCCTCTTCCAGTACCTCTGTGACTCAGATAGCAGATTTTCTGCTATACCTTAAGAAGAGGCATAACTTTTCAGCTTCTACCATTAAGGGTTATAGAAGCATGCTAGCAGCGGTCTTCAGGCATAGGAACCTGAATCTATCGGATAATAAGGATCTACAAGACCTTAGATCCTTCGAGACCACTAAAGAGAAACTACAATCTTCACCAGCTTGGAATTTGGATGTAGTTCTGAAGTTTCTCATGATTAATAGGTTCGAACCTTTAAAGGAAACATCATTTAAGGACCTCACCATGAAAACTCTCTTCCTGATAAGTCTAGCAACAGCAAAAAGAGTCAGTGAAATCCAGGCCTTTAGCAAAGCTGTAGGTTTCAGACAGGGCAAGGCTATCTGCTCTCTGCAGCTAGGATTCCTGGCGAAGAACGAACGCCCTTCTCAGCCCTGGCCCAAATCGTTCGAAATTCCAAACCTGTTGGATCTCACAGGTGAGGAAGCAGAAAGAGTTCTTTGTCCAGTAAGGGCCTTGAGGCATTACGTGGAAAGAACGGAAAAATTACGTGGCAATTCAGAGGGGCTTTGGTGCTCTGTCAAAAAGCCCTCTCTGCAAATGTCAAAGAATGTGTTATCCTTTTTTATAAGGCAATTAATTAGGGAAGCGCATTCAGCAATTAATGAAGCGGATCTCAAGCTACTAAAAGTTAAAACTCACAAGGTTAGGGCCGTAGCAACCTCGGTAGCTTTTAAACAAAATAGATCCCTTCAGAATATCCTGGACGCAACCTTCTGGAGAAGCAAGTCAGTGTTTGCGTCACACTATCTTACACAAGTGCAGACTTTGTATAATGACTGCTACACACTGGGTCCGTTGTAGCAGCTCATTCAGTAATAGGGGAAGGGACTACTCCTTAAAAAATCACATATACCAATACTCTGTTCTTACCTTGGGACTATTGAAATTTTTATGGTTGTTTGTGGAGACTGGACGCAGTCTTCCACAATCATTGATCCTTAGTCAGGTGGTCAACTTGTTCCTTGGTAGCGCCCGGAACAAGGGTATTGTAGGGAGTCTAGTCACATAGAGGTTTGACCGGTTGACAGTCTCCAAGAGGTCTTCAGCCCCCTGGGTGGATCGCTGGATCTCATAAGGAAAGCAGACATAATGAGGCAGGATATCATTGAAGTCAGCTTCCTTAACAGGTACGAACCCGTAAGTTTGTTTTTATTTAACTCTTATGTCAATTCCAACGATGATAGTTGTCTCTGACCCTCCACCAAAGGTGTCAATCAGCTATATATATAACTACCTGGTGAGTTAGATGCTTGAAAATGTTATTTTCATGATAAAATAAATTTTTGAACATACTCACCTGGTAGTTATATATAATTTGATTCCCACCCTCCTCCCCTCTAGAGACTATGGGCATGGAAGATCTGAGGAATAGTTGGAATGGTTCTACGTATCTGGGTAGAGGGCGCACAGGTGGTGCATTTGACTACTGAATCGGTGATTGCCGTGAGTTTTGAAATTCTGCCGTGACGTCGGGGACGTAAGCTATATATATAACTACCAGGTCAGTATGTTCAAAAATTTATTTTATGAAAATAACATTTTTATTGAATTTTCCAGGGTAATGACAGTTTTGATGGTGATATAACGGTCTTGAGTGATGTCGATGATGATGCTGAAAATGAGATTGTAACACTGTTTGTGAAGTTTGAATCTAATTATATTCGATGCAGAGTTAGACAGGTATGTCATTTTCTGTTGATACAGTATCATATTGAATCTCACAGTTCATAATTATATGTTACATATAAGAAAAGGTTTTCATTCAAGGTACAATAGAACACTGGACCTTGATGCTAATCCATTCTAGAAGTGTCTAGATGTGATTCAGTCGAGATCTGAATGAAATTTTTCCATAAAAACTAAGGAAATATTCTTGTACAGGCATGTACTTGCTCAGAACAATAGCAGCAGAGTGAGCTTGCCTTTAAACAACAACTTCAACCAGCAGTGACTAACCGAGACAATTTTGTTTACAAAAATCATATGGTTCATCAGGTTGGATTCCTGATGAACCATATGATTTTTATGAACAAAATTTACTCTTAAATTTTGCTTTGAGTTCTAACATGGTCGAGGACTGTAGTTCTACTGTACTGTGGGAAGTTTTTAAGTTTTTCATTTTTACTCAATTTCTTAGTGATTTAGCCTTAATGTCCCATATTTTTATAATTTTACTCCTATTTTTATATTTTTCATTTATGTGCAGAATGCAGTATGAAGTATTTACATCACAAGTCGTTGTGCTCTGAACCTAAAAGTTGATGTTGGAAGGTTTGGGTTAACATTTGAAACTGGCTGTGATTTAAGAAATTTATTTCTATGCATATTTATGGTATGAGACTTTGGCCTTGGCCAAATGGTATTGTGGTTTGTAACCCAATTAGGTGGTTGTCTTAGGTATTGCTTCCTCTTTCACTTGACCTTGCGACCTTGCCTTGTTTATTTGCATTGTGCACCACCACTTGCTTTTTTATAATGTTGATGAGGCATTTCATCCATTGTTTTGTATGTAGTAATTTAGTTTTTCCGTATTGTTTTATTTCATTTAAGTGTCATAACATCAGTTTATGAGTGTTTTATGGTACGGTTTAAAAAAGAATGATTGGTATTCTACTCTGAAAAGTTGCTACTAAAAGAACTTTAGACTAATTTTGAGGTGGTTGCTGCGTTCAAGAATCAATGATTATATTTTTGGAAAAATATGTTACAAGGGAATTTCCTTTTTCTCTTCCTTGATGATGGCTATATAACTACATACTGGTTCATGGGCACAAATAAGTCTTGAGGGAAGGTAATGTTCCTAAGTTGCTGTTGGTTTGGTATAATCTATCTTGACTACTGCAGAGCAGCATTTATAAAGCAGTAGCTTATATCTGTGAGACAGAATTTAGTACATCCTTTGTATAATGCAAAGGTGGTGTATATTGAAAAGGATAATGTAGCCAGACTATTGTGTAGATAATGTGCTGTTGAATATCAGAAAGATTATGAAATCTTTGTACCTTGCACATATTTTTAGGTTTGATTTTTAGGCTTCTCAAACTGATTCTGATATATTAATTAATGAAGATTCATTTAGCTTTTTTCCAAGTTTGCAATCCACTGTGAACACATGAATCTATTATATTATCAATTGTATTTTGAATTAAACAAATTACTGTATCATCTGCTTTCCATTTAACAAGTGATTGGCTTCTGCCTTATTCTGAAGCTTAGTTTGCTCTGCTAGAAAAAAGTAAATTTTAATTTTGTTTTGATTTGGGCTAACTTTTTTAGTTTCAGAAATTGTCTTCAGTGTATGACGAAGTTGCTGACCACTTAAGTGTGAATGCTGCACAAGTTTTGTTATGTCACGATGACAAAGTCATCAGCCGAGACAAATGTCCAGTGGATTTAAAGCTCAAATATGGAGCTATTATAGGTAGGTATTCTTGTCTCCTTACAAATTAATTAAATTACTTTTGGTTTTGATATATTTAAGCATTCAAATTTCTTTGGTGGCCTGTTGTATTCATTCAGTAGCACCAGACCTAGAGTTGTATTATAAGAGGTGTGCTGGTAGTGAGACACCAATCAAACCTCAGTGGCAGTCTGTCCAAACATTCTGAAGGCTCCTCAGATTATCTAGGACTGTATCAGTTATACAGCCAGCAAACACTAGTTTGTAGGATTTAGTTCTTGAGGCAGTTTAAAAAAAAAAAAAAAAAAAATTAGGTGACAAAGAAGTTTGATATATTGGAGAGTTATTGTATGTAAAGTTAGTTTGTGTACATAGTGCCTGTATAGCTATAAAGGCAAATATTCATGGAGCAGAAGTAAAGCCTTTCTTCTTCATTTTGTTCTTTTTGTTTCGCACTAGATGCACTACTTAATTGGTCTTGCTACTTTTCAATGTAGCCAACAGTAAATACTAGTAGTATTGAGTCAGTTTAATCCTTATGCCATAACCCATAATATGCCATACAGCCCCCATATATCCTATCACAAATGTTTCAGAATGTGGGGTCCAATCTCAGTCAGCTGTACTAGTGAAAGAAACTGTAACCAACCAGAGTCCTGGAACCATTCCTCTCAAAGTACAAAATTCAGATAGGAAAGGAGTCGTTACAATCTTCATCAGACCTGATGCCAAGATGAAAGAACTGATGCATAGGTATGCCGAAGAGAAAAATATTCCTGTGGAAGAGTTGCATTTCAGTTTTGATGGGGAAACCTTAAATCCAAATGACACACCTAAATCTTTAGATTTAGAGGGGAATGAATGTATAGATGTGTATAGAACATGATTTGTAATTTCTTTTGTATGTGATACTTGCAGACCTGAAATAGGGAATTTCAGTGATGTCCATTTATTGTCAGTGATTTACCATATGATTTTGGAAAACAAGAAGGCAGTTCCATTTTTTTTATTATTATGACTTTTTTTTATGATTTTTTTTACTGAAATTTATTTAACTTCCCTTTTCCCTTTTTTTGTAAATAGGTATGTAATGCAGATTATATATTAACAAATAAATACTTTAACCCAAGAACAAGAGAGATTTCTACTCTGGTAATTCATTGCAAGCAGTTCCATCCCCCCCCTCCCCTCCCCAGTAAGGGAAGGGCAGAAATATTCTAATGTAAAAGACAAAGCTCGATGGATGCTCAAATTATGAAGTATACCTGCACAGTATTGTAGCCTGATTCAGTAGGTACCCATCCCTACCTGCTGATCCACATAGGGAGAAGGTGGAAGAGTTAGATACCTGTCACTACCAAGCAATCAGGCGAGATACTTGTCTGAATGGAGCTGGGTAGCTACACAGCCTGGTGGCTGGGGTTTACAGATAGCGTCCAGGGACTTTTGTGCAACACCCCTCAGCTAGGATAAGGTGAAATTAGTCTAACATCTCCAGACCCACCTCCATTAATTGAAAAAAACAAACCCTTCCAGAAGGCAGGGGCTGCTGAGCCCACCCACATCGCTGACTCTTAACCCTCTTACGCCGATTGGACGTATTAAACGTAGAGTCAAAATGTCTCCCGTATGCCGATTGGACGTATCATCCGTCGGCTCAAAAAAGTTTTTTTAAAAATTCGCGGAAAAATACTTATAGTCCTACCAGCCGAAAACTTTTGAATCACGCGCCTTGGGGGATGCTGGGAGTTCACGGATCAAGGTGTTGTTTTGGTTACAATCGCTATGCAGGCGCGCAAGCGCGAATTTCTTTCTTATCGTCACTTTGACATAATTTTTGCACCATTTTAAATTATCCTTTACATGAAGTATTATATATGAAAATGTGTGCAATTTCATGTAAAATACAACTAAAAAATACTCATGATTGTAGCTTTTATCAGTTTTGAAATATTTTCATATAAATAACGATAAGTGCAAAAATTTCAACCTTTGGTCAATTTTGACTACCGAAATGGTCGAGAAACGCAATTGTAAGCTAAAATTCTTATATTATAGTAATATTCAATCATTTGCCTTCATTTTGCAACAAATTGGATGTCTCTAGCATAATATTTCGATTTATGGTGAATTTATGAACAAACTTTTTCCTTACGTTCGTGCGATAACTCTTCCGATAAATTTTTTCGTGCGATTGTCCTAATGTTTGCACCCTTTTAAATTTGCCGTTACATAAAGTTTTATATATGGAAATGTGCGCAATTTCATGCACAATACAACTAATCCATGGTTGTAGCTTTTATCAGTTTCGAAATATGTTCATATAAATAACGTTAAGTGCAAAAATTTCAACTTTCGGTCAACTTTGACTCTACCGAAATGGTCGAAAAACGCAATTGTAAGCTAAAACTCTTATATTCTAGTAATATTCAATCATTTACCTTCATTTTGCAACAATTTGGAAGTCTCTAGCACAATATTTCGATTTATGGTGAATTTAAAAAAAAAAAAAAAAAAATTCCTTACGTCCGCGCAGTAACTCTTCCGAAAAAATAAGAATTATTTTTGTGCGATTGTCGAAATGTTTGCACCATTTAAAATTAGCTTTTACATAAAGTTTTATATATGAAAATGTGCGCAATTTCATGTAGAATACAACTAAAAATGATTGAAAGTTGTAGCTTTTCTCTTTTTTCGAAATATTTGCATATAAATCACGATATAGAAAAAAAATCACGTTCGGTCAAATTTGACTCTACTGAAATAGTTGAAAAACGCAATTGTAAGCTAAAACTCTTATGGCCTAGTAATATTCCGACATTTTTCTTCATTTTGAAACAAATTTGAAGTCTCTAGAACAATATTGTGATTTATGGTGAATTTTTGAAAAATATATTTACCTTCACTCCGCTAGCCGATTCGCGGCCGCAAGTCTCCGAAATACGTACATCGTATTATCCTAATATTTGCTCCTTTTTATATTAGCCGTTTTATAGAGTTTCATATATCAAAATGTGCGCAAATTCATGAAGAATACAATAAAAAATAAGTGAAGGTTGTAGCTTTTTCCATCTCCGAAATATGTGCATATAAAAAAATATATATATAAAAATTTCGACATTTGGTCAAATTTAACTCGTCCGAAATGGTTGAAATCTGCAATTCTAATCTAAAACTCTTACAGTATCGTAATATTAAATAATTGTCTTAATTTTGAAACACATTGGAAGTTTCTAGAACAATATTTAGAATTACGGTGAATTTTTGAAAATAACATTTTTTTACGTCCGCGCGTTACAAATTCGTACATCATTTTGTGATAATATTTTTCCGGTGTTGATTTTATTGTTTTTACTATGTATTATATATCAAAATGATTGCAATTTAGTGTACAATACAAAGAAAAAAAAGTAACTCGTTAGCTTTGACTGTTCTTTGCACAGCGTGATTTGAATACAATTATCTATGAATTTTTTTTTTCGCTACCATATCTCGCATTATTTACATATGATAATGATATTATTTTTCATTTCTGATGATTGCATACTAAACTTCAGGCAATGACAAAAAAAATGAGCCAAAAATGAACTCTTAATATTGAAAACTAAGCGCGCTGTGATTTTTTGAAAAAATTATTTTTTCCGCTTCCGCGCTCACTCCAAACCGGCGCCGGCATACAGGAGAGGTTTTGATTTTTAGGGCTTCGGCGTAAGAGGGTTAATAGCTCTCACCAAACTAGACAAATGTCATCATCACTTAAGGAGTTGTAAGTTCACTTGATTACTTCTTGAAGCCAAAAAGAAAAGGTATTCCAACAAACCTTTAGAGGGAAACCTAAGTATCAGGTGCTACCAACTGTTTAAATCACCTCAACCTCATCCTTACACATCTTCCTCCATATAGCATACATTGTTGACAGTGAAAGTTCCTCCAGAAATGTACTTTCCTAAATTGACAATTGTTCATATACGAAACAAACCTTCGGTCTTAACATTACGATAAATACTCAGCGCCAGCTGGAAACCAGTAAAGTTTAAAATAATTCTGTACGCAAGGGACTATTGGCATCTGTGCTTGGTCACGAGACGTAGGGCCACCCACATACCCCTCAATTCGTGACCCCGTCAGTTGTTTTCTTACCGCCTTCAAGTAAGGACGTGGTTTACTCCGTCCTTTTAAAGCCAGTTTAGTTTGCCCCCTGTTGTTTTCAATTTGTTGTTTGGAATTCCTGGGTATGTGAACTTCATATGAAGCTTTCTCATGCTGCGAGACTTCCTGTATATCACAAGAAGCAGTTATACGCCCTGTTATTTTCTTCGTCGGTTTCAACGTCGATGGAAACCGGCTAAGTACTCTTAGTGTAGTAAGTCGTAGGTGAAGAAACTCTTAAGGTACGGTTAATTCGTTACCTATGCTTGGGAATATCGCATATTCATATAGATTGCCTGTAATCCAAAGCTTTGATGTATCTGGATGTGCTTTGGGAAGTAATTATGACTAATTGTGCTCCTTTCCCTGCGGGAAGAGGCCTGCATCGCCATCTTGTTTTCGTTCCAGATACATGGGTAGAGAGGATGCAGGTGTGTGGTCGGCGTTAGGCTTATCAGGAGAACCAACCCAAAAGGACAGTTGGTTTGATGTTTAACATCGTGTTGCCATCCAGGATCCCACGTGATGGATGTCCCTTTTATCCTGACATGCACTGGATGGCGGTCGGATGCGTCGCCATCTGTAAAGAAGCAGATAGGGCAACAAGGCAGCCTTTAATGTCAGGTTGCTGTGACTACAAGAATAACATCAACAGCCTTGCACTTCTGGTAGGGTGCTGGCTTCGCATTCGAGTTGCTCAGTGACGTCATAAACATGGCGACCGCCATGATGTCTCTTCACAGCTGCGGCCTACATGAAGGCATGCTTCCATTTTCATTTCGAGGTACAAGAGTACTTTACAACTAAGCTTTTGGATGGGAGGTTTTTAATGCACATTGTTTTTGAGAGAAATTACAAGCGTTAGGAGATATAAGTCACATAATGGAAAAGACAAGTCTTTCCTCTCTATCCTTCCGCTTAGGCGTCAAGCTTAGGTGACTGACTTTGATGCGAGTGCGTTCTCCTGCCAATCCTGGAAATAATAGGGACTTCGTAGCTGATCCTCGAGCCAAGAGGAGAAGTTTCTTCTCTATCTTAGAGCCAGGATTGTTACATCCCTTATATGAAAGCACAAGAAGTAGTTGTAATTGTCAAACAAGTGAATGATGGAAAGTTAGTCTAGTGTGGCTGCTGTGAAGAGTTGGAAAAGGCTAGAATCAGGGACTTCGTGACTGATCCTCGTGCCAAGAGGAGAAGAATAATTTCGTCTTCATCTTCGAGCCAGGACTGTCACATCCTTGTAAAGTAGAAATGCCACAGAAGGTTGGGTCTCTTGATCTTGGCTGCAATGGCGGTAGTCATGACGTCACAGCCTACCGATTCTTGATTTACTTAGCTGCCTCCAGAATCTAATACGCTTTTTGACTCATTGGTACACACAGTAATGAAGAATAAACAGGATCTAGAGGTAAAAATGGCTAAATAAGAAAAAGAAAAGGCGTGATTCGCCGCCGCCTTCATCTTCTTCTCTAGATAATGTCATAGCTAAGTTCGATGTGTACCAGTCAAGCGTTGGAGGATATGGGATTTCGTGACTGATCCTCGGGACAAGAGGAGAAGTGTAAATTCTTCTTCATCTTTGAACTAGGACTGTCACAGCCCAATCAGCAAGAAAATCAAGAAGTCAGTGGCTGGTAAGCTCAGAGCAATCGGACGAAGCCGTTTACAAGAGTCCGAACGAGCGAAAGCGTCGACTGTCGCTGGGCTAGCGGCCGACATGGAGTTGCCAGTGGCGACTACCAAAGTGTCTAAGAGAGACTACAATGCCGTGGCTTAACTTGATACATACGCCGATGCTTTTACAAAAGTTTTCCATGGACTCTAGCTGTCAAGAGTAATAAAATATGATACAATAGCTCTCATATTTGTATATAGGATTGCAAACAGATACCTTCTCAAATCCTACTGACTATAATATTTTCAAGATCGAGCCATTAACGGCCATTAAGGATCAAAGGTGCCAAGGCCGTATGGCTGGACAAACATGACGCATGCTAATAGATACCTTCTCAAATCCTACTGACTATTCGGGATTGAGCCATCAGTGGCCATTAAAGATCATAGGTGCCGTGGCCGTATGGTCGGAAGGCCATGACATATGCAAATAGATACCTTCTCAGAGCCTACTGACTATTCGAGACCGAGCCATCAGTGGCCATTAAAGTTCAAACGTGCTGCGGCCGTATGGTCGGACGGCCATGACACACCTGGACGTTTGTCAGAGGGTAGGAGTGAGTTAACGTCTCCTGTGGCTGAACATAGTGCGTTAGAACCGGAGGGAAGAGAAGACAAAGAGTTTACCTTGTTCTACTCATATAGAGTCCATTTTACAACACGTAAAATGCACAGATTGATAGAAGGATATGGATACCTCTTAGTAATCGTATGCGGCCTGAATGGTGGGTAGTAGCATACTTTGGGTTGACTCCAGAAAACTTAAAACCTTTACAGGTAAGGAGAATTAACATATTTTATATATACTTGTTGGTATAAGCTGGTTTCTTCCTAGAAGAATATTGACCAAACGTTTCGACTCTTACACAAGTAGTTAATTGAAAGCTTGGTTCCTTGAAAGTACTGTAGAACCATTCTTCTTAATGAAATCAAATGGGAACTTTAAAGTCGAAAGAAAGAGGTGAATGTCATCCTTTCGTCACATAAGGTAGCCAAGCCTAAGTAGGGCACTTGTAACCTAAGATACTATAGCCAGGATAATTGGGTCATACCTTTTAGCCTAACAAGTGGTTATATTTGTAGCCTATTCCAGCCAGTTCGAGTCTACTGCTACTATCTTAGTTAATCTGAGTAGTAGTTCTTAGCTTAGACTGTCCGAACTAACTGGTTGGGTATGCATGTGCTGGCTTGGACCAACTAATGGTTGCGGTTTGGCTTTCGAACCTGCATTTACTATCTTAGATTAGTATGAGTGGTACAATTCTTAGCTTAGCCGGGTCCGCTTAGCCTAACTCACAGGTTAGGTGGTTCCGACATACATGTCAACTTAGCCTAACAGTGGGTTGATGACTTAACATGATCCGGTTGCTTGAACATGCCCGTACTATCTTAGGTTGGACGAATATTAAGGTTATAAGTATAGCCGAGCTTAGACTAGTGCCTAGGCTACCCATTCGAAACACTTACCACCTCAGCCTAGAAGGTTGTGGTTGTAGCCTAGCATGGATAGCCCAAACTTTCTTGAATGGCTTTACCCTAACCTAAGTCATTTAGTTTCTAGATTAAGCTAGTCTAAACTGGCCTAGCTTAGTTAAGTGTAAATCTCGGATGGGCTTAATCTACCCTAAGTGATGGAGGAGTTAGCCTAGCCTAATTGGAAGTGTTGACATAGCCTAACCTAACCAAACCAGGGTCCTAGCCTAATTGGAACAGGTAACATAGCCTGACCTAACCAAGCCAGGGTCAACCTGGTCTTGCCAACTTAAAATAAGTTAGTCAATTCTTAATTGACTATACCTACTTAGACTAGTCCAAGTGGTTGTTGGCTAGGTTAACCTGGAATCTGCAAATGGGTCTCTTCCATACTGGTCTAGTTTTTATATTGAAGTCATGAACCTAACATAGAGGGTTCAAGCTTCAGTTGGCTAGAGCGAAGGGGAAAGGGGGGAGTTTCCCGTTCTTCAAGAGGGAGGCAGGGTGAAGTGACGTTGGGTACAATTCTGGGCTAGGTTACTCGAGAATAGCACCAAGATGGTTTCTGGCAATATAGGATTTCCCTTTGGAGGGTAGCATATTGAACATATGCACATATATTGTAACAGGTCACCGCGTAAGGTGTTTCGTGGTTGGGATCTTAGTTTTTACAAAAACACTGAGCTGTTTAATAGCTCTCCTAGGGCTGTGGGCTGGCCTGAAGGATTGGATATTTTTTACGTGGCTAGGAACCAATTGGTCACCTAGCAATGGGACCTGCAGCTAATTGTGGGATCCGAACCACACTATATTGATAAATTATTTTCTATCACCAGAAATAAGTTCTCTGATTCCACGTTGGCTGAGATGGGAGTAGGACCTCGGACCACCGGTTTGGCAAATGAGTGCACAAACCACTCGTCCAGAGAGGAACTCGTATAATGGAAAAACCATGTAATAGCTATCTCAGGGGTTTCACCCTTCAAGGAGCCTGAGGATTCCATTTGTGATACTGGGAAGATCCTGGAGGTTATGCAAACTCTTGGTTCTACCTGTCCCGCCATGTCCCGGACGGAAGGATGGGTTCCAGTAATTAAGGAGGACCCAGGATGGGTGATTGATTAAGTTTATCGTAGCACAATCATCGCTACCAGATTCGTGTGGGGAAGAGGCATCACCGATAGGTAGAATATCTCAAGGCCTGGAGGTTGACCAGTATCCCCTTTCAAACTAATAATTCTCAGTTTTTGGGTGGAGAGTGTCACCTCAGACGTAACACGACTCCAAAGGTCATTAGCTCACATATACAGAATGACCCTTTGGCCGTGACTGCCTGTGTAGTGGACGTTTCTGTCCATTAATGGCATTTGGTCAGTAAACAATGATCTGGTGGAGAGGTTGTCAGAACAGAGGGAAGAATCTCTGTAATTACATGTTTACATGCATGGTGATGTACATTGGACTGGTGATTGGGCATGTGAATATCGCTTCACACTGACTAATCTTCAGATGAATCAGGAGCAGTGAACTGGATGGGGCACATAAGAACTCCAATCTGATAAGTGAAAACATACTCTGTATCAGAGTAGCCTTGACGGACTACCACCAGGCACATACATCAGTCACGTTACAGGAAACTGACTGTGGATGGGGGGTCTTCCTCTGACCTTGGTAGAGTGGGAGTACTCAATAACCAGGGTTTTGACGTAGACTCAAAAGTAGCCTGGAACTTCAGTTGCAGTTGGCCCCGGAATCCGAGATAATGAGTTAATGCAGCACAGGTCATGACGACAGATACATTTCTTAATCTTGCTCAGTACGGTGTAAGTATGTGTGAGGGACCTTCAGCAGGGCCGGCTTTGACTTGTCAAAGTACTCTGTGGTTATAGAAAGAATTAAGTCACCTAGAAACATTAACGAGGTAGACGTAAAGGAACAGGAAAAACAGAGGCGATCGGGCAAGCCTACTCCTTGTTTGTCAAGTTGTACCAATGAGTCAGAGGAATATGGGCCTCCTGGCAATTTTAAGGAGGTGTGTGTCTGTTCATTGAAATTTAAGAGTGGGTTCTTTGTTATGAAAACCACTTTCAAATTCCTGTATATATAAATATGGTTGCCCAGAGGTCCTTGGACTCAATTTCCTTGGGTCCTTTGGTGGCTGCTCAACAAAAGGTGTAACTCATCCAGTACCCCTGGCGGGTCAGTTGGTATCTTGTCTAAGATGATGGTATGAATGTGAAATGGAGGAGTTAACTGGCCTCTTTCCTTTTCAAATTTCTGTCTCCTTCTTTACTGAGGGCAGTAAGAAGAGAGTACCATCATAAGCTGGAACAGACAAGGTACAGGTGAGTGAAGTGGCCATACTGTTAGGGTTAGTATCAGTAAGATACCTATCAGTAGCAGGACATTCCTCTCTTTAGCAAGGGGGAGAGGAATGATAACAAACCTACATGAGTGGATGAATTGGTTCATTAGGGGAACAGATCATCTTATCTTCCTCGGACGCAATGAACTATGACATTGTGTAAAACCCCAGAAGTCTGACTCTATGATATTCATATATATCTTAGATTCGGAAATACTGGTCAGTTGTTTCGCAGAATTCTGGTATTCAGAAAACTAATCATAGGTGGCAAACTCCCAGTTGGTAAATAGTATTTACCTGCCACCAAGAGTAAGTCTATCCTAAAGTTAAGACCGAAGGTTTGTTTCGTGTATGAACAAATGACAAATTTGTAACTAATTTGTATTTTTCATAACTTACAAACCTGAGGTCTTAACATACAAAGGCCCACCTCTAACCACCCCTCTATCAACTAACCTGGGTTGGAAGAATAACTGACGGGGTCACGAGTTAATGAGGGATATGTGGGTGGCCCCACATGTCTCGTGACCAAGCCAGATGCCAATAGTCCCTTGTGTACACAATTATTTTAAACTTTACCGGTTTCCAGCTGGCGCTGAGTATTTATCCTAATGTTAAGACCTCAGGTTTGTAAGTTATGAAAAATACAAATTAGTTACAAAATTTGTCATATTTGGGGGACCGGAGGAGGATGGCGAGCAGACATGGAACGCGACAATAGGCCATCCAAGGAGGGAGAACCCCTTAGGCCTAGGGAGGCCCAAACAGTCGCCATCTTGTGCAATTCCATATATGAAACAAAGGAAGAAGATGGAGTTGCCTCCTCCCTCCCAGGAGGGAGATTACCACCCATGAAAGAAGAGTCATGTTATACACAAAATCATCCTGTGCAACTCTCAATACTTCCAAAGACAAATCAGTGGAAGAAAAGGAAGGAGACAGGGCATCGAAAGTAGCAGAGGGGAAATTTCTGGAAGAATGGGATGCCAAATTGTCAACTCTTGAGGCGCGAAACCTTCCCAAGAAGGACGAGTAGATACCCTACGGTGCTCCTTGTAAAAAGCCTTCCCTGTAACGCAGGCCAGGAACGCCACTCGGGGCAAGGGTTAGTGATAGTACAAAAACTGGAATGAACACCTACTGCATGTGGTATGGGGATCAGTAATGGAAAACGTCAAAAAATGATATTTTCATGATAAAATAAAGTTTCACATATACTTACCGAACAGTTACATAGCTTATAGCTTCTTACCTACGGCAGTCGAAATTCAAATTGTTGGCGCCAGCGGCGTTGCTATCTTAAGTATAGGTGATACAAGACCCGCCCACATCCGGGAACCCTGGGTACTGCTAGCCTTCTACCGTCAATTTTCGTTTAGCCGACACGTCCATCTGTGGGGAGGTGGGTGGGCTTTGATTATGTAACTGTTCGGTAAGTATATGTGAAACTTTATTTTATCATGAAAATATCATTTTCACATAAGTGACTTACCGAACAGTTACATAGCTGAATCCAAACTACCCGGAAGGAGGGTAGATGGACTACATAAAAATGACAGTAAGACCACATTAAACAGCAAATGTTGCAGTACCCTACCTTGTGAGAGAGCAGCTGCAGGAGAATACTGCCTCTGGTTGGCGCTCTCATCACTCGTAGGAGACGTGGCAGTATAGGCCAGGGTCGTCCCTACTTAGTGGGATTTTGTAACCATGGACAAGACCGTTGGTTGACAAAATATTAAAAAAACAGATAATGCCCTTGCCCTGGGCTTCAGAAACCAGATAAACAACAGACCATCACCTATACCAAAAATAATGACATACTCAAAGTAATAAATATAAGACTGGAGGTTCTCCAAAGCACTATGAGCCTCCAGTCTGCCCACGACTCAACAACCTATAACAAGGCGAGGAGACAGTAGAGGATAGAAAGTTCCCCTATGTTTCCTTTCCCAACATCATGCCCGCTACCGACAAAGGGACCAATTTACAACAACTATCATAGGTAGCCTCTACATTCTTCAGGTAAAATGAGGCGAACACAGATCTCGATCTCCAAAACGTAGATTGAAGAATCGAGGAAAGCGACATATTGTGCCACTGCACGTATTTCATGTGCTTTCACCTTAAGCACATTTAGAGTCTGATCTTGGACTTGAGAGTGTGACTCCAGTATCAGACTTCTCAAAAAGAACGAAATAGCGTTCTTGGAGAGGGGTTTTGCAGAATTCTTAACCACGAACACCAAAGTCGGTCGGAATTACCTCTAACGGATTGTGTCCTTGACAGGTAACATTTCAGAGCTCTGACAGGACATAGTAAATATTCTTCGTCCATCGGACCCACTATATTAGATAATCCCTTAAGTACAAAAGATTTAGGCCATGGGTTAGAGGGAGATTCGTTCTTTGCTAAAAATTCGTTAACAAAAAGAACAAACCGCATTACGATTTTTGAACCCCACCTCTTTGTGGATGGCTTGTAACTCATCACTCTTCCTGCTGTAGCCCCAAACGAAGAGAAAAAGTGCCTTCCTCGTTACATCTCTCAAAGACACTTCACGAAGTGGCTCGAATCGTGAAGACATCAGAAAGTTAAAACTACGTCCAAGTTCCAGTCCACACTATCCTTCTTGGATACTTTTACTGTATTAAAAGATTTAATTAAATCTCCAATATCCTGGTTAGAGGAGATGTCAAGCCCTCTATGCTTAAACACTGAGGACAGCATAGCTCTGTACCCTTTAATTGTCGATACCGACAAGTTCTTAACTTCTTTAAGGTACAGCAAAAAATCAGCTATTTCTGTCACAGAGGTTTTAGAAGACGAGAAATTATGTCTTCTGCACCACGTCCTAAAGACTCCCCACTTTGATTGGTAAAGCTTGGCAGAAGAGCTTCTTCGACAGTTAGCAATAGCCTCTGCCGCTCTACGAGAAAACCCCTTAGCTCTGACGAGTTTCCGGACAGTCTGAACCCTGTCAGTGACAGAGCGGACAAATTCTGATGATACCTGTCGAAGTGGGGCTGTTTGAGTAGCCGAGGATACTGAGGAAGAAGTCTGGGATGGTCTATAACCAACTTTGAGAGGTCTGGAAACCACTCTTTCCTGGGCCAGAATGGTGCTACCAACGTCATTGACACATTTTGATGTGAGAGGAACTTGTTCAACACCTCTCTGATCATTCCAAATGGAGGAAACGGCTTAAAGTCTAGACCCGTCCCAATCCTGAAGCATTGCGTCGGTCTTCCAAGCAAGAGGATCTGGAACTGGGGAACAAAAGATCGGAAGTCGATTGTTCCTCGACGTGGCAAACAGATCCACTGAAGGTCTTCCCCAAAGTTTCCACAGTTCCTGACAAATTTTGTCTTGCAATGTCCACTCCGTGGGAAGAACTTGGTTTACTCGACTGAGTTCGTCTGCCAGTACATTTAACTTCCCTAGTACAAACCTCGGAACGAGGGAAATATCCCGATCTTGAGACCAGAGAAGGAGATCTTCTGCGACTTTGTTGAGGGAGAATGAATGGGTTCCTCCCTGATTCCTGATATAAGATAGAGCGGTGGTGTTGTCGGAGTATACTGCCACTCTCTTTCCCACGACCAAAGGAGCGAATGCTTGCAGACCGAACCAAATCGCCTTCAACTCCTTCATGTTGATGTGATTCAACCTCTCTTTCTCTGACCATAATCCTGAGATCTTTTTGGTCCCTAGGAGAGCTCCCCAACCTCTGTCCGATGCGTCAGAGTATAATTCTACGTCTGGGTTCCTTAATGTCAGGGAGAGACCCTCCTGCAATCTTTCCCTCGACATCCACCATCTCAAGTCGTTCTTGATCTCTTCCGACACTGGGAACGAATACGTGTCTGGTTGAGACTTCCGACACCAACTCGCTTTGAGATAAAACTGAAGAGATCTCATGTGAAGACGACCCAACTTTACAAACGTCTCTACTGATGATAACGTCCCTAGAAGACTCATCCATTCCAAGGCGGAGGAGGACTGACGATTCAGGAATTGGCTCACTTTTTTGAGGCAAGATTCTATTCTTTTCGGGGACAGAAAAACCCGAAAAGTCTGAGAGTCCAGAATCATCCCCAAATAGGGGATCTTCTGGGACGGCACTAATTGAGACTTCTCCAGGTTGATGAGAATTCCCAATTGACTCGCTAATGACAGTGTCTTCCATAAATCCTTCACGCACTGTGTCCTCGAACCCGATCTGAGAAGCCAGTCGTCCAGGTAAAATGCTGCATTTATGCCCAACATATGCAGCCATTTCCCCAATGGAGCAAGAACACGAGTAAATACTTTGAGGGGCCGTCGAAAGGCCGAAACAAAGGGCTCTGAATTGATAAAATAACGTCCTCCCTTCGAACACAAATCTCAGGAACTTCTTTGAACTCTGGTGAATCGGGACATGAAAGTAGGCGTCCTTCATGTCCAGGGACACCATCCAATCGCCTGGGCGAAGTGCCGACATCACAGAATGATTTGTTTCCATATTGAACTTTGTCTTCAGCACAAAAAGGTTCAATGCGCTTACATCTAGCACTGGCCTCCAACCTCCCGAGGCTTTGGGAACTACAAAGAGTCTGTTGTAGAATCCCTGAGAACTGTCGAGGACTTCCTCTATTGCTCCCTTCTTGATGAGTGCATTGACCTCTGCTGCTAAAGCCAAAGCTCTCTCTGATCCTGGAGAATATGCTGTTAAGCTGATTGGTGTATCGGAGAGAGGAGGATCTAAAACAAAAGGAATCGAGTATCCCTCTCGAAGAACTTGAACTACCATTGCTCTGCACCTCTTCGACTCCATTCTTCCCAAAAAAGATGGAGTCTTGCCCCTACTTGCACGTGAAGGAACGGCTTCTCACTTGTCCGAAGGTTTGGGGGGAGGTTTCTTTGAGGACTTGTACTGTGGACGCAAATTAGTCCTGGGTCGTTGCCACTTAGGTTTATTCCCTCGAAAGGGATGCTTCTGAAGAGAAGACTTAGCTCCTGTCGTAGTAGGCTCTTTCGGACGTCTGGAAGACTGAAGAAGGAGATCATTAGTAGATTTCTTTTCTAAATCCGAAAGAATTTGCTGAATGGTTTCTTCAGGGAAAAGATGAGATTTACAGAGAGGAGCAAACATGAGAGCCGACTTCTGGTTATTAGTGACTCCTTTAGACACGAAAGAACACCACCTTTCTCTCTTCTTCATCACTCCCATTGTAAAAAGGGCTGCTAATTCTCCTGACCCATCTCTAACAGCCTTATCCGCACAGGACAGAACTCCTAACCAGTCTGTGGCAAAATCTTCTTCTAAAGACTGACAGTCTTCAATCTTGCGAGCTAAAGAGGCAATAGTCCAGTCCAAAAAACTAAATACCTCAAATACTTTAAAAATATTCTTCACCAAATGGTCCAGCTCTGAAGAAGAAAACAAAATTTTAGCTGACGAAAAAGCTGCTCTTCGGTGTGAGTCCACTAAACCGGAGAAGTCTCCCTGGGACGAGGCAGACACTCCCAAAGAAGGAACTTCTCCAGTTGCGTAGAAGCGATACGCTTTACTCTGAAGCTTAGAAGGTGGGAAAGCAAACGAAGCCTTACCTGTTTCCCTCTTCTTAGAAAGCCACTCTGTTGACTCCTTAAGGGCCTGCTTCGAGGACTGAGAAAGAACCAGTTTAGGTAGACACGAATACGCTGTCTTCCTATCTTTAACGAACATTGAAGGCGGTGAAGACGGAGAAGCAGGTTCAAAGTAATCTGGATAAGTGGACAGGAAAAATTTAAGAAGACTCGAATAAGCCGACGAATCCTGTCATCTTGATCCAAAGCTTCCTCTTCAGACTGCACGGAAGCAGAGTCGAAATCAGGCTTATGTTCTACCCCGGTGGAGGATTTCAACAAACTCATAAGATCCTGGAAATGCTTCTTAAATGGAGCTAAGGTAGAATCGTCTAACACTGTAGCAGTCGATGGTCTTTCAGTCGAAGAACGATTCTTTCTAACAGGTGAAGTCTTCGCACCACAAGTCGACACAGGCGAACAACCAGTCGAAATTCCTATCGACTCACGGCGAGGGGAGTCGAACAAAGACGAGCGAATACGCTTGCCTTCTGAGACAGTAATACGGAGTCGAACGAGGCGACCGAGCCGAAACTGCGACCGAGACTCGCTTGGGAGAGTCGAGCGATCGTGAATTATCACAAAGTCTAGTCTGAGAGCCATTGCTTTTAGCCGAAAAAATGCGACTGCGGAGGAGATTCACTAAATATCACATCCGGAGCAAAACTACACGAAGGTTGAGGACTCCAATGCCTCTTAGACTTCTTAACAGGAGTCGGTGACGAATCACCCGCAAGAATCGAATGTCTTTTTAACGGTCGAGACACCAAATCACCTCGCCTTTTGCGCACATGGCGATTGCACTTCTAAGGTTCCGAATCAGAAGACAGACGAGAATCACAAACACTAACACCTTTCCACATCTTTTTGGACGACACCCGCGAGTCGACGAAAGCTTTAAAAGACATTCCTAACTTCATAACTGATTCAGCTAACACTTCGAACTTTTTATCCATCTTAGACTCAAGCAAGGCAATGGTGTTGGGTTCGGAAACATGGGCAACTTGAACAGGGGTAATCAAAGGAGAAGTAGGAGGACTATTAATTGGAGAAATATTCTCTAATAAAGGAGAGGCAAGAGGAGACTTATTTGTCTCCGAAGGAACAGGAGTAGTTTCTAACCTATTCTTACTACTAGCCCTAAGAGCTGCCTTCCTCTTCCTATCTTTCTCCATTTTCTCAGCATGCGATCTAACCGCCTTCCATCCCTGTTCATTGCCATTCTTTAACATTTCATCACATGTCACATCCATACCATTACAATTTTGTCCTCTGCATTTAGTGCACTTAGAGTGCGGATCGTGACATAACTTAGCTAATCTTGTTTTGCAGCCAGCGCTGCAAAACCTTACAGCAGATGAACTAGAATCTGACATAATTAGCAATAATGACAAAAAACTGAATAGAGATAGCTAACTGGCAAGAAAAAACCAAAACTTGTACATCACCAAACAAAAACCAAAATCCAAAATGGCAACGCAGGAGACTGCAGCGAAAATCTCACAGGTGTTACCCCGTGAGCGGCAGAAACGAAAATTGACGGTAGAAGGCTAGCAGTACCCAGGGTTCCCGGATGTGGGCGGGTCTTGTATCACCTATACTTAAGATAGCAACGCCGCTGGCGCCAACAATTTGAATTTCGACTGCCGTAGGTAAGAAGCTATAAGCTATGTAACTGTTCGGTAAGTCACTTATGTGAAACTTCAACTATGGAAATCCTGGAACGCCCGGACACATGCATTGACGCAGCTCAGAACTCTTAGGGAATCCATGATAAAAGACAAGCAGGCACACACACACACACACATACACTGAAAGCAGAGAACAAATCAATCACAGGCTAACTGGCTTGGGAAGGAAAGCGCAAAAGAAAGCACCACTCTCCAAGGCAGTCAAAGAAAGACTAACACGTCATGTCTTGAGGTTCCAAACCTGGTTGATGACCAGCTTCCCCCTACTAAATGCATGAGTTGCCAGATGCCACAGATTCCTTGCTTTACAATCTTTTGATTGTTTTAACTGGTTTTCAGGTGGCACAAGAAGATTATCCTATTGTTAAGACTGAAGATTTGTTCCACATATGAACAAAGTGTTATGGAACTGGATCATCTTTAACAACTGTATGCAAGTATGATTAGTCTTTAGAGTGAATGAGAGGTGATGGTATTTGGCAAGGCCAAACACTTCAGTGTTCTCACACCACTCCTCCATGGTACTGGGAAGACTCTGAACATTATCTGACATTCATTTGGAAGAAGTCAAAAGGCTTTAACTTGCTTTACAAACTTCCAAAAAATATAATGCCTGTATCAAGAAAAACAGCATAGTTTCAAATAATACAGATAAAATTAATATGTTAAATCAACATACTAAAATATTGTTGGTAAACACTAAAAATACTGTGGTAATGGTGCATGGCACTTTGAAGTAAAAATATGGCTCCTCTTAAAGCACCAGTCAATACACTGCTAGAATGAATGCTCCAAAGCATGCATAAGTTAATGTATACCTAAACTTCAATACCTTTACTGAAATTATAAACAATCAATTTTTAAGCTTTTATGATTTCTATATATACAATTTAAGCTTCTAGTTGTAAGTGCATTCTACAAATGTAGCTATATTTTAACATATACTTAGGTAGTTATCTCATCACAATATAGTTCACAAAACTATTCAGTAACAATTTGCACAGCACAATAATGCTAACTTGTACATACCAAATTATTTTATAGACTATGTTTAATTCATAAAATTCAATATGTAGGGCTGAAGGTTTGCCACTTAGGAGTGCACTGCCATCCTCTGAGAAATACTTTCACCTAATAAAAAACAAAAGTTCTGATGGGAATGCAAAATTTTAAGCCATTAAATATCAACTACTACCATTTTCTGAACTTCATATCTCGAGACTTGCATGATCCCTGATATATTGAGTCCCATGGAAATGAATGCCTATTTCACTGGCCAATGCACAACAAAGAAATTGCAATAAAATACAATCCCTTTGAAAATTAACGTTAAGCTACAAAAATGACATTTGTTTTCTTTAGTAACACATCAGAAACAAAAAATTACTTGGAATAATTTACAACTGACAAAAATTTAGAGAGAAGCAACAAAATACAGTGGCAAATGTCTAAACCTTTCACTCCATTTCAATGGAGTTCTGAGGTACTTCAAACATAGTATATTATAAGCAACCTCACCATGAGGGGTTTCTCATTTTAAAATTTTCAGCAACGTTCTCTGCACCGTTAATGATAAGCCCAGTGCTAACAAAATCTTTATGGTCCACTGTTCCCTGTTGGATTCATTGGCTTAAAATATTGAGCAATCTAACTTTACGAACAGTAGGCACGAGCGTTCAATGAATATGAACATCATTCAAAAGATTATGTACAATATTTACACATCACAAAATTTTAACTTTTCAGTCAAAACATGAACATTGTCCAGTAAAAGCTATCAAACATCAATTCATCATGTCATGAAACAGATCCTTGCATTTTTATATGTAATTGCTTTTGCTGTTGTTCTGTGCTTGCTATGGCAGAAAAAATTCAATACATATGGAAGAGTACTACTTGCATTCAATTTTGTAAAAGTAAAAACTTAACAGGTCTACTACTTTGATACATTACCCCACACTACTATGACATATTACTGGTATGCAATATTTCTAATTTTTACACAAGTTTAGTACAACAAGTAAACAACATTAGTTTATTCAAAAAGTTAAAACATTTATTTACAGAAAGTTACTTCTCTTGCCTATTAATGTTATTCTTACACTCCTGTACTTAAAAATTCATTATTTCTTGTAAATTCAATGTCTGGTTATTTGTCAAATTATTCAAAATTTCATTAGTGAGTGATTTCTCTAAAAAGTAATAAAATACCTGTGAAGTATTGCTAGAAAAAAAAAAAAACTGTCAGTGTCATTTTCAAAGGGGACAAAAATTCAATGTACCTGATATAAAGGTTATTTAATTACCTGTCAACATAAAATTTCTTAGAACTGAAAACCTCATTTACTCTATTCACAGGCAATACCAAAACCAAAAGTTCTTTTGCTTTTCTCATTTCAAGGATAGTAATATAGCAAAGGTCCAACTACATTCGTCATACCGATATATCTTGCCTTCTATGGCATGACTGTATTTTCAAGATGACCATAGACTCAGAAGTCTGGAAAATCTAATCCTTCTTATTATTACTATTAAAATTAAAGATAACCAAAAACTAAAATTTCAAGGTCACACTTATGGCAATAAAAACTTCTGAGTGTTTGATGGGATTAGAAACATCATGTACCATAATGAAAATTGTTTGGCATTTAAATAAATGGAGTAAAAGTACAATTCTGGAAATGCTAATTTCTCTAGCCTAACTACCCCTGTAATGAAAGACCTGATAATAGACCCATGCCCAAAAGAGTAAGACAAGTAAACTGTCGAATCAAAACTGCCTGCATGACATTTTCAGGCCATGTAAGAAATACATACCTACAAAACAATTGGGAACCAACTAAAAATGATACATTGTTAAGATATGCTTTGATCTGATCTGATAAGCATACTATGTACCTTATTGCATACAATTATAAACTTTCAAGCATATTAGTGTCTTGCATCACTATAACAATGTTTGATGGGAGACAGTATGTACTTGACAGCACCATGTTGTAAATTCAATCCATAACTGAAGTAATTTCATTTTTCGAGTAAGAGTAGATGGATAAATGCATTAAATCAGTTAATCTAGAACTGAGTACCAACATTTAATTACAAATTACCTTTAATGGTACATACTGCGGCAGTCCCCCGGTTTACAGTGGTTTTGGCTTATGACGTTACGACACTTTTCAATTATATTCATTAAAATTATTTCTAGGTTTACGGCACGTTCCCGGGTTACAACACTTACGACACCGATCCGATGGAAGAAATATGACTCCAGAAAGGCAAAATAATCAATATTTGAAGGTTTTTTCATGAAAAAAAAAAATAAAAATGCAGTTTACATAGTTATCAATACACCCAAAGCATTAAAAGTAAGGTTTTCTTAGGATTTTTTATGATTTTCAATGTCTCAAGAATAGATACCCCATCGTAAACCGGAGACTGCCTGAACTGTATTATAATATGAAACACTTATACGACTTTCATTATTTCTTATAAAGAAAAACAGACATTAAAGGATGTTCCTCATGATAGTTTACTTTTTTGATGATATGACAATGGCCCAGGTCATGACTGACACTTTTTGGAAACTGTATAATAATGAGGATGCGCAAGATCCGATTAATAAACAAGCCAAATCATATATATCTAATCAAGATGACTAACAAGTACCAATTCATGTCTCATGATGAAGCTACTCTAGCTGTGCAAAGTTTTCTCTTAACAGAGCTACAACAAGTGTCTTGAAATATATTTGAAGGCACCATTGTCTTTATCTAGACAATTTGGAATATGTTCACAAAAAACAAATGTTCTTATATACACTTAATACAGTTTACTTCAAATACTACCAATTAAAAAACCAGCCATATAAGTCTACTTACATTGGTTATGTGTATCATATCCCACTCCTTATATTATCTTTAAAACTATTTCATGCAAAAATTGAGAAATTTTTTTATTTCTAAGAAAGCTTCCTTTCCATCAGAATATTATTTATCACATCACATCCATTTCAATTACACTTTCCTTTCACATAGCAATAGTAATATATCAACATAAACTCTCACAAGTCTTGGATGTATCATCTACATTTCTCTCATTCACTTTACTTTTTTCAAGGACATTTACAAGTATGTTGCCCATATGATATTATTGTAATATACACTGCAATTTTTAACATAAATGGCCTTGTAACATTTGAAATTTTATATCCTTTATTGGTGAACATATCAGTGATACAAAGTAAACATATCATGAGTGGAAGACTGGTAAAATCAAACCTAAACCAAGAATACATCCTAGTTTTCATCAACTCCTTACCAATGTCAATTTCCAGCTTTTACATGTACTAACATGTTTCATATTGATATCTCTTCCCTATTATCTTGAATACTTTATATTTTTTTGAAGTTTGCAACTCGTAAACAGTAGTGTATTGTACAACACACTTCAAAACTTATTATGAAATTCTGATATCTAAATTAAATGAAAAAAAATTATAAACTGTCTTTTTCTAAAGTTAAATTTGAACAGTAAAAAAATTAAAGTTATTCATATTTTTGTTTCACATATTCCTTAACACTAAGTATGGTGTGATCAATCATGGTTCAATAGTCTTTATAAAACTAGCAAAGCACTGATTTAAGACGGTACCAAGTTATAATTAAAATCATTATCACCATAAAAGTTCAACAATATCACTGAGCAGCATTTTGAGACACCCAAAGGATATCTTCTTAAATGACAAGTGAAAACTGCCGTAGAGTAAAATTTCAAAATGTGAACAGTTTCGTGGGAAGAGACTAAAAGGAACCGTTGAAAAAGTAAAAGGAGAAAGCAATGCACCTGGGCCCAAAAATTACTGTACAATCTCCAGTATGATGTGCAAGGCACACTGTAAGTGATAACCCCCTTTTTGGGAATACCCGGTAGTAATCGCTAACCACAAAAGCAAAGACTTTTGCTCTCCTAGCAGCCTTGTAGGTGATAAGAAAACTAAAACAGTAACCTAGGCAATTCTAATGGAAGAGTTAATGAGGACAACAAAAATCTGTAACTGCTGGGTTTGCATACTATTGTCCTTTTCAGGTATCCGGGACAATTTTCTTCCTCCTTTAGGACTTTACTCTCACCCAAGTCATGGGCAGAGGATACCTCCAAGCAAAGACCATACTTTCACATAGGTTACCTCTTTGCCTGGAATATGCAAATCCCAGTGGGACTACTGTTTTACGAGAATAATTCACAACCAACGCTTACCACAAAGATCATAAAGCAACACAAAAATAGGTAGAAAAGTACCTTGTCAACATAAATTGTTGAAAAAATGCAAACTTCACCTATTGAGAATATTGTGGTGTACCTATAAAATCTACTAATCATCCTTCAGCAAATTGATATGATTTGCAAATGGGATTTGCCAGATCACCTTGAAAATTCAAGGTTCAGCACCAGTGGTATAACCAATTCAGGCATAAAGGAAACTTAAATATGGCTCTTTACATATCATCAAAGTCTTAGGTGATATCATGCTCTTGAAGCAGCCAAGTAACCCGGGGTTCATTCTTGGCCCAAGATCATAAAGGAGGCAGGTGTAGGACACCCTTAAAACACTTAGCTTGACTGCACTGGTTTCTTACTCAATAGAACAGCTGCCAACAGATCTGGAGTGACTAAAATTCAATCATGCTCAAACTGAAAATGCTTCATGCTACAAGAAACTTCACCTCATCTTACAGAGGTGAGAGAAGTAGTCTCAAGTCTCCTTTCATGATTTAAAAAGGTCTAAACATATATGATTCTGTTTTCCTGTCCCAGGGTAGATAATCACTATGGCTCCACTTCTCAGGCCTGGATGGACTTCAAAAATTATGGAGACAGGCTGCCTGTGCCAATTCAGGGCAAACTACTGTACTGAAGTTGGAAAACGAATTGCCTCAAAACTTCAGTGGTTTACAGATTTACAAGGAGGGGACAGATCAAAGTAAAAAAAAGAGTAATGGGTATGGAAATACCAACACAAAGGACCAGAAGGTTCAGGAAATCAAGTAAAAGTGGCACCAATGAAGACCTGACTAGGTGGGAATTCAGGCAGAAGTGTGAAGAGAACTCATTCCACTCACATCACCACAAAATGACAAATTGTACCAAATAGCCGAGACATACCAGAAAACCAGAAATTCTATAATGATTACTGTGATATGATACAACTAGTACTGATGCAATAATTATACAACATAAGACCAAGTATGTATAATAATACCCATGTAAGTGTGTGATAAATTCACCAACATAAATTAGTAATAAATTCAAGATCATCAATAATACAAAAAATGGAAATACAGAAAATGACATTATACAGATATATGAGAAAGTGAAGTTTTGCAAACTTAGTACTACCAGGTATATATAAATACTCGTAAAGGCCTCTGTCCTGGATAGAACAAAAACTAAATACTTCTCACCCATAGGCTTAAAACAATAAACATTATACTGTGAATATGTGAAAAAGCTTTAAACAGTGAAGAAAACTCAAAAGTACTTAACACAACATCTGATCACCAGCAGACCAAAGTTAACCAATGCTAAAAGTGAAGGGAACAGCAACTTAGAAGAGCTGCCAATGGTGGGCAGTTACCTTCCTAAGTGTAAGAGCAATAACTATTTTGTTAGTTTCAATATGTTAATCATTGTTGAAGTAACCTACCAAAATACATTATAGTGTAAGTAAAACTATATTTGTCAAATGGACACTTAGTAATTATATAGTATTTTATTTTTGCTGTCTTTTTCTCATTTATCAGAAATCTATGGTTCTGCTCTTTTGAGCTACACATACCTTTCCCAATGAATATCTACACCAACACATTTACTTCACTATTACTGTTGCTAAATCAATTTAAAATGATAGTTTACAATAGATATCAACTATTATTTAAATGTATACTCTGAAACAATCCTTTGGGCTTAATATGTAAACATACATGTTCAAATTTAAAAAGGCTCATATGTGTGTGCTTGAGTGATCAGTCTAAAGGGGAGCTGAAATTTTAACCTGATTATGAAATCATTTTTTATATATATTACAACATGTACTTATAAATCAGACAAAAAATCCATATTGGTCCTACTGGGATTCCTATTATAAATTACAGCTACATATATTATAGAAAGTATGAGGGTTCTACTCACTAACCCTTTTCTAACAAGTGAAGCTCTATAGAAAAATAAAAAAATTTAAGATTTCTATTTATATCAGTGATAAGAAAGTTGCTTGTTTGGCTGGTACTGTTTTTGAACGGCACAATAACTAACTGCTAGGAGCAACCTAAAGTGTTATATGCTAATTTAAAACCCTTACAATATAGCTAATCCAAGTGTTAAAAACTAAAATTATGGTAAACTCTATAATCCATGGGAAATTGTGTTAATTAAGTAACAAAAGAATAAGATTACTGTAACATAATCTACTTGAGTGTTACAGCAGGTTGCAGGTTATTGTTGTTGAGTCTTTAAAAATACAAGGAACTTGACTTTCATTACAAATTTGAACCAGATACCTACTTAAAAATGTAGAATTCCTGTACTCACATCCTAAAAATTCCAATATTTTCTGTACATAACTCTACAAACATCCTCACATATACAACTTTACAAATTTGTGGTGGCAAAATACTTTTTTCAAACTGAAATCATATGTGAGGTGGTGAAACAATTCTTCCACATTGTACATATCAAAAGTGACTGGAACAAATAATTGATTTTAAACTTAATTAGGTATGTACAGGCAATTTACTATAATTCACGGTCCATCTTGGCTAATAGGTGGAATTTCAAGTCAATTTTCACTGAAGTCAGTTCACAACATGCTAGGAACAAGAAGAATAAGAGTGACACAATGCTTTTCACCACTAAGATTGACTAACACAAGATGGTTGGTAAGCAACTTCATAAACTGAAGTGGAATTGACCATTGTGAAGATGAAGCTTGTAAGAGTGCCTCTCTTATACATATTAACACATTGAACAGGAAGCAACCATTGGAGCAGGAACTGTGAAGCCAGTTGATGGAAGCAAGGGAATGGAAGAAAATTTAAAAATACATAAAACACACTTGAGTCTGAACATTTAAATACCATGAATACTCTCAATATAGACTTTTTTTTTACCATTATTTCTGCAACAAAAGAAAACTTTCCAGAAATTTTAGCACTAGAATAACAGTCCCCACAACGATGTTTTTCTGTAACCCAATTCACTAAATAACATACAACAGACTAACTAAAAAAAACTAATTATAAGCAATAAAATGATTTTGTGAAAAATTAAATGCAGACAAATGGAAAATACAACCCAAAACTTCAAGACACAGGGATCATGAAGGGTTCCTTGCTTAGCTGAATATACTCTAAAACTACAAACAATAAAATGCTCTGATGATCAACAACAAAATACATACCTACATGTTCCCAAATATTAGTAAGTGGACAGGGTCACTAGGTAAAAGGAACCACTAAAACTGAGCTGATTCATAACAGCTGACTTCCTGTTACCAAAATGTGATTTCCTAATACTACCATAAAGTGGCTTCTGGAGTGCAGCTTTCCAATAGCTATCAGAATTTGGAAGTTGACACACCATCTACTGTCAGAACATGAATAGTACAACTTTACTGTAATCATTAACACTGAGAATGCAAATAATCTAAATCACTGAAATATTTAAAGAGATTTCAAAATATGTATAGCACTACACACGAGTCATTTTCAGTTATGAATATTGTCTTGTGCTGGTATGAGCTGACTTGTACCATTCTAAAATTTTCTTAAGTAAAAATGTAACTCAAAGCAAGAGTGATATAAAGAAAAACTGATGATCACAAACTGATTCTCCTCAATGGAACTTACATTGCCTGATAAGACCACTATGTTTCCATACACATTGCCATACCAGATTCCCTCAACATAGCAGACTGTAAAGGATGTAATGACATCAGAAACCTAACATTTATAATATAATAAAAATAAAAACAAAAATACTATGATGTGCAGTTTGCCTAAATAACATGTAAAATGCAGTTATCCAGAAAGTGAAATGCTAAAAATGATCATACTAAACTTTCATCACGTACTTGAAAGCCACAACCATAAAATATACATACATACACACATCTATCATTCTATGCAAGTCCTTAAGCACCCATCTGCTGCAAAATAAAATTAAATTTCAGTAATTTTCCTAAACACTAATTGCTTGGGAATTAATTCAAAAGTAATCTTCTAAATACCTTTCTCTATACATTAATTTTTGTGCCCAAAATAATATAACGTAAAAAAATTTGTCTATTTCTAATACAACTTCAGTGCACTTTCTAGATGGGTAACAGTCTCCCTTAGGAGAGGTATTTAACAATTTTAAAAACATCAACATATACATTTTTCACCAATTAGGTAGTCACAGCAGTATTCTCTGCAGTTGCTTCTGCTGCCTTCTCTTTGCCCCCCATATACTCGTAGTTTATCAATCGACCAGCCTGCAAAAGATGTTCGCAACATTAGACAGTGAATACAGGTTTCGTATGGTATAAGAAATACAGTTTCAAATTTATGTAGTACAGTACGTACTGCTCATGTATCACTGTGCTTCCTAGCAAGCCACGCAAGCCAAACAACAACAGCAACCTACAAAACTTTCATTTAATAAATATTCCACACTCAATGGAAATGCTGAAACAGATAGGATTGTCAATCAACTCTAGGAATATTCAGAGATAATTCTGCAACTTTATGTTCTGTCCTGGCAGGGAAAATCTCACTGATTTTATTTTTCTTTAACTATGTAATTATTACTTAAATGGCTTTAGCTAACAGTTAACTGTACAATTAGAATAAGAGGCTGCTGTTCTATAAGCAAGCCTGACAGTATTTAAAACAATTTATGAAAAGGATCCACTTGTAACAAAAATAAAAAGAAAATTATTATGGTACTAATCTTACCTGAATTAACTGTACAGTTTCATTTGTAAAGTGACAAGAAAACAACAATAGATTTCTTGGCTGTACTTTGATGGCAAATCTCATAAAAATTGCAGAGTACAGACACAAGGCTGAAAAATCAAGATCAAAATTAATTTCACAATTCAGAACCATCCTCTAGCTATTTAAGCATGCTATTTAAGCATATGTACATATGAAATAGCAATCATCTTCATATTTCACCATTCCTAATAAAATAATTATGCACAATCATAAATTTCTAAGCTCCCAAAAGTGAAAAACATACCTTAAATGTTAATGAATATGCTACACTACAAATGGCAAAGAAAGACAAACAGTCTAAATAAATCTGATGTTTTACATACTCAGGGTGCATGATCATTTCTTAACTTACTGCTTTCATGAAATATTAATGAGGAGAGAGAATTGGCACCTATCTCTAAAAACATCTTACATCTTCAATTTACTGCAGGCTTTTCTTCCTACCCTAGTCCTAGCATGTTACATCGTTTTCAAGTAAAAAAAAAAATAGGAAACAAGTAATATAAAAAAATGAAGTTTTTATGATAAAACAAAGTTTAATATATACTTACCTGGCAGGTATATATATAGCTATATTCTCTGTTCCACCTGGCAGAAATTTTCAAATCTCGCGGCAAACGCTAGTAACCTATTAGTAGTTCAGGATACCACCACCCCGTTACCGTGGCGCTAGCGCCAGGAACCATTCCCACTTAAGCCAGATTTTCTCTGAACCCTGTCTCCTGAGGGGAGGAGGGTGGGCATTAAATTATATATACCTGCCAGGTAAGTATATATTAAACTTTGTTTTATCATAAAAATGATATTGTAATGATACAATTAAGTTTGTTCATACTTACCTGGCAGATATATATATAGCTGTATTTTTCCGAATCCGACAGAAATTTAAACACTTACGACACACGCAGTGGGAGTCAGGTGGTTAGTACCCATTCCCGCCGCTGGGAGGCGGGTATCAGGAATCATTCCCATTTTCTATTCATAATTTTTATTTCCACTGTCTCCTGAGGGGAGGTGGGTGGGTACTTGATTATATATATCTGCCAGGTAAGTATGAACAAACTTAATTGTATCATTACAATATCATTTTTGTTTTTTTCATGAAACTTACCTGTCAGATATATATATAGCTGAATCCCACCTTTGGTGGTGGGAGTAGACAGAATAGAAGATTTTAGGAAACATATATATGCAGATAATTGATATCTTGATTCCTTTTTTTTTACCTGTTAGCATAAGCTGACTTCGTGGTTACTGCCGCGTAAGTCTGCTTGTGCTACTAGAGTTCGCCAGCGATGGTTAGAGGACCTAATATAGGCTGTGGTTGCACTTCCAGATGATCTGTCAAACAGGGGCGAGACCACGGACGTGACTAGACCATAAATTTGCACCATACCATGAGGGCTAAGAAGTAAAATAAATATATATATAAAAATATATATCACCACCTGACCCACCTAGCCAAAGTTAAGGTGTGTTAACTAAGGCTTAAGAGTTAAGAAGTCACCGTTGTCGGCGACTCAACTACTAAATTAAGAGCTCTTCCTAACCATTTTCTACAGGATAGGATGAGTGGTACTTCTTGCCCCCAAGATTGTGTCTGCAGACACGTATGGCCCTAGCGAGCAGCAGATCTCATATGCCATCTTCACATCTCGCAGGGAGTGTGAATTGAACACAGAGTTGCTTCGCTAAAACATGGTACTCAGGATGTTGCTGAGTGCCATGCTCTGTTGAAAATGCTTCCGAGGCCGCGCCCTCACCTCGTGAGCATTCAAATCAAAAGATTTCAAATCTTTGTGCAAACACAAAGAAGGAGCTTTTTTGAAAGAACTCCTTAACAATAAAGCCAGGGTGTTCTTCGATATGGGCAGTCTGGTCTTTTCAGAACACTGCAGATTGTCCGTACGACTTCGACTTTCTTGAGTTTTATGTAGATAAAACTTGAGAGACCTGACAGGGCACAGGACTCTCTCTGGCTCCTGCCCACTAACTTGTGCCATCCTTGCTTCCAAGCTCCTGGCCCAAGGACAAAACGGGTTTCCATTCTTAGGCCACAACGAAAAGCTTAGAGAGCACACCGCCTTGTGTTCTCTACAAAGCCAAAACTTGTGACGATGGCTTAAAATCTCACTAACCCTCTTTGTCGTATCTAGGGTGGTTAGAAAAATGCCTTCCTGATCACATGCAAGAAGTTAACAGGTAGGAGATGTTCGAATGCTTTGACATCAAGAACTTCAGACTATGTCTAAGTTCCATATTGAAAGCTTCGATCTGGACATGCACAGTCAGTCCGTCTGTACTAACGTCAGGTGACCGACCAGTTGACCAGTCAGACGAATCAAGGACAGCAAGGCTGTACCCTGAAGACCATAAGGCACTATTCTACGCTGAAGGATGAGGTGTCTGGACTGCCTCCAGGGCGATTCAAGCTAAGCAAACCTTGGGGGGTGTATCAACGCAACCCAACGTCGTTAGCGAATCAACTCCTGAGCCACTCACTCCTGACTCAGCTTCTGGTGCCAGGAGAAAGGAGCGAGGAGCAAAAAGGCGATTCAGTCCCGAAGGACGAATGCCTGACAGTCCAACCTGGTCTCATGTTAAACGATCATCGGGGGTGGGTGTATAAACGCAACCGACTTCGTCAACAAGAAACTCAGGGCTACTATATGTCTCCTGATCTCGCACGAGTGTCTGACTCCGAGAAAACAGGTGAGACAAAAAGTAGATGGTGAGCGAGTTTCGAGATTTCACAGAACTCAAAGACCGTGAAGGGCTTTGTTGTTGACAGAAGCAAATCTCTGAGCCCAAAGGCCGTCAACAACATATTTGCGTATTCTTTAATAGTTGTGACTGCCAGCTTATCCCATTCTTCAAACGGAAAGGGAAGACAGCAATCTTATGCTGTCAACATCTCGATAGTCTGAACGTAGTCAGACTCAGAGCGGAGAGGTTATAGGTACCTTTCGTGTTAAAGGAGACCGACTCTCTCGGAAAAGGTCCTTGGAAGGACGTGACCTCTGTGAATCTAGGATCTTGAAGGCCAACATGGGGCGATTAGCGTCATTGTCGCTCCCTGTGGATGATATAAATCATCTTATTACATTTCCTAAGCGATTGAAAAAGGGGAAAAGAGACTAAACATCCATCCCCGTTCAATATCATAGGATGGCGTTTAATGTTTACCGTCCCCGGATCGAGAATAAGGAGCAGAGAAGAAGAAGCCTCTTCGTCCTCAACCTAGCGAAGAGATGAATGAAAGGACGTCCCTAAAGTCTCCACAACTCTCAACATACTTCTAAAGAAAGATTCCACTCGGAAGTCAGTAGTTGCTGCCTTCGATCGAGACGATTCGTACGGACTTTTGCAATCCTGTAACGAACCTCTAGAGGATCGTTCCATTTCTACGGCCTGTTGTTATAATAGGCTCTTTCTCGTAAACCGAACCGGGACCGAGAGAAGATACTTCCTAAGATATGAGAGAGCTGTGGAAGATCAGAGTTGATATGGACCATGGTTCCAAAAACTCGTTTCGAGGACTGGAGGGACGACTGAATTGCTTCCACTTCTTTCAGATTATGATCCAGGACATCTGAAACCCTCTCCAAGATGTCCGGGCACTTCTTTCTATCACCTCAAGAGATACTTAACGCACCGAGAGATGTTCAGAATCATTCCTAGATCTTTAATAAAATTTCAGTTTCCCGGTAGGAAAAAACTGTAGAGGTCTGAATTGCAGTCTATTCAGGGAAACAAACTTCTTTAGGAAGGAAATGGTCCCCAGCAAGCTCATCCATTCCCTCACACAGTATGTTTACTTCCCTAATAAGGCTGCGCTTTGCCTAAGCAAGAGGAGCATATAATAGTGCAATGTTGCGGTAGACTCGTAGTCCTATACCGTGCGGTAACGAGCACCGAAAGGAGTAAGATATCTCTGTAGAACATATTAAGGCCAAACAAATGCAATGTTTATTCATTCATGTAAGAAATCCCCTCAATCTTAGGCTAAAGTCCGTGATTGTAGGCAGAGGTACAGTTAGTCAGTCAATCCCGCAGGAGAGAGAGAGACGTAACTGCCAGCACAGAGATACGGTTAGTCAGTCAATCCCGCAGGAGAGAGACGTAACCTACCGCGCATGACAGCGAACGAGCTGGTACTGGCTCGTTTGGACTGGAGTAGAGGACAGTGACAGCAGCAGCTTACGATCGTCCGTCATCGTCGTCTCTTAACTTTATGCCTGGGTTGCCAGCTACCCTATTCTACGAAGAAAAAGGTCCGTTATTTTTAGCATAAAGAGACTCTCAAGCTGGTATATTTAAGCGAAACAGAAAACGCTAAATATATAGATGCGTTTGTGTCGTCAGAACACTACCATACAACGGTAAAAGATAAATCGGAAACTCCTGGAAGGCTGCAGGGAGTAACGATTAAATGTCCTTAAAATGGACAATAGACCTCTCGGTTGCCATCCGAAGAGGTAGCTACAGCAGCGTATATGACTTGAACAACCAGAAATAAAATAACGCAAGGCAAAATATGAAATTATATCACAATAAAGTTTTGTTCATACTTACCTGGCAGACATATATATAGCTGAATTCGGAAATACAGCTACATACATATCTGACAGGCAAGTTTCATGAACAAAACTTAGGAGAATCGAAGCAGTCAGCTCAAGCTTCTTATGTTATTGGACATAAGGGTTCATTGACGTAGTCTACAAGTCTATTTCTTGTACGAGTCTGCGAATGACGAATGAGAGCTCTTCCGAATCTTGTCAATAAGAGCTTATTCGCTTACGCAATATCAAGTTAATGAGATGTTTGTCAATGAGAACTAACCCATTTACGGACAAAGAGATATTTTGTCAATGATGGGATACCCACTTACTTGACAAAACGATAGTATATTGTCAATGGGGGAAAGTCACTGAATTGACAAAACGTAATCCAGGAGTCGAGCATTTTATTTTTCCGATTTCCCGTCTCAAACGAGGAAGGGGCAAGAATCCTGTTAAGAGACTGGGCTTACGTCAGGGTAGAACGACGATGTTCAATTCGGCAGCGTAGTCTCGACTAGGAACTAACAAAATCTATCATCTGAAAAGCCCTTTCAGATGGGCTAAAAAGCGGGTGTGGCAAAATTATCCTGGGAAGAGGAAGAAACTCTCCAACCAGCTTCCTCTCCCGTATCACAACTAATGCCTGCTAAAGCTTAAAATTTATTGCAGTATGGCAAAGGAAGTCCTGTCTTGCGCTTTCCTGAAGAGCGTACTTTTGATGAGTGCCTTTGCAAGAATCCTACTGAACGTTTGCCGAGAGTCCTGACGTGCAGGACATCGAGCCTTTATAACCCGTAACTGCCTTATCGCAAAGTCTTGACTGCGGTAGTGGCAACTTAAATTTATTGGCAGAATGGCAAAGCTTGCGGTAGAGCAAACGAGATCTTCCCTTGAGCTTTCCTTAACTCCATCCACCTATGCAAAAAGCAATATTAATTGACAGAGACCTCTTGATTCACGAAACCCGATGTCTTGCTGGGTTTCGAAGAAGAAGTTGTCTGTTCACTTTAAGCTTCCTCCGAAGCACTGCCTACTTCACATTCTTTGCAGGTGAGGTAGAAGGTATCACCGAAGGTAGAGGTAAAAATTCTTTAAGCCCAAATCTGAAACAAGAGCTTGAAGAGTTCAACAGAAACGTTCAGCCAGGCGACACACCTGGCGTGCGTGGTGCACGCTCAGCGTCCACTGGCGCGCGCTCGGCGTCCACTGGAGCGCGCTCGGCGTCCACTGGGAGGCGCGGCTCGGCGTCCACTTGGCGCGCACGCTCGGCGTCCACTGGTGCGCGCAGCTTGCGTGCACCACCCAACGCGCCCCTGGCTTGGGCTGTCCGCTCTCAAAAGCTTACTGCTACTATGACTTTCTTTTACGTATTTCTCGGTGGAAAGACGGACACGAGTTCAGGCGACGTTCGCCTTCTTACTTCTCACTGAAACGCATAACGAGAGAGAGAGAGGAGAGGGACGTGAAGCGTTCCTCTTCTATAAAGCTTCTATTTAGAGGGCGCGAGTCCCATCCGAAAGCTCCAACCCCTGCGCGCGAGGACGCTTCCGGAGGACGAGAAGCAATCCTTCAGGATTCGTGCACGTGCACGCACTTAGGCAGTCTGGGGATTTTCATCAGAAACTGCCGAAGGCACGCCAGATCGGAGGGGGTTCCTCGTAACCCTCCTTCGGCTTTCGACATGCTCTCTCCCCGGGTCCTGGGAGTCAAGCAGAGGTCCCGGCCTAGAGGCGAAACGAGGCCGATCTGACGCACCCTCCACTACACAAGGGGTATCACTTGCACTTCTGCACTTCACTTTTACTCTCTAAAGCAAGCACTTTCGATTCTAAGTTACGAATCAAAAGAGTATCAGAGAAAGGGCAATTTCTCTACAGACACTGCTTAGGGCCCGAAGGCAACACTGCAGGGTTAGGAGTAACAATTACAGAAGTAGCACTTCACAGCAATGAAGGAGAGCGAGCACCTCTCGTAGACATATTCATAGCCCGTAGGCCATACTACAGGGTTATGCAAAATAAAGTCTACAGGAAGGTTAGCAGGTTCACTACCCTGACTTTTGTTACTGATTAATTGCGTACATACGAATCATACGTCTTCCTTACGGAATTAGACATGTTTACTGATTAATTGCGTACATACGAATCATACGTCTTCCTTACGGAATAGACAAAGTCTCACACTCCTTACATGACAAATCTCAACAAAGAAGCAAGACCCATACCCCTCGTGCATACCAAGTGCGAATCTACCGAAGCTTTCGGTAGCCACACCCTATCTTTGCAGACAACCCCGTCTGAAACTAGCCTAACTAGATTCAGATATTTTATGCAAAAATGAATCAAATTCAAATCAATTTAAGATAGCGTATGCCTAGCCACAAATCCAAGTAAATAAATCAAAAGACAATTAGGATACTTAGCGGCAATGAATTTTCCAAAATCCTAAGACGGAGGTACTGAAAACAGGTGTTTTCAGCACCGGCGACAGAAAAATTATGAATAGAAAATGGGAATGATTCCTGATACCCGCCTCCCAGCGGCGGGAATGGGTACTAACCACCTGACTCCCACTGCGTGTGTCGTAAGTGTTTAAATTTCTGTCGGATTCGGAAAAATACAGCTATATATATATCTGACAGGTAAGTTTCATGAACAAACTTCATTTTAATGTATGACACTTACCTGGCAGGTATATATATAGCTGACTGACACATTTGGAGGTGGGTCAAAGACAGCAACATTATTAGAGTACAAATAATTAAAATTATTACTTTACTCTAGGTTCCTTACCTGCTAAGGTAGCTGACTTCATAGGTCCTGCCTCTAAGCCTGCTTAAACCTTAGGAGCTCTCAACAAGGAAGTGGTCCTGTATGTTGAAGATGCTTAAAAACTGGGTGCTGACAACTGGGGCGTGAACCAATGTGTTGACAGAACCCGAAAGGCCCTCTTATGGCCACGGGCATTTAAGCTAGTAAGAGATCATTCACTTGAACTACAACACGGACCAACCACAAAGCAAATGAAAGACTAAAAAGAACTGAAAAAACAAAATAACAACACTTTTCTCAGACGACCAACAAACAACAAACACCATCACCTGATAAAATTACCTAGCTTAAAAGAAGGTTATGGGGTGGTAACTCCTTTGCCCAATACTGTACCAGAGGACACGTATGGACCTAGCGTCTGACAATTATCAAAGGTTGTCTGAATATCTCTAAGATAATGAGAGCAAAGCGCAAAATATTGAATTAGTTCTCCAAAATGAAATTTTCATTATTAAATGAAGTTTTATTGTATACTTACCGAACAATTATAAGCCACCTGATTTCCACGAGCGGCAGGATACTAAATTCAAATTTTTGTTGCGCGTAGCGTCGCCAACACTGGTGGTGATGACGTCATCTCCCTCCACTCGCGGGAGAACCAGTACAACTGCCCAGGTGAATCCAATTCTTTCTGCCCGTCCATCCACCTAAGGGGAGGAGGTGGGTATAATCATAATTGTTCGGTAAGTATACAATAAACTCATTTTAATAATGAAAATTTCATTTTTATTGTAGTGTCTTACCGAACAATTAATAGAGCTGATTACACATTTATGGGAAGGTGGGATTCAGTGGACCACTAGTATTTCTAAATGGTTACATTTATTACAATACCAGTAAACACTCAAAGGTGTCTGTTGTACCTTACCTTGTAAGAGAGCTACAGCAGACTGTTACTGCCTCTGGTCGGTGCTCTTCTTACTATTGTAGAGGAATTGGAATTTGACCAAAGTTAGCCTCTACAGGAGTGGAATCCTTCCGTAGTTCAAGCGAGTCAAGGCTGACTGACGGAGGATAGTAACAACAAAGATTGCCCTTGCCCTGGGCTAAGACCAGAAATTCAATCATACAAAACATTTGTCACCAACACCAGATTTAAAAACATATATACCCAACCATTGTAAAATCTGACCTAACAGACTGGTGAGTATCCCAGGTACTCAATACCCCCAGCTTCCCTTGAACTCGACAACCTATTCAAGGTGAAAAGTTAGCATAGAGGTGACGACCCCTGTGCCATTTCTCCCAACACCATGCCAGAAACCGCCACCGGACCTAACGTTTTACAATTCTCGAAAACCATTTCTATCTCTTTGAGATAATGACTCGCAAAAACCGAATTTGATCTCCAGTGTCGTTCTCGGACTGCGAGTGAGCTTCCCTGATAAGCTCTCTAATAAAGAACGATATAGCATTCTTAGAAAGAGGACGAGAGGGATTTTGAACCGAGGTCCAGAGCTTAGAAGATTGTCCTCTAATACCCTTAGTGGCAAACAGATACTGCTTAATAGCCCTGACTGGACATAAGAGCCTTTCTTCCTCCTCATGTCCAACCAAATCAGATAAGTTCCTTACCACAAAACTCCTCGGCCATTTTTGGCTAGAAAGGTCAAAGATACCGAAAATACAGCATTGCCTTGAGAGAAACCGACTCTTTTGTCTATAGCGTGCAATTCGCTGACACGCTTAGCAGAAGCTAGTGCAATAAGAAAAAGTGCCTTCTTAGTCAAGTTCCTGAGTGAAGCCGACTTCAAAGGCTCAAACGGTGGCCCCATGAGGAACTTAAGCACCACATCTAAGTTCCAAGCCACTGTATCCTGCGGGAGCTTAGTGGTTTCGAAAGACCTAATGAGGTCCGACAGATCTGAATTGGAGGAAATATCCAAACCTCGATGTCGAAAAACCGAAGAGAGCATGGCTCTATATCCTCTGATCGTCGAGGGAGCCAGTTTTCTTAAGAGTTCTAAACGAATATGAGAAAATCTGCTATTTCTGTTAAGAGGTCGCAGAAGTAGAGACTTTAGCACTTCTACACCACTCTCTGAAGATTCTCCACTTCCCTTGATAGAGTTTGTTAGAAGACTCTCTCCTACAATGAGCGATAGCTTCTGCAGCTCTTCTTGAAAACCCTTTCGCTCTGACAAGATTCCGGACAGTCTGAACCCTGTCAGAGCTAGAGCGGACAAGTGAGGTTGTTTGAGAAGCCACTTCTCTGGAGGAAGAAGTCTGGGGAAGTCTACTAACAACTGGAGAAGGTCCGGGAACCACTCTTTCCTGGGCCAAAAGGGAGCGATTAACGTTAGTGTTACATTGCTGTGCGACATGAACTTGTTCAGCACCTCTCTTATTAGACCGAACGGAGGGAATGCATAAGCTTCCAGACCCGACCAATCCAACAGCATTGCGTCACCGACCAAGCTAGAGGATCTGGAACTGGAGAACAAAAGAGAGGAAGACGGTTGTTCCTTGATGTCGCGAACAGGTCTATTGACGGTCGTCCCCAAAGGCGCCAAAGTTTCTGACAAATCTTGTTGTCCAAAGTCCACTCCAGAGGTAACACTTGCTGTTGACGACTTAACTCATCCGCCAGGACGTTCATCTTTCCCGGAACAAATCTCGGGACTAGCTGAACCTTCGCTTCGTTTGCCACACAGGAGGAGATCCTTGGCTACTTCGTATAGAGAG
>NC_087204.1:103865386-103905671 GCF_015104395.2 Macrobrachium nipponense
GGGAGATTGGATGGTATCCCTGGACCTTCAGGATGCTTACTTTCATGTTCCGATTCACCCATCGTCAAGAAAATACCTAAGATTTGTTGTACAAGGACAAATCTTCCAGTTCAGGGCCTTGTGCTTCGGCCTATCAACCGCTCCTCAGGTATTTACGTATCTGATGAGGAACGTGGCCAAATGGCTTCATTTAGAAGGGAATAAAACATCTCAATGTATCTCGACGATTGGCTAATCCGGGCCAAGTCGGAGAAACTATGTTTGGAGGACCTACAGACTACTTTGAACCTAACAAGGACGTTAGGATTACTCGTGAACCTCGAGAAATCTCAGATGATCCCCAGTCAGAACTTAGTCTATTTGGGGATTTGGATGGATTCTCGGGGTTTTCGGGCTTTTCCATCCCAGGAAAGGATTGCTCGGGGATTACAGAAAATCTCGAGCTTCCTAGAGAAAGAACGGAGTTCGGTGAGGGAGTGGTTAAGTCTTCTGGGAACCCTTTCCTCACTAGAACAGTTCATTTCGCAGGAGATTCCACCTACGCCCTCTTCAGTTCTTCCTAAGAAGAATTTGGAGTTGGAAGAACGGGCAAACTTTCAGACACAATTTCAGAATTCCTCTGGAAGTAAAGAATCATCTGAAGTGGTGGATTTTTCCCTTGGAAAAGAACGAGGGCTTGTCTCTAGAGGTTCGGAACCCAAACCTAATCTTGTTCTCAGACGCTTCAGAGAAGGGATGGGGAGCGACTCTAGGGACAAAAGAAGTATCAGGCCAATGGAGGAAGGATCAGCAAGACTGGCATATAAACTCCAAAGAACTTTATGCCGTTCTTCTAGCCCTAAAAGCCTTCGAGACAGAAAAGTTTTTTAGGTCAAGTGGTACAGGTCAACTCGGACAACACCACAGCGTTGGCCTATATCAAGAAACAAGGGGGAACTCACTTTTTCTCTGTTCCGAATAACTAAAGAGCTGTTGTATTGGACAAAAGAAAAGAAGGTGACTCTCCTCACAAGATTCGTGAAAGGAGAGAAGAACATCAGAGCAGACAGGCTAAGCAGGTTAAACCAAGTTCTCCCCACAGAATGGACCCTTCACATTCAGGTGTGTCTGTGGGTCCCTGTGGGGCAGTCCGCATATAGACCTATTTGCCACCTACCTATCCAGAAGGATAGAGAACTTTTGCTCCGTATTGGAAGACCCGAGAGCGATAGCAGTGGATGCCATGCTGCTGGACTGGTCAGGCCTAGATGCCTACGCCTTTCCCCCCTTCAAAATGTTAGGAGTGGTTTTTAAGAAAAATTTGCGGCGTCAAGAGGGACGAGACTAACACTCATCGCTCCCTTTTGGCCGTCTCAAGATTGGTTCACAGAGGTACAGGAATGGACGGTGGACTTCCCAAGATCTCTTCCACACAGGAGAGATCTTCTCAAACAACCCCATTTCGAGAGGTACCATCAAAACCTCCCCGCTCTCGCTCTTGACTGCCTTTCGACTATCAAAAGACTTTTCAGAGCGAGAGGCTTTTCAAGCAAAGCTTCAAAAGCAATTGCTAGGGCCCGGAGATCTTCAACTATTCGGGTCTACCAATCAAAATGGGATGTTTTTAGGAGATGGTGTAAGAAGAATAAACTGTCCTCCTCGATACCTCTGTGACCAACATTGCTGATTTCTTGATTTTCCTTAGGGAAGAATCAAAATTATCAGTTTCTACCATTAAAGGATATTGGAGTATGCTTTCTGCCGTGTTTCGAAACAGAGGTTTGAAAATAGCAGAAGATAAAGATCTCCACGACCTTATTAGATCTTTTGAAACCTCTAAACCTTTTCTCCTCGTACTCCGAACTGGAACTTAGATGTGGTTTGAAATTTATACATCAAGTAGATTTGAACCTCCTCTCAACGCGTCGTTTAGAGATCTAACGAGAAAATGTATTTTCTTTGTTGTCGTTAGCGACTGCGAAGAGAATTAGTGAAATACACGCTCTAGATTCTCGAGTAGGATTTAAGAGTGATGCGGCAATTTGTTCTTTCCAGACTCGTGTTTCTGGCCAAGAACGAGAACCCTTCAAAACCATGGCAAAGAGTTTTGAAGTTAAAGGACTTTCAAATCTAGTCGGAGAGGAATTAGAAAGATCTTTATGTCCGGTTAGAGCTCTTGAAGTTCTATTTAAAGAAGAAGAATGAACTCAACGGATGTAAACAAAGCCTGTGGTGCGCAGTTCGGGATGGGCCTAGTAGACCATGTCAAAAAACAAAATGCATTAGCATTTTTTGTTAGGAGCATTATTACGGATGTTCATAATAACTGCACTGAAGACTCTTTCAGGACTCTCCGAGTGAAGGCTCATGAGGTTTAGAGCGGTGTCCACTTCATTAGCTTTTCAGAAAAACATGTCTTTAAAAGACATTGTGGATGCGACTTACTGGAGGTGTAATTCAGTGTTCGCATCGCACTACCTTAAGGACGTTAAAGTAACATGAAAAGTGGTTTCTCTCTGGGTCCTTTTGTATCAGCCGATACAGTGCTGGGGCTGGGAACACTTAACGATCCTTAGAAAAATTTGTATTTGTTCTAATTTTTGATAGTACATAGATCTACCTTGTGAGACGAGTTGTTGGTTTTTCTGCTGATTAGTATGCTTGGTGGCGCACGGGCGTCCTGGCTTGGATCAGTGGGGAATCAAGAGACGTCTTACTGGCTAGATTGTACAAAAATTTTTTTTTTTAAATTTATTTTCATTTTGTACTTTAGTGTACGAATGTTGTGATTCGAGTTTGTGGTTGTTAGCAAGGAGTTAGGGGATAACTTCTTGCAATCTTAGAACTAACATGGATAGGTTGAGGTGATCGGGATCGATGTTGTGCTCCTTGTATAGGTCTTGTCAAGTAAGTGGTTAAGCACCCATTTGACATAGTCCTTCCAGGATCTGCCAATTAAGAGGGTAAGACCCCTTTGGCAGAACCACAAGAACTCTTAGCCATAGATCAATATCTCGCTGAGGCTCTTGAGACTGACTAGACTCCTGGATTGTATTCATGAAGTCTTCAGTCTAAACAGGTAGGAACCAAGGTTTTATTTATTTATTACCTACAATGATAGTTGTGATTCCTGTTTGATTCTATATTTAGCTGTCTCTGTCCCACCTCCAATGGTGAAGCAGCTAAGTATATATCAGACAGGTAAGTTGAATGTATTAAAATGATATTGTTATGATACAATAAAGTCTTATACATACTTACCTGGCAGATATATACAATTTATACCCACCCTACCTCCCCTCAGGAGACAGGCGGTATAGAAAAAACATGATAGAACATGGGAATGGTTCCTAGTCTGCCGCTCCTGACCTACCGGTTAGCGTGTGCGTGAAATTCGAATTTCTGTCGGACGACGGAGTCAAATAGCTAAGTATATATCTGCCAGGTAAGAGTATGTATAAAACTTTATTGTATCAAAACAATATCATGTTACGAAGGCCACCTCAGAACGGATTAATTTCGTATGTCGAGGTGTCACTGTAAGATGATTATGTGCTACATTTTTTGTCTTTATGTAAATTTCATTTAACAGGTATGGCCACGTCACATTGCTCACTTTGTTTATTCCCAATTTAGTTTTTAAAAGTTTTAAGTTTTTGATTAGTGTACATGCAGGGTGTCAAGGTATGAAATAGAAGAAATAGTTTGTATTGTTAGGGTTTTCGTGCATTCTTATGAAATACATCAGTAACAGACTTTTAAGTGTCTTTTGAACTTTACTTGGTAGTGACTGAAACATTATATGACAATGAATATGCTTGTTTTCAGTATGTTGTTCTAAATAGATGTAACTTTTTTTTAATTTTCAAGTATTGGTACAACAATTCTGTCAGCACTTGATGGTGCATAAATTCATGTTCTCTTGATTTGGGCATCTGTTGGAAGAACATAGTACTGTAATGTTCATGCTGATCAATTACAGAATACTGCATGACCTCTCGAATGTTTTGAGAGTAAAAATCTCAACACTGTTTTTTTGTTATATATCTTCATTAACATAGGTAATTATGGAAAATCTGTGGTTAACACAGCTATAGTTATGCTTGAAGGAAGAATCTAATATTTTTATTTTTAACCTTAACTGTTTTTGTGGACACATGCATTGCCTGGAGTTCTTGACAGATTAAAGTAAAGCTTTGTCACATAGAGCTTCCATTTTTCAGGATCCAGAAGAAACATGCAACCCAGAGCTAGACCATTAGTGATTAGCCTTGACGTCACATACTCGAGTGATGAACTGGAAAATGAGATCCCATCCTCTCCTGAGAAGGAACCAGACACACTATTGAATTTCTCCTTGACTCTAGGTAATAAATTAGCTAATGCTTTGTTTTCGTAGTATATATAGAACGGGAAAAAGTAGACCAAATAATTTGCATGAATCTCTGATGTTACAAGGGGTTTGACAAACTGGTAGGTAATGCATTCCAATAACCTTTAAAGGGTTGAAAGTACCATGTAGAATGTGAACATTCAAAGAATAAGTGCATAAAAACGTAGGTTAAAGTTTAGGGATATGGGCAAATAGATACTGTAACTAAAAATGTACTGTCAACCATCAACAGAATTACAGTACAAAGAGGTTTAATATGCTTTAAGTTAATTATATCTGGAAATTCGTAGTTTGCAGTCTGTGATTGCATAATTTTAGCCGTATTGGATACAGCAGTTATTTATTTCTGCCCTAACAAAAACAGTTTATTACAGTAATTGAGTCCTCTGTGCTTTTACTTACACACTATTTGCATTAGAAATTGATTTGCTTAACACTCTTACGCCGAAGCGATAAAAAAAAAAATTGTCTCCCGTGTGCCGGAGGTGTTTCACAGTGAGTGCGGAAGCGGAAAAAATATTTTTTTTTTTTTTTTTTTTTTTTTTTTTTTTTTTTTTTTTTTTTTTTTTTTTTTTTCAAAAAATCACAGCGCGCTTAGTTTTCAAGATTAAGAGTTCATATTGGCTCCTTTTTTTTGTGTCGTCATTGGCTGAAGTTTAGTATGCAACCATCAGAAATGAAAAAAATTATCATCATATTATAAATAATGCGATATATGATAGCGCAAAAACGAAATTTCATATATAATTATATTCAAATCACGCTGTGCGCGCAAAAACGGTTAAGGTAACAAGTTTATTTCTTTTTTTCGTTGTAATGTACACTAAATTGCGAACAATTTGGATATAACACATTGTAAAATGATAAAAGCAACACAGAAAATATTATCACAAAATAATGTATGAATTCGTAACGCACAGACGTAAACAAAATATTTTTTTCAAAAATTCACCATAAATCTAAATATTGTCCTAGAGACTTCCAATTTCTTTCAAAATGAAGACAAATGATTGAATATTACTATATGTAAGAGTATTAGCTTACAAATGCAGTTTTCGACCATATCTGACGAGTTAAAGTTGAACCGAATGCGAAGTTTTTTTCGATATATATATTTTTTTATATGCAATTATTTCGAAGAAAGGAGGACTGAATCTTCTACTACAATTTAGCTAGAGTCAGAGGGGAAACTATGTTACCCGCTGCTACTGTCTTGGGAATTTCAGAGCTTCCAAGGACTTCAGTAGTGACGTTTGAACACTGTCGGCGAATTTCCATCGGTATACTTTTTTAAATCATCAAAGTTCATATGTTGGAAGTAATTAATTGAGGTGGCTACTGCCCTGACATCATGTGCTTTTGGGAAAAGAGTTCAGGATTGGCTTGTTTAATAAAGTACAGGATTTGTTGTCCTGATGCCTTTAATGGATAAAGTACCACCTTTTTCCTCGTTAAAGAGGGGCAACCCCGATGAGGATGAGGAGGTCCTGGATAGAAAGGCTCGTAAGGTTGAAACTGGACAAAGGGATACATCATGTGGAAGGGGTAGTACCTTCCAAGGTTCCCACCTCATCAAAGGATCTTCATTCTTGCTAAAAAGCTACGTTCCGGAGAAAGTAGAACTTCCCCTGTGGGAAGGAATTGAATATGATCCGGATCTCTGGATAAAGCCGACAGTTCTGAAATTCTTGCTCCTGAAGCTAGGAATAAATAAAAATAAGGTTTTTCTTAGGAGCATCATAAACGAGCATGTGTCATTATTGGTTTCGGAAGCCAGTTTTAGAACATCGTTTAAGAACCATGAAACTGACGTAGGCCTCACAGAAGGCCTAAGTCTAGCACATGCCTTAGGAATAGACGAGAAGTAGGCATCGTCAAGTCTATGTTAAATCCAAATCAAATTGAAATATCTTTTTCAAATGCTGACTTGTTAGTCGTAATCGTGCTAGCTGCTAAACCTTTTTCAAATAAGGATCTGAAAAAGGATATAGCAGAATTAAACTGTCATGATTCTGATATCTGACTCTCTCAGGAAGGTTGCTAACTTTTTGACAGCAGCATCATACTGCCTCAAAGTTGAATCCCTTTCATCGGATTCCAGGAAGAGAATATTCTGAGGGTCAATATTCGCATCTCTTTTTGCCGCAAACTTCATGAAATCCATAAAGTTAGGGTTTTTTGAGAATCCCTGAGGAAGCGAACACAGTCTTCGTTTGTACTGACTGGGAGAGCTTGGGACTGGAATCCGAAGGGGACGAAGGCCCAGTTCCAGAATCAGGGGGTACCAATTGCTCTTCGGCCAGTCTGGGGCTACTAGAGCCACTCGACCCTTGAATGTCCTGAGTTTGTTCAATACTTTCATAAGGAGATTCACTGGAGGGAAGACGTAAATCTTCCCAGTTGTTCCAGTCTAGAGCTAGGGCGTCCGTGGCGTAAGCCAGAGGGTCCAGGTTGGGGGCTACATAACACGGTAGTTTGTGGTTCGCTTGGGATGCGAAGAGATCCACCTGTAGCCCTGACCCTTTGAAGGATCCATTGAAACGAACTTTCGTCTAGTGACCATTCCGATTCTAGGGGTACTGATCGGGATAGGGCGTTCTGCTATGACGTTTCTCACTCCAGCTATGTGGGTGGAGGAAAGATGCCAACTGAATTTGTCTGCCAGGGAGAAGATGGCTATCATGACGTGATTTAGATGACGTGACTTGGAGCCTCCTCTGTTTATGCAATGTACTACCACTGCGCTGTCCCAGGACTAGCTTTATGTGGGAGTACTTTGGTGGGAGTAATCTTTTCGAGTCAAGAACACTGCCATTGCCTCCAGTACGTTTATATGGAACTGACGGAACTGGGGTGACCAAATCCCATTGGACCTTTTGACTTGGGAGTACCCTCCCCAGCCGCTTAAGGACGCGTCTGTGTGGATGGTGATCCCTGGTGGAGGGAACTGAAGGGGTACTGACACTGATAGATTCTTGACTTTTGCCCACGGCCGAAGCCGATTCTTTAGAATCAGAGGCACTGAGGATAGCTTGTCCCTGGACCTGACATTTGCTCGTGAGCGCCAGATCCTGGTTAGGTCTTTCAGTTGGCTTTCATCAAGATGTTCGTTACTGATGCAAACTGGAGAGAGCCGAGGATCCTTTCCTGAGCTCTCCTGGATGCTAGTTTGTGACTTAGAATTGCTTGACTGACCTTCGCTATTTCTTTCCTTTTGGTAGATGGAATCGACAGAGTGTGTGAGGATAGATTCCATTGAATGCCTAGCCACTGAAAGTTTGACTCTGGAGTGAGTCTCGACTTGGACTTGTTTATCTTGAATCCTAGATATTCTAGGAACTGGATCACTTTTCAGTGTGGGCCTTGTTGCATTCTTCGACTGATGGGGCCCAGATCAACCAATCGTCGAGATACGCCACTACCATAATCCCTTGCGCTCTGAGCTGTTGCACTACTACTTCCGCTAGCTTCGTGAACACCCTGGGTGCCACGTTGAGCCCGAATGGAACTACCTTGAAGGAGAATGTCTGATCTCCTATCTTGAATCCCAGATACGGACGGAAGTGTCTTGCAATAGGATATGATAGTAGGCGTCTGTAAGATCGATAGAGGTGGTGACGGCCCCACACGGGGAAGTAAGGTCCGCAACCTGTGAGATCGTGAGCATCTTGAACTTGTCGCAGCGGATGGCTAAGTTTAAGCGGGACAAGTCTAAGATTACCCTTCTTTTGTGTGAGCCTTTCTTTGGCACGCTGAACAAGCGACCTTGAAATTTTAACCTCTTGACTTTGGCTATAGCTCCTTTCTGAAGGAGGTCCTCCGCGTACTCTGTCAATTCTTTGGAAGGAAGTTGACGGAAAGGTCTGGCTGGAGGTGGGTTCGTCAACCAGCTCCAACCCAGCCCTTTTGACACTATGCTCTGAGCCCACTGGCTGAAGTTCCACCGGTGGCGAAAGTGAAACAGCCTCCCTCCTACCTGAAGTTCTTCATTGGTTCTGGTAACCACCTCGGCCTCCTCTGAAGTGCTTTCCCCTATTGAAGGGGGCCTCCCGATCCTCTCCGACGAAAAGGACCGCTTACCTCTGCCTCCCTTGCCCGAGCGGTCATACTTCTGAGAAGCTTGACTCTCGAAGGCTTGATTGTAAGCTGGAGAGATGGCGTATGAGGTGGAGGGTTGAGGCTGAGGGGATATCACATAAATTGGCTGTGATTGACCTTTAGACGTGGAGGGTTGGGCTGTCTGCACTAACGGCATTGCTGGAACTTGTTGAGGAAAGCGTGGTTGCTTCTTTTGGTAAGGTTGGAAACGTCTGGGTTTCCTCTGTCCCTTACCTTTAGGTGTCAGGTCTTGCCTCCTCCTAGCCGTAAGACCCCAACGTCTTTAAGGCTCTGGTTCAACCTCGTAGCCTCTGCCTGTACTTCCTTAACCATAGCCTCTGGGAAGAGATCTGCGCCCAGATGTTAGAAGAGAGTAACCTATTCGGTTCATGTCGAATGGTTGCCTCTAGCAGGACATGCTTTCTACAATTCGTTCTAGCAGTGGCAAACTCGAACATATCTGACTGCACCGTTTGAGTCAGGGCTTTGGTCATAAGCTTAAAAATTGGTTCTGAACCATAAGCCATGGTTGCTACCTCAGACATAGCCATCGAGTGATTGATCTGGTAGTCGTGATTTTGAGTCAAATTCAGCCTGAATAAGACTATCTGGGAGCCTGGGTAGCTTTTCACAACTGCTCCATAGCACAGTCCGGTTGAGTTTGCCAGCTGAGAATGTATTCGGCAAGTCTTCCCACAATTCTCCGATTGAAGGGAGCAACGGAGATGTGGGATCTGCTTCTTTCAAACTGAGGCATGGGTTCCCCCTTCTGGGCTGCTGAGATGGTCGACCTTGCTATCTTGGTTAGAACGGGGGGAGCTGGGTACTCTCATCCATTGTGAAAATGGTAAAGGGACTTTTAAATGGTTGTATCTGGTGTTCGAACAATCCATGTCCTCTAAACATCTGAGCCATTCTCTCTGAGCCTGGTCTCGAGAATAGAGGACTGTCTCCTTTGGTACCCTATCGTCCCGAACCATAGCCGAAGGCGTGAGCCTTGCGTAGCCTATGAAAGGAGGCTGTAGGCCTTCCGGGTAGAACTCGAAGTCCTCTATTCCTTCGAGTTCCAAACTCCGGTATGGAGATGAGACCATCCTGGAAGGGGGCGTATGACGCTATCTCCAAGGGTTGTTCATGGAGAAAGCGGGAAGCGAGTCATACGGAGGAAGCTGAGATCCACTAGTGTTTGGAGAGTGAGGGAGAGGCTAGAGGGGCTTCTCTTAGCCCGGCTATAACAGAATCCTGAGAAGTGATCCTGTCTGACAGGCGAGATATCATTTGTTCCATACTACTCTTAAGGGACCCCACTAGGTCGCCCACCTGTTGCAACAGGCCAGCATTGGAGTCCAAAGCCGGAGCTGCTGCGGAGGTGGAGGGGAGGCATCTGAATAGGAAACCAAAGGTGTATGGAACTGGTGAAACTGCCGGGGTGCGAGATCTCTCCTTGGGTTTACTTTTCGAGGACTTAGAGCCGGAGCTAGACCCTTTAGACCTGTCTGGGCCGGGATTACGAGCCGGAGACTTACGCGAGGAAGAAGACGAGGACGTCTTCTTCGAAGACGATGACGTCTTAGTCAAGGTCATCACTTTAGACTTGATCTTAGGTCTAACCGAAGCCTCAGGAGGAGTATATAACCAATTCATCACCCGTAAAGCCTTGGAAGGATGGAGAGGTTGCAGGGGTAGAAGAGACAGTCACACCCAAGGGTGACCCTTGGGTACCTGCATTACTTACCTCGACCACAGGTCGTCTATACCTACCATCGGTTCAACATTAATATCCAGGGTTGCGACATCCGTGGAGATATCCTGGTCTTGTTCAGTTAAGGAGGCCGCCAGCTGTTGTTGGATGAAGGCAATAGTCGGGTCCGCCTCTACTGGGTCGACGTACCCTGTCGCCTTGCCTCCGGGAAAGATTAATAGTGCTAATCGCTTCTCAAGTATGTAGGGCTGACCCTTGGCGGCGTTCTTGCCAAAACCTCCGACCCAGGCCCGCAGGGTAGCCAGTGCTGTATCCCTTACTGCCGGAGCCTGTAAGAGAGGGCGTATTTTAGATTTAAGAATCACTTAAAACTAAAACTTAGAGTATAACTTAAACTAGATGCCTTAAGTTAAAGTAAATGATGAAAACTTAAGTACTAAAAGAAGCGGAGCAGCTACCGGAGATGGAATACTTACGCCTTCCAAAAGCTGGCTCACCAAGATCGTAACATATGGTACACGTCTCATGGTACCAGACTGGATGTCCCCGTGCGGAGTCTCGCATGGAGCATGGGACCGGCAAACTTCGTGTCCACAGGGGTCCTGAAGTGTAGCGGAACATCCCGGATGCTCACAGGTTGGTGGCCTGTAAGTGGGAAGACACATGAGTATCTTAAAGGGGTATCACTTACAGACTAAAGGACAAAAGAACTCCGTTACATGCCGGAGCTCGGAAAAAATTTGGGCATAACCCCTCCCTGCATTGCCTGAATAGGCTATAATCCCGGAGAGATCCGGTAAAATATGAAAGGGAGGGGGGGTGGGGGGGGGGATGGTTAAGATACTTAAGATAAACTTAAAGATAACTTAAAACCTAAACACAAGCGAACCGGACTAGGTCAGTTGAAGCGGAGTGTAGAAACTCACAATACGGTAAGGTTAGTAGAGACCTACTGTATGCTCCGGTCCATCTAATGGGTGGACTAGCTCCTTCCGCTGGATACCAGGACTCCGATCAGGGAGGAGCTCTAGTAAGGAGGGTAAGGGCGAGAGGGACATACAGGCTCGAGCTAGCCCGGAGCGACAAGCAGTAAACGGAGGGGGGGGAAGGCCAGGGTCCCACAACGCACCACCCGGACCGGACCGAAGAAGCGGAGAGGTCGGGACCAGTCTGGGTCTGTCCGACTCCCTAGCCCCTCCGGCGGAGGGGAGGAGGGGGAGGAGGCTCGGGTATGTGAGGCGAGCATGGCACCGGCCCACCCCCCCCGCCGACTCTTATGGAAGAGCGGGAGGGAGGGGGGGAGCTGGGCAGGAGTCTGGCTGTCCGTGATCACGCAGTGACCACGAGGCGGTAAACTGAGATACGGTAACCAAGCCTAGGCCAACCAACTGATCAGAGAGAAGCTATCGGGAAGCAACCTGAACTGAAAAAGCGGTAGTATATAGGCCCACAGGGCTAAAACCAACTGATCAGAGAGAAAGCTATGTGGAAAGCAACCGAACTGATCAGCGGTAGAAATAGGCTCTATGAGTCCGGGAGCTAGGCTAGCCAGACGCCAAACTAACCTAACAATGACAAAATATTTATATATAATAAAAATAAAAATGAAGAAAGAAGGTAAAATAGCAGGAGAAAAAAATCCAGGAGTGTACGACTAACCCGAAGGCAAGTCTACCACTCAAAGCTAGTCAGGGGCCGATACTAAGAACCTGGACTAGGATCTGGATAGAAAAAGCCTACATAAGGTGATACATGCATGCATGATAACCTGAGTAGACCTTAAACTAAATAAAGCGGATAATCAAAATAGAGCGTAAACGAATAAGGGATGTTCTAGGTATGGGAGACCAAGAACGAACCCATCACGCGGCAGGACCATGCTGCCATGCTTCCGACCCCGAGAACGTATTTATACCTAAAAAAACGGCAAATACTGTCTCAGGGACGGAAAAAACCAACTAACCGTAAACTACTGAGTACTTAACTTAGCTGCTGCAATAGCTGCACGCTCCATTATCGAAAATCCGAAGAAAGGGCACAAAATACACAGAGAGAAAAAATAACACGTGTGACTCGTGCGAGCTAACTGAAAAGGATGGCCACCAGAGGCGCAGCAGTCGGCAGCATGGGATGGAGTAGTAGTAGTACGAGCTGCTCTCTCTTGTGGGACGGCTCCCCTCTTGGAGGGTTTTGTAGTGGGAGATTTCTATTGGCATTTGGCTCGTGGTAGTGGCTCACTCGCCTAGTGTTCATACCGACACCCTCCTAGAGGGTGAGCGAGTCGTTTATACTGACCTTTTTCTTTATTTTATTTATTCTCTGGTATGTGTTAGTACATTTTACCCTAGAAATAATAGATTAAAGGATATTTCGCTGGCGACACGAGCCAATCGCCCAGAAATAGATTTTTCCTTACGTCAAATCCTTTTTTCGACCATTTCGGTAGAGTCAAAGTTGACCGACATGGTTTTTTTTTTTTCTATTTTATCGTGATTTATATGCAAATATTTCAAAATGAGAAAAGCTACAAACTTCAATTATTTTTTTTGTATTCTACATGAAATTGCGCACATTTTTATATATAAAACTTTATGTAACGGCTAATTTAAAATGGTGCAAACATTACTACAATCGCACGTATGATTTTTTCGGAAGAGTTACCGCGCGGACGTAAAGAAAATGTTATTTTTTTCATAAAATTTCACCATAAATCGAAATATTGTGCTAAAGACTTCCAATTTGTTGCAAAATGAAGGTAAATGCCTGAATATTACTAGAATATAAGCATTTTAGCTTACAATTGCGTTTATCGACCATTTCGGTAGAGTCAAAGTTGACCGAAGGTTGAAATTTTGGCAATTATCGTTATTTATGTGAAAATATCTCAAAACTGATAAAAGCTACAACCATGGGTTGTTTTTAGTTGTATTGTGCATGAAATTGCGCACATTTCCATATATAAAACTTTATATAACGGCTAATTTTAAAATGGTGCAAACATTACCACAATCGCATGTATGATTTTTTTCGGAAGAGTTACGCATGGACGTAAGGAAAAACGTTTTTTCATAAATTCACCTTAAATCGAAATATTGTGCTAGAGACTTCCAATTAGTTGCAAAATTAAGGTAAATGATTGAATATTACTAAAATATAAGAGTTTTAGCTTACAATTGCGTTTTTCGACCATTTCGGTCGAGTCAAAGTTGACCGAAGGTTGAAATTTTGGCAATTATCGTTATTTATATGAAAATATCTCAAAACTGATAAAAGCTACAATCATGAGTATTTTATTGTTGTATTCTACATAAAAATGTGCACATTTTCTATATAATACTTCATGTAACAGCTAATTTACAATGGTACAAAAATTATGTCAAAGTGACGAAATAATTTCCAAGATGTGTCACAGATACTTTTAGTATGGCAAGAAAGAAATTCGCGCTTGCACGCCTGCATAACGATTGTAAACAAAACAACACCTTGATCCGTGAACTCCCAGCATCCCCCAAGGAAGGCGGTGATTCAAAAGTTTTAGGCTGGTAGGCCTATAAGTATTTTTCCGCGAATTTAAAAAAAACTTTTGTAAGTCGACGTAAAATATGTCCAGTCGGCACACGGGAGACAAAAAATGTCGACGTAAAATACGTCCAGTCGGCGTAAGAGGGTTAACATTACATGCTCTCAAAATAGGCTGCCCCTTGCTACAAGGCTCCCCCCTTAAGTAGAGGCGTCCCTTGGCTTTACTGCCATTCCTCTGCAGGTTAAGTTGAGCACCATCCAAAGGCTTTCTCTACTGCAAGCTCTCTTGACTAACAAGGAATGACAAACATTGTTTCAATTCTAGCAGCTTTTCTATATCTAATTCAGTACATGACTTTATGATTTAGAGTAGAATATGTCCATGTCCTGGGAATCAGGCTAAGTTACTTAATTAAAAATGATTTGTTCATGAAACTTACTTGGCAGATATATATATAGCTGTATTCTCCGAAGTCCGACAGAATTTCAAAACTCGCGGCACACGCAGTGGGCGGCCAGGTGGTAGTACCCATTCCCTCCGCTGGGAGGCGGATATCAAGGAACCATTCCCATTTTTCTATTCATATTTTTTCTGTCGCCGGTTGTTAAACACCTGTTTACAGACCTCCGCCCAGGATTTTTGGATTTTGACTCGTTATAAGTATCTGGATTGACTTTTGGTTTTGACTCTGGATTGTTGGATTGGCATACGCGATAGTGACTGTTTTGGATTTTGGATTGGCTTTTCTATGAACGTGATGTCGGGATCAAGTTCAGTGAGCTCAGAGTGTGTGTGAGGAGTGATTGCAAGGTGAGGCTACCGAAATCATCGGTAGACCCCCACACAGTATGTATGGGGTGTAGGGGGCATGTTTGTTTGCTGGTTGATCGTTGCATTGAATGCAAAAGTTTGACTGAGGATGAATGGAAGGTGTATGAATCCTATCGCCGTAAGTTGGAGCGCGATAGGATCAGGAGGTCTTCCTCTAAGAGCGGGTTTCTACGAAAGGTAAGGGAAGTAACATTTCGCCTATTTTTAACACCAGTAGAATTTGCTTCACCTAATCCTGTGTTGTTGCCTGAGGGCCCTAGTTCTGTGTCTGGAGAAGGTAATGCCCTTTCTCTGATTCTAGAGTCATTACGCACTCTAGAGTCCAAAGTGTTGGCCCTTGAAAACGGCTCGAGCAAAGTGTGTGATCGTGCCCCTAGTGTTGTGGATGGGGGCGTCAGATCGGCCCATAATGCCTCTAGGTCTAGACCTCTGTCGGACTCCCAGACCTCAGGGAGTGGGCATGTCGAAAGCCGCAAGAGGGTTACGGGGGCTCCACCGATCTTGGCGTCCCTTCGCAGGACCTGTTGCTGCTTCCCAGGCTGCCAAGGAGCGTGCTCAGGCTCGCATCCTTAAGGACTTGTTTTTCGTCCTCCGAGGCGCCCTCCCGCGCAAGGGGTGGAGCGCTCGGAGTGACTCGCGTCCGTTGAAAAGGACTTTTCCTAGGGAGGACGCTTTACGTCCCCCTCTCTCCCGCTCTCGTTGCGGTCTTCGCCTGCGTCGTATGACGCGTTTCCTCCACAGAAGAGAGGTAGGACGTCGTCCGAGGACGACGCTGAGAAGCGCTTCTCTCGCGCCTCGGAGAGGCAGGTTGCTGTTCCTTGAGAAGGAAGGAGGCTCCCCCCGCCCCTCGTCTTCTCGCAGGCGCAGCCCTTCACCTCCTCTCGGTTCTTTCACCTACGAAGAGTATTCTTGCGTCGCTTCAAGACAGTTGTCGACCTTAATGGCTCGGAAGACTCGCCAGCAGCAGTTGAGCCTAAGCGAAGGAAGGACGCTAGACTGCCTGTCAAGAGGACGAGGCAGTCTCCTTCTCTGTCTCCTCGTTCGTCTCTGTCTCCGCCCGCACGTCAGGACGCCTTTGAGGACGCTCGACAGGACGCCTTGGAGGACGCTTTTGAAGACGCTCGGCAGGACGCTTTTGAAGACGCTCGTCGGGATGCTTTGCTTGACGCTTTGCCTGTGGAGAAGGCTTTCGAGAGCGCTCAGAAGGACGCTTTGAAAGCGAAAGCTGGACGCTTGAGCGTCAAAACATAAGGACGCTCCTCAAGAGAGACTAAGAGTATCCTCTCTTGACGCGCAGCGCGGTCAGGACGCTCTTCGTGGTTCGAGCTCTAAAGATCGACAGCTTTGAAGAGGCTGATGTTAGTCTTCCTCGAAAGCCTTTGTTGAAGGCTAGACCCGTTGGGCGCACGCCCTCTCCAGAGGTTCAATCTCCTTTGCCTCTTCGGGAGAAGGAGAACATAGTAGTCCGGCGACTCAGTGGAGGAAGAACAGCCGTCAGTTTCGTCGGTTTCGACTACAAGGTGCTGGTTCGTCTTTACGTTCTTTGTTTGGTGAGAAGTTTCCAGCCTGCAGCTCCTAAGCCCCTCCCTCCCTCTCAGTTTTCGTTCTTCGAAGTCGGGCAAGGTTTCGGAAGTGGTGGAGATGAAGACTTCCTTGTCCACTAAGAGAGCATTCAAGAAACAAATTGCAGGACTGGATGGAACGTCGGAAGGATCAGGGCAAGTCGACTTTCGCCCTTCCTCCTTCAAAGACTCATGGGAAAGGCAGCATTTGGTATGAGACCAAATCTGAAGTAGGAGTTAAGATCGTCTTCTTCCCAAGGGGACTTTGCTAGTCTGGTAGACGCCCAGAAGAGATCCCTTTTATCGTCCGCTAAGATTTCATGGACACCAACGGAGATCGACCATCACATGAAAGGTCTGTTAAAGACTCTGGAAGTCTTTAACTTCCTAGACTGGTGCCTAGGAGTCCTGGATCTTCAATCTAGGAGTCCCTGATTCTTTGAGTCTGGGGGAGCTGTCCAATGTGTTGTCATGCATGGACAAGGCCGTCAGGGATGGTTCGGAAGAGTTAGTGTCTCATTTCGGCACGGCTTTCCTCAAGAAGAGAGCGCTCTATGCAATTTTACAGCGAGGTCTGTTTCTGCATCGCAGAAAGCAGAGCTTCTCTTGCACCTCTTTCGAGCCATCTCTTCCCCCCAGGCTATGGTAAGGGACCTGGCAGTGAGCCTACAAGAGAAGGCTACCCAGGATCTCTTGGCCCAGTCTTCTAGACGTCCCGCAGTCCCGATCACGTCGTCGTCTGACGACCTCCTAGGAAGGTTAAAACCCTTTCGTAGCGCTCCTCCCTCGAGAGCTGCTCCTCGAGGAGAGGACTGCAAGAGGAAGAGTCCTTCAAACCTAAATCCTCTAAGTGAGAGAGGCTCAGATGCCTGTGGAGCCAGGCTAAAGTTCTTTGCGGGTGCGTGGAGAGAGAGAGATACAGATGCGTGGTCCCTCAAGATAGTGGAACAGGGGTACAAGATCCCCTTTGTGGACCCTCCTCCTCTTTCTACGACTCCCCAGAGATCTTTCCCCGTCATATCAAGGGGAGAAACAGCAGGTTCTTTTAGATCTTTTGGATCAAATGATCAGGAAAAGAGCGGTGGAGCAGGTCTTAGACCTGGGGTCACCAGATACTACAACAGGCTTTTCCTGGTACCAAAGCAGTCGTCGGGGGGGTGGCGTCCAGTCTTGGACGTAAGCAGCCTGAATCTTTTCGTAGAAAAGAAAAAATTCAAGATGGAAACACCTCAGTCGGTTCTAGAGCCTTAAGACCGGGCGACTGGATGGTGTCCTTGGACCTACAGGACGCATACTTTCACGTGCCTATCCACCCTCTTTCAAGAAAGTTTCTGAGGTTTTATGCTAAGGGACAAAGTTTGGCAATTCCGAGCCCTTGTTTTCGGTTTAAGCACGGCTCCGATGGTATTTACCATGCTCATGAAAAACGTAGCGAGATGGTTACATTCTGCAGGAATAAGAGTGTCCCTGTATCTCGACGATTGGCTTATCAGAGCATCGTCAGAAGAAAGGTGTCTGAAGGACCTTCACTTCACGTGGCCTTGGCGAAGTCCCTGGGACTTCTGGTCAACCTCGAAAAGTCGCATCTGACCCCAACACAGTCCATCGTGTGTATCTGGGGATTCAGATGGATTCAGTGGCTTTTCGAGCGTTTCCGTCCCAGGAACGACAGCTGCAAGGCTTAGAGAGAGTTTCGGCCTTCCTGGGGAAGGAAGCTTGCTCGGCGAGGGAATGGATGAGTCTGCTGGGAACCATTTCCTCGCTGGAGAAGTTTGTTTCCCTGGGAAGACTACACCTCAGACCTCTCCAGTTTTTCTTAGCAGACGAATGGAGAGTCAGAGAGGATCTGAATGCGACCCTTTTCATCACCAAATCGGTGAAGAACCATCTAAGATGGTGGTTAGATCCTCGGAAGTTTCGAGAGGGGTTGTCCTAAAGCTTCTGAGCCCAGACCTAGTGTTGTTTTCCGACGCCTCGGTGTCGGGATGGGGAGCAACACTGGGAGGGGAGGAAGTGTCAGGCACCTGGAGGGGGGAACAGGTGCCTTGGCACATCAATGTAAAAGAACAGCGGCGGTTTTTTCTGGCGCTACAGTTCTTCCAACAAAAGGTTGCAGAGAAAGTAGTCCAAGTCAACTCGGACAAACACCTCAGCCCTGGCGTACCTAAAGAAGCAGGGAGGTACACACTCCCGTCCTCTGTTTTATTTAGCGAGGGAGATTCTGCTGTGGGCAGATGCGGAGACGGATAAGGATCCTGACGAGATTTATCGCAGGAGTCCAGAACGTCAGAGCGACCTTCTCAGCCGACAAGATCAGATCCTGCCGACGGAATGGACGTTGCACCAGGACGTCTGTCGAGAGCTCTGGAGACTGTGGGGGTGTCCGTTAGTCGACCTATTTGCGACGTCGAGAACAAAGAGGTTGCCTCTTTATTGCTCCCCGGTGCTGGATCCGGGAGCAGTCGCGATAGACGCTCTGCTCTGGGACTGGACGAACCTAGACTTGTATGCCTTCCCGCCATTCAAGATCATGGGGGAAGTAATAAGGAAGTTCGTGGCATCGGAGGGGACGAGGTTGACCCTGATCGCCCCGATGTGGCCCGCGAAAGAATGGTTCACGGAGGTAATGTCATTCATCATAGACTTTCCGAGGACCTTGCCCTGGAGGAAAGATACTCAGACAGCCCCACTTCGCAAGATATCACCGAAACCTCTCCGCTCTGGGTCTGACTGCGTTCAGACTATCGAAAAGCTGGCCAGAGCGAGAGGGTTTTTCTAGAGCAGCTGCAAAGGCGATCGCCAATGCTAGGAGAACGTCCTCGAGAGCTGTTTACCAGTCGAAGTGGGCTTCCTTCAGGGCATGGTGTAGAAAGGAGGGAATTTCCTCTTCCACTACCTCTGTGAGCCAGATAGCCGATTTCCATGCTATTTTTAAGAAATGTACAGAAGCTGGCTGTCCCGACCATCAAGGGATATAGGAGTATGCTGTCGGCAGTCTTCCGACACAGAGGACTTGACCTGTCTGATAACAGGGATCTTCACGATCTCCTGAGATCTTTTGAGACATCAAGATACCTCAGGCGAGGCCTCCTTCTTGGAACTTGGATTTAGTCCTTAGACTTTTAATGTCGAGTCCTTTCGAACCTCTACATGAAGCGTCTCTTAGGAAACTTGACTAAGAAGCTCTTTTCCTAACTGCTCTGGCGACGGCGAAGAGAGTTAGCGAAATTCAGGCCATTTGTAAGAGAGTGGGCTTCAAAGGGGACAATGCTGTCTGCTCTTTGAGTCCCACTTTCTTAGCAAAGAATGAAAACCCAGTCGAACCCTTGGCCAAGGAGCTTTGAAATCAAGGGTATGACAAGAACCTGAGAGAGTCCTGTGCCCTGTCAGGGCTCTAAAGTTTTATGTCCTCAAGACTAAAGAAGTACGAGGTCCCTCAGATAATCTCTGGTGTTCGGTTTAAACGACGCCCGATATACCATTATCAAGAAACGCTTTGGCGTTCTTTCTGAGGGACGTCATTAAAGAGGCTCATTCGTCTTCCACACAGATCGATTTGAGCCTCTTGCGAGTGAAAGCTCACGAGGTCAGAGCTGTCGCAACCTCGCTTGCCTTCCAAGGAACATGTCGATCAAGGACATCCTTGACGCCACCTTTTGGAGGAGCAATTCAGTATTCGCCTCACACTACTTGAGAGATGTGAGAACGATATACGAGGACGTGTTCTCTTGGGCCATACGTTTCTGCAGACACAGTCTTGGGGCTGAAGGTAGCTCTCTCCCATCCTTTAGTTAGGTTAGGTTAGGTTTTAGTGTTGTGTTTTTTGGTGGTGGTGAGGCTTGGTGAAGACCTCCCATCTCTTAGCTTAGTGTTTCAGGGGGTCTTGGATAGTTGGTCAGGTGGTGGTCAGTTGCTTCGTTGCCCTCATTTGTATTGGCTCTATGCTCTTGTCACATTGAGGTCACGTCCCCGTTGACAGAGCATCCAGAGCGCACCAGCACTACAGGTCTCCCACCTGGCTGGCAACTTCTGATTAAGCACAAGCAGGCTGAGTGACAGTAAATCACAGAGTCTACGTTTGCTAACAGGTGAGGAACCAAGGTGTATATCATCTACTTAATTTAAGTTTCCTGCAAATCCTATTCTGTCACTTGCCCACCATCCGAAGGTGGGATTCAGCTATATATATATCTGCCAAGTAAGTTTCATGAACAAAATGTTATTGTATTAATACAATTAAGTTTGTTCACACTTACCTGGCAGATATATATAATTAAGTGCCCACCCACCTCCCCTCAGGAGACAGTGGCACTGATCAAATATGAATAGAAAATGGGAATGGGTTCCTGATATCCGCCTCCCAGCGGCGGGGGGAACGAATGGGTACTACCACCTGGCCGCCACTGCGTGTGCCGCGAGTTTTGAAATTCTGTCGGACTTCGGAGAATACAGCTATATATATCTGCCAGGTAAGTATGAACAAACTTAATTGTATTATAACAATAACATGTTTTTTATAATAAAACAAAAACAAAGCTTCAATTATTACTTTCCCAGTAATTACATGATCAGATTGATGGACATAAGCATAACAGAATGAGCTAGTCTGCTGTGTCTTTCCTAACCCTACTAGTTAAGGGACGAGACTGGTGTCACCTACACAATATCGATGTCAATACCTACGAAAATTTGAATTTTGTACATGGAACTTACCCAGCAGATATTACTTAGCTATAGACTGCCGTCGTCCCCGACAGAAAATTCGAATTTCGCGGCACACGCTGCAGGTAGGTCAGGTGATCTACCGCCCCTGCCGCTGGGTGGCAGGAATAGGAACGATTACCGTTCTAGAACCAGATTTTCTCTGTGCGCGGTAGTGTCAACATACGTTGTTGCTACCTCCTGACTTGATTTTCGTTTTTTCATCGCCATCGACCCTTCTGGGCTGTCTTTTGCAGGGAAAGTACTGGGTCTTTGGTTTGGCATACGCTTTTATTAACTTTTTAATGAATTTGGCTTCGAAATTTCGAAGAATATATTACGTGAAACTACCGAATTTTTTCGGTAGACACTTATATTTTGCAATAGGGGAAATATTGATTTTTTTTTTTTTTCACTAATACGTGTATAAGTGTTAGACTTGATGAAGGAAATATAAGATCTAACTTCCTACTTTAGGAAGTCAGAAAGCATATAACTAGATACGCTTCCTTTAGAAGCTTTAAGAGCTCTCGTACTAACGAGCAGTTAGAGTATTGACAATTCTAGTAGTTGTTGCATCCTCATCACTTCTTACTCCACAGAAATCTACAAAATTCATATGTGCAAATTTGAAGATAAATGGATGGAGCTAGAAAGGCGAGCTCTAAAAAGGTAAGAAGTGAATATAGTGTTCCCAGTGCAGTGGAGGGTGCGTTCTGATCGGCTCCGTAGCGCTTCCAGGGCCTAGACCTCTTCCAAACTCCCAGACCCAGTGGAGGAGGAAAGTCGACAGCCGCAGGAAGGTTAGGGAGAACCCCCACCAGTCAGGCGTCCCCTCGGCAGGTTCTGTAGAAACGTCCCAGACTGCCAAGGATAGCCATTGATAAGGCATCCTTAAAAAAGTGCGTCTCTTCATCTTACATCCGAAAAGACGAAGAATGTATGTTTGGAGTGATCTAGCGCGTTCTCTGAAAACTAAGAGAACACTGAGCAAGAGCCAGCCGCTGCCAGGAGCCGCGTTCCAGCAAGCTAGCGTGAGGTACGTTCCTATAGCCAGCAGCGAGGCGCGTTCCAGCTAACAGACTAGCGCGAGCCGCGTTCCTACAACCAAACGCGAGCCGCGTTCTAGAAAATTTTTCTTGGCGCAAGGCGCCTTCAAAGAGACGAAGCGCCAGCCTGGCGCAAATTGCGCCAGAAAAAACAGACGGCTAGAGCAAGGAGCCTTACAGTAGTGGCAATCAGAACGATCCTTCCATTGAAGTTTCGTTTCCGGGCAAGAGGCTCTTTCTAAAAGGGGTCCTAGTAGGCGCTGCGGGGAACTGTCAGGGCGCACGGGACCTTCCACGCAAGCGGAACGTTCCAGGAGCGAGTGCTCCTTCAGCGTGCGGAACATTCCAGGCGCGCGGGAACATTCCAGGCGCTAGGTGCAAGGATCCAGGCGCCAGAATATCCTTTCTCTATCTGCCTCGGCAGGGAAAGAAGGTAGTAGAGTATCTGCTGTATGAGAATACGATACGGCAAATCATAAGCACATACCGTAGTTACTTCTTTGCTGAGCAACTCAATTACCAGTATCCTTCCAGGAATTTCCTAGGAAGGACTACGCTTAAAGGGATGTTAAGACAACACCTACTTAGCTTCTAGATTTATCGAAGTCTTGTTTCGCTTAGATGCATTATAAGAACTTCCTGAAGTTCGATAATAATGTTATAAGATTTCCTTTATTAAATGGAGTAGCTGGCAAAACTCTGGAAGAGTAAGGCCAGTCGGCTAACGAGACTGCTATCGCTTAGACACCAACGCAGTATCATGTAGGTGTCGGTAGATGATGGGCGGTAACAGTCTCTCTCCTCGGGATGGAATGAATAAACCGTGTCTCTCCCCTACAATCGTGGTTTTAGCCTCGGATTGAGGGGGATAGTTAAGCAAAACATAAATAAAATATTGTCTGCCTTTTGCTAAGAAGCTTTCAATCAGAAAGATATTACATTTCAATGCTGTTTACGTAGGGGTACATTTTTTTTTTTTTTTTTTTTTTTTTAAAGGATTCTAACGCAGCGAAATCTCTATATTGTATAATGTTCTCATGCTTACGAAAGCATGGCTTATTAGAGTACATGCTTAGTGAGAAGATGAATGTAGTAGAGAATTCACTTTAAGACTACGGTATGGTCAAGTCTTATGCACATACCGAGGTAACTACAGAATTCCTAGTATCCTTACAAAGGTTTCCCTAGATTAATGCTGTTTACCACAACTGTGACAGTATTATAAAGGATTCTAATACGGCAGCGCGCGATATATATAATTCTCTCATCCTTTCGAGAACGCACACAACCTTTTTAAATTCGGATATTGCTCAAGAGAAGTTGGGTGAGTCGGATGGGAAACATTCTCTTAGTGCAGAAGTTAGTTTCCCTGAATGGGACTATACTACGTATATAAAAGTTTTTTGTTTTTTCCCACTAAGAACGGAATTAACATGTGAAGGATGTCGGGTACCATAAAGGCATAGATGTTATGGCACATAACCTAAAAAGAACTAGAAGGAAGCGCCAGCCTGGCGCAAATTGTGCCAGAAGCACCATCCAAGATATTTTCTCGTTTTAGCGAGTTATTAACCTAAGAGTCCAGTAGCCTCTCGGACAGCAGGCTCGGTAACGGCAAGATTCGTTCCTGATTTCGTTACCCATTTAATCGAAAAAGGGGTCGCTTACAAGGAATGATGAAATGATTTATTTTAATCACTTAGGCCAATTCCACGACTCTCTCATATCGCAAAGAGCATCGAGAATCTCTTTTTTCGCCCCGGTTCGCGTTAACAAAAGAGAACCTATTTGGGAACAGACACGGAACGTAACGATCCTTAAGAGGTTCGATGCAAGATTTTGCATGTCCGTGAGAACCTTCTCGATCGAAGATAATAACTGTTAACGTATGTCTAACATTTATTGAAAAGAATTGTGAGAACCTGCGGAAAGTCTTCTTCATAGATCTCTTTGTAAGGTAGAAGACGAACAGGCTTCCTTTAGACTGCTTCTTTTTCCTCGCCACCAAGAGAGGTAGCAATATAAGACATCTTTAAATTTAAAGAAGGGGAATAAACTTTAGCCTTTTTTCCCCTAGTTATAAATTCTTAACAGATATTAAGATAATTGGGCGTCAAAGGAAGAGAGGATGTATGCCTCATTTTGGCCTTAGAGGAGGGTTGGATTCACAGAAGTCACGTTCTTCTCAGCATGTTTCGTAAGGCTTTTCCAAGAGTATCTGGATATCTATCAGAATCTATTATAAATAGACCTATAAAACCTCTCCACTCTGAGTCTGTCCGCGTGCAGACTGACCAGAAGTGGACATGAATGAGAGGTTTTTTCAAGGTAAATGACAATAGTCATGGCTAAGACATAGAATTGCTGCAGATCGTGTTAGGGAATGAGGAAACTGTCCTCTTCCGATACCTCTGTGAACCACATAGCGAGGTTTTTTCTTCACTTTCAGAGGGAATCACCTATGTATATATCTGCTATCAAAGAATGCAGTTTTAAAGAAAGGCCATACTCTGTCTCTACAAAGGGAATTAGAGATACAGGATTAAGATCTTCGGGATCTTATACGATACCCCAATACGACAAGAGTAGGATATCATGTACTTCGAATGGGATTTTTTTTTTTTTGTGGCCACAGATTCCGTGTTCCGACAAAATGGAACTGCTCCTCATCTGACTTCTTTGAGGAAGTTTATGAAGGAATTCTTTGTTTCTCTTAGCCCTAAACGACCAAGAAGATAAGTGAATTTTTTTGTGCATTGGAATCTCGCATCAGATTCAATGGAGACTCGGCAATGGGTTCTTGCCAGCATAGTATGTCTGGCAAAAGAAATAAATCCCTCTATTCCTGACGCAACGCTTTCAGAGAGAAGTTTAGTTGCCCAGGCAGGGTACTTACATTTTCATCTACAGAAGAAAGAGATGGTTTTAAACGTTTGCCTACAGAGTCTTCGGGGTGCGATGAGGGCTCAAAATGCTTTCCCAGAAGGTATTCAGAAGGATACAATAAGAGCTAGAAATCAGGGTTCCGCCCAATTTCAGCTCAGAGTCTCCTTCGACTTCCAGACTCCTTCCCTTCCTTCGGGCAAGGATAGGGAAGATTCTGCAACAAGGAACCTCATCAACATGTAAGAAGAGATCTCGTTAGCAAAAGAAGTGTTCACGAAGGATCCTCCTCGGAGGAAGGACTCTTCTCTCTCGTGTTGTTAGATATCCTGTCGTCTACTGGGTGTAGCTGACTAAAATCACCTCCCCTTGCCAGGGGCCAAAGCTCAAAGGGGCAAGAATTTCTTCCACCTTCTCCAGTCTCCTGATTAACTATGTGTTGTTCAGGACTCTCGGACAATGTAGCGCCAGCCAAGCGCCAAATGCCAATACAGGCGAAAAACGCCAGAGGCGGACAGTTCCGAAGGAACTCTGTCATGGTCGAATACTGAGAAGGAGCGGGCTCCAACCTGGCGCAAATGCGCCAGAGGCGAACAAAGTCGGACAGATATAAGAGTGTCCGATGTGGACATCGTCAGACAGCCTAGAGACTTCTTCCAAGCTCGAAGCTCAGCAAGTGTGGAGGAGCCAAGCCAGGCGCGAGGCGCCAGCCAGGCTCTAGGAGCCAGCAGGCTCTAGGAGCCAGCCAGGCTCTAGGAGCCAACCAGGCTCTAGGAGCCAGCCAGGCTCTAGGAGCCAGCCAGGCTCTAGGAGCCAGGCCAGGCTCTAGGAGCCAACCAGGCTCTAGGAGCAGCCAGGCTCTAGGAGCCAGCCAGGCTCTAGGAGCCAGCCAGGCTCTAGGAGCCAGCCAGGCTCTAGGAGCCAACCAGGCTCTAGGAGCCAGCAGGCTCTAGGAGCCAGCCAGGCTCTAGAAGCCAGCCAGGCGCCATCCAAGCCAGCTCCTCAAGGCTAGGCTCCAGTCAGGATTGAGGATCCATCAGAGCAGGCTCCTTCAGTAGGAGAAACCAAAGGATTCAGGTCCATAGAAGGCCTAGATGCTCATGTAAGAGGGCTACCCATTGATATGATACAGGTAAGGCTCTGCCATGTAAGTGGGTCAGCCCCCATTGGCACGATCCGAGAAGGCTCTGTCGTGTAAGCGGGCTAGCCCCCATTGACATGATCCAGAAGGGTTTGTCAGTCATAGGTCCCTACCTCGCTGAAACTCTGAGGCATGCAGACTCATAGACAGTAATCATGAAGTCTTCTGCCAGGCTCCAGGTGCCTTCCAGGCGCAAGGCACCAGCCAGACGCAAGGCTCCAGCCAGGCGCGAGGCGCTAGCCAGGAAGGAGGAGCCAATCAGGCACCAGCCAGGCGCAAGGCGCCAGCCAGGCGCGAGGCTCCAGCCAGGCTCTAGGCGCCATTCAGGCGCAAGGCTCCAGCCAGGCGCGAGGCGCTAGACAGGCGCTAGGCGCCTGCCACGCGCTAGCCAGGCTCCAGGCTTCACCCAGAAGAGATCTATATCAAAGAACGCCCTGGCCTTCTTTGAGACATTGTGATCTCCTAAGCACTTGATAAGTGCATTGATGATTCCTTCAAAACAGCTGAGAATTAAAAGCGCATGAAGTGCGAGCTTTCCGAATTCTTGTTCTTTCCTAACAATATGTCATAAGGACATATTAGCTGTCACAATACGGGGAGATGCAACTCTGTGTTGACTTCCCATTATCCGAAGGATGTCAAGATAACCTTCGAGGGATCCTTCTCTCTTGGTTGATACGTGTCTGCGGATACATTGCTGGGATAGGGAGCAGATACTGATCCTTAACTAGTGAGTTAAATTTTATTTAACGTCGTGTTTTTTCTTTTGGGTTGTTTGAAAGGAGTTTGTAGATAACTCTTTTCAACTTAATCACTAACCCTTGTGTTAGGATCAGGTGATCGGGATCGGTGTTGTGCTCCTTAATTATGCCACTAGGCATAGGCCATATTGTCATGTAAGAGGCTCTGTCGAGTAAATGGATAAGACCCCATCGACAGACCACAAGAACTCTTAGCCATAGGTCACATCCTCGCTGAGGCTCTGAGGCGAAGCAGATTCCTAGGCATTAGCCATGGAGGCTTCCGCCTGATCTAGTAGGAACCAAGGTTTTATTTATTTATTACCTACAACGTATGTTGTTTACCTGTCTATTCAGTAAATAGTGTCTCTTCCCACCACCAAGGGTGTCAATCAGCTAAGTATATATCTGCTGGGTAAGTTCCATGTACAAAAAATGATATTGTTAAGATACAATAAAGTTTTGTACATACTTACCTGGCAGATATATACGATTGATGGCCCACCCAACCTCCCCTCAGGAGACAGGTGGAAGAGAAAAATCTGGTTCTAGAACGTAATCGTAATCGTTCCTATTCCTGCCACCCAGCGGCAGGGGCGGTAGATCACCTGACCTACCTGCAGCGTGTGCCGCGAAATTCGAATTTCTGTCGGGGACGAACGGAGTCTATAGCTAAGTATATATCTGCCAGGTAAGTATGTACAAAACTTTATTGTATCTTAACAATATCATTTTAAACTGCTGCGAATAAGTGAAACTAATAGCTATGTAATTACTGGTTAAGTATAATTAAAACTTTGTTTCATTATAAAAATGTCATTTTGATACAAACTCGGTAATCTTAATTAAGCGTATGCCATGTGAACTGGACTTGGAAAAGTTGAAAGAAGGAAGACTCCACCATGCATGGTCAGTCTGCAGGCAATCCACCAGCATCATCTCATGCTTCTGTGCTAACTCCCAAGATTGAGGGGAAGGGCTTATTTTTACATAGAAAGTATAATGGTTTTTTTTTTTTTATTGTTTTGCCCTTTTTTAAGCCATTTGTTTGTTTATTTTGAAATATTTGCCTTTTGCAGAGCTAACAAGCTGGTGTCATTAACCAGTGGTAGGTAATTTTGTTTATATATTTGTACCATATCCTTTGCTTTTGTATTTTGTTTGAGCGAGGAGCTTGCATTCTTAATTTTGCCTGTGATTATTTTGCTTGTGTTTGTTGCTGGTCTATACCAGGAGTGATGAGGTAATATAAAATATCAATTTTGAGCAAGAGAACAGTAGTCAGTAGGGTGTAGGTCTGTCTTGAGTGGAGTGCTATAGTACTTTTAAATAAAAAATTCAGCCTAATTAAATTCAAGCCCAAGTAAAATAAACTTAATTCAATGCTATGTTTTCTCTTTAGCCCTCTGTGAACATCATGAGGCAGTTTGTAGCTAATTTTGGTTTCTAGCTGGCGCAAGAAGGTTATCCTATTGTTAAGACCTCAGGTTTCTTAGCTATGAAAAATACAAATTGATTAAAAATTTGTCATTTTTATCCTCATAGTTTTAACGGGGCAGAGTCTTCAGATGATGACATTCACCCACACGCATCATCACCGCTCTCAAGTCCTGTAAAAGAGAAAGTAGAAGACTCTGAAGAAAATAAGGAAATACAGAATGGGTATTCAGATTGTGAGGAGGAGGATGATATACTTTTTGTTGACTACAGTGGTAGGTATAGTTAGTGAATTTTTAAAGTTGTAAACTTTGTTGCTATTTTGATATGTAAACTTTTCTCTTCTTATTTCCATTTTGAGAATCATGTTTTGAATATGAAATTTATTTTTCTTAATGGTGTAGTACATCAATAAGTTTGTCACTGTAGGTTTTCATAGACTATAGGTTCTTCTCTTTAATTTGTAAAACCTATTAATCCTTTCCCTTTTCAAAATCAGGTGTTCAACCGCTTTCATTACTTTTACTGCCCCTCCATTTACCCTCAGTCACTTTCTGCCCTCTCTAACGACTGTTTAAGGGGGCCGGCCGGAACCCCTATACTATATGGTGGTATAGGGCGAAAAATGCAAAGTCATGAAAAAATTCATGGAGCTTCATATGACAATTGAGAATACGTATACGAAATATTTCGTCAAAATTCCTCTTACTTTCGTAGTTACAGGGTAATTAGTAAACATAACTCAATAAGCCTAAAACATTCATCCGTACAAGAAAATGCAATATTTCTTCTGTTATTGTAAATTTTGATAATTATTGGCAAAGAAATTGTGAGAAATGGCATCTGTAGAGATTCCGTGGCTCGCATAAGCGAGTATCTGGTTCAATCATGAATCAGTTGGACTATAGACTTCAAGTAGATTACACGTTCGAGTTTCACCTCGTGACATTCACTTGCTTTTACGTATGTTTATGTATGTTTCGGCAAGAAGTTCATCATGCCAATGAGGAAAAGACAAGGAAAACATCTCGCTAACATACAGACGAAGAAAAAACGCTCAAGTATTATTACAGAATATCATAATATACGCATAGTTAGTGAAGAGAGAGGGGTGAGGGTTGCTTAGTAACGCCCCCTTCTTGCCTGACAGCACACGTCACACTGTGCCCAAGGCTACGATTTTTGAGCAAAGAGATCTTCATTTATGATAAATAACATAGTTTTGGCTTTTTAATACCCAAAATGGAATATGAAATTCATAATAATCATGATTTATCAAATTGTCTTTGTAAAAAGAGAGTACACCTTCGAGTCTCACCTCTGACATTCTCTTGCATTTACGTTTGTTTATCTTTGTTTCGGCAAGAATGTCATCATGCCAAAGAGGAAATACAAAGGAAAACATCTCGCTAACATATAGAAAGAAAATTTGCTGTAATAAGCCGAGTTAGTGAAGGGGAGAGAGGGGGTTACGTAGGAAGGAGTGCCCCATCTTGCCTCAAGCAGTGCCCCAGGCTACGATATATGAGCAAAGGGATCATCATTTATGAAAATTTATGATAAATAAAATAGTATAGTATTGGTTTATTATACACAAAAAAGAAATATACATTCATAATAATCATTATTTATTAACATTGTCTTTATAGAAATACGAAGGAAAACTTTGTACGCCGTATCTCAAAACTATACTTATTGACCTTCAAAATCTATCTCCTCACTTAGTTTTAAAGCTATAACATTGGAATTTGGTATATAACTCAGAAAGACATTATAGTACAATCAAATAGAGCCTTTTTTCCAATTTTTTGTTTCGTCTTTTTTTTATAAATTTTTTTCTCGTGATTTATAGGGTTTATTTTTTTACCATATTGAAACATTCATATCTAGCAAAAAAAATTACTTTTAGAAAAAAAAACTCTCCATTTGATTGGAGGTCTACATCAGGTCTATATATGGTAGTAATCCCAGGTCTTAATATTGAATATCAAAGGAGGAGATATAATTTGAAAAATGGTTATTTTCAGGATAAATCGCCCTGGCGTCACAAAACCGAAGGTCAGAGGCGAAAATCATATGCGGTTTGGAGATGTCCCAAGTCACCTTATTAAGTGGTATGAATATCAAAGTCCTGTCCTTAAAAAAGGGCATTAGCCGGCTGGCCCCCTTAATTTGTAAAACCTATTAATCCTTTCCCTTTTCAAAATCAGGTGTTCAACCACTTTCATTACTTTTACTGCCCCTCCATTTACCCTCCATCACTTTCTGCCCTCTCTAACGACTGTTTCATAGTGCAGCTGCAAAGTTTTCCACCCGTTACACCTTTCAGACCTTACTGTCAATTTCCCTTTCAGTGCTGAATGACCTCATAAGTCCCAGCATTTGGCCTTTGGCCTAAATTCTATTCTATATTAAAAAGCTCTGGCCTATTTCACAATGTCTTGGAACTCAAAAGTGTCCCAGACAAGAACCTAAATGGAAGGGAAACCTCAAACAAGATGTCTCGATGTTTCCATGACATAAACCTAGGACCTAATGGAAGGTTTAGAACAAAGTGACTATTCCAATAGAAAAGTATTTCATTTGTAAGAGATCCAGTCGTTTTAATAAAAATAACACCAAAATAGCAATTGATAAGCTGTGTATTCATGGTAAATCTGTGGCTGCAGTTGTGACCAATGAGGGTGATAATGATATTGTGATAGTTTTTAGCTATCACGAATTTTACTTATTTTGATGATAACCTGTGCATTTTGGAAGATAGCATTGTAATTTTATACATTTTAAATACTGATTCAATTTCTCCCAAGCAAAAAGAGATGCAGCATTAAAGCGAGCCTTTACGGAAATTCGGACACTGGAAAAAGAAGCGGCGGTCAAAAAACTTGATTCACCAAATGGCAAAAGTTCTTGCGACTCTGTTACACAGGACGATGAGGAGGACTTGGAACACAAATCAGGGTAAGATTATTTTGTAGCTCTTTTTAAAATACCAAATTTGTAACTAATTTGTATTTTTCATAACTAACAAACCTGAGGTCTTAACATTAGGATTTACTAGCGCCAAGCTGGAAACCGGTAGAATTAAAATTACACTTGTGAGATCCAGGGACTAATGGCATCTATACCAGGTCACGGGCATGTATACCCAGAATGCCCACGGCTACCTGTGACCCATCAGTTATATTTCTAACCCAGTTTAGACTGCTAGAGGGGTGGTTCGAGGTGGGCCTTTAACTGTTAAGACCTCAGGTTTGTTAGTTATGAAAAATACAAATTAGTTACAAATTTGGTATTTGTTCATACACGAAACAAACCTTCGGTCTTAACATTAGGATAGACTTACTATTGGAGGGAGGTAAGTCTCTCACAACTGACTGGAAGTTTGCCACCTTATCCATTTCCGAATATATAGGGAAATTCTAGAGAATGGACAATGAACCTAGGACCAAAGATATAAGCGGATCTATTGGTTTCCTCCCACTGGGTGTAGATACCATTCTACTGTTTACTCTTTATCCCTTGCGACTGGATCCACCTTCACCCTCTTTCCTTATTATCCAGAGGGGTGTGTTGCTACTGAAAAGTATATCATCAGCTAAGATAGCTTCACAGTATGGCTGACATCTCACCGCATCTAGTCCGTTCCAGCACATGGGACGGTACTCTCCTTCATATTGCCGTAGTTAAAGGAGTAGGAAGAAATAGTAAAGAAAAAAGACCAGTCATCCCATTCATTTATACTTCATACCTTCATTCCTTTAGACTAGACGCAAAACTTGACCCCGCCAGGCGGGGCACTGGATGAACTATATCACTTGTTGGGCCGCCACCACTGGACCCAAGGAAAAGGTGTCAAGGATCTATGGGCAACATCTTTCAAATAAAATGAGGTGAAAGTTGTTTGGCGCTTCCACACGCCAGCTTTCAGAATTTTATCCACAGACATGTTCTTCTTAAATGCCAGGGAAGCACTCACACCCTGATGTCATGAGCTCTAGCTCCACCTGGCTATCTACCCTCTGTCTTCTGCAGTATAAGCTTTCTGATTGTCTCCCTTAGCCAAAATGATAATGTATTCTTGGACACTTCCTTCTTGTTCCGTCCTGTACTTACGAAACAACCTCTGGCACCCCGGCCTGAGTGCCTTGTTCTCTTTAAGTACTCCTTAGTGCCCTGACGGGCACAGGAGCATTTCAGCTTTGTCGTTGTCTACAAAGTCTGCCAAGGAAGGTATGGTAAAGGAGTCGAATCTACCGTCTACATTGTTTTGGATTTTGGGTCTTTGCCACGAATTCTGGGACAAACTCACACACCATTGATCTCCAACCTCTCGAGTGCTTTATGAGATATGAGAGGCCATGTAGCTCCCCCACCCTTTTGGTTGAAGCCAGGGCCAATAAGAAGACTGTCCTTCAGGGTCAGGCTCCTATCCGTGGACTGCCTTAGCGGTTCGTAAGGGGGTTTTGTCAGACTACTCAGTACCTTGGTCAGATCCCAACAACTGGGGCCGGGCCTTAGCCTCCTGGTGGGCATGACTGTTCAAAGCTCCTCATCAGCATGGCCAAAACTCCCATGAAGACGATATGGTCCACTCCTTTCATTCGTAAGACTGAGGCTAGAGCAGCCCTGTACCCCTTCACTGCAGATACAGACATATGTTTTTCTGTTCTGAGATATATCAGAAAGTCTGCTAACTGCTGAATAGTGGTACCCGAGTGGAGACACGTTCCCCCTACGACACCAATCACAGTATGCTGACCCACTTCCCTTGGTATACTGTCGCAGATGATTTTCTGATATTACCTGCCATCTGAGTTGCTTCTTTCTGCGAAAACCCTCGCTCTCGGAGGAGATACTTGACAGTCTCCACCCGTGAAGCGATAGGGACTTCACGACTGGTGGTACCTCTCTACGTGAGGCTGACACAGAAGGTTGCTCCATGGAGGTAACTCTCTTGGCACATCTACTAGGAGTTCCAGTAGGTCTGGAAACCACTCTGCTTTTCGGCCATCCAACGGGGCTACCAGGGTCATCTTGAGGTTCTGAGACCGCATTACCCTGTTCAGAACCTGACGGATTAGACAAATGGAGGAAATGCATACACGTCCAGATTGTCCCAGGGGTGTTGTAGCGGATCTTCTGCTGCTGCCTCTGCGTCCGGGACTACTGAACAATACACTTCCAACTTTTTGTTGTACCTGGTTGCGAATAGGTCTATGATCGGTCCTTCCCACAACATGAGCATCCTGTCCACTACCTGTTGGTGTAGGGACACTCCGTTCCAGAATCTGATCCCTGCGGCTCAACTTGTCGGCCACTATGTTTCTTTTTTCCCGAATATACCTGGCTTGATGTCTACCAGGTTTCTATATAGCCCACTGGTGAAGTTGAACTGTCATCACATGTAACTGCCGAGAAACTAGGCCTCCTTGCTTGTTTATATAAGCTACTACTGTGGTGTTGTCTGACATCAATACCACCGAGTGGTCCCTTTACTCTCTGCCCTGAATTCTAGTAGAGCCAGGAAGCTGCTTTCAACTCCAGCACGTTTATATGGAGTTCTCTGTCCTTGCAACTCCATTTTGCTGACACCATCAACTCCTCCATATGGGCTCCCCAGCCTTCTAGTGACGCATCCGAGAACAGCAAGAGGTCTGGGGAGGATTGTTGAAGGGGGACACCCACTGTCAGATTGTCGCCGTCCACCACCACAGCAGTCTTTCCTCACTTCTGCCGACAAGGGAATTTGCTCGTACGGGTGATCTACTGTTGGTGACCAAAACTCTTCATCCTCCATTGTAGGGACCGAAGGTGTAGCCTTCCTTGTGGTACTAGCTTCTCCAGGGAGGTTAGGATTCCCAGCACCACCTGCCACTGTCTTGCTGGCTGTGTCTGCTTTCCCAGAAAGGCATTCACCACTTGTTTGCATTTCTGTACTCTTTGTCTGTCGGGAATACTTTGGCTTGTGTGTCTCATCACCATTCCCAGATATTCCAAACGTTGACTTGGATCCAGCTGCGACTTCTGCTGATTCACCACAATACCTACCTGGCTGGACAAAGCTGCAGGAGGGCAGCCATTGTCCCTGAGTAATTTCTCCCTGGACTTTGCTATCACCAGCCAATCGTCCAGATATCTTATCAGCCTGATCCCCTGAGCGTGCGCCCACGCCGACACGAGGGTGAAACACTCTTGTAAAAACTTGAGGAGACGTTGTCAATCCGAAGCACAGGACCTTGAACTCGAAAGCTTTCCCTGCAAGACTGAAGCGGAGAAATTTCCTTGAAGACTGATGGACTGGTATCTGAAAGTATGCGTCCTTTAGATCGACTGTCAGCATAAAGTCTCCGATTCTGACTGCTTGTAGAACCGTTTTCGGAGTTTCCATCTTGAAACTGGTTTTCCTTATAAAACAGATTCAGCGTTGACAGGTCTATTACTGTCCTCCCCACTCCCCGTTGGCTTTGTGGGTACCAGGAAAATCCTGCTGTAGAAGCCTTTTGTCGGACTGCATACTTGTTGCACAGCTCCTTTTTCCATCATCTTCTTCACTTCGTCCTGCAGAATAGTGGCCTTCTGAGATTTGTGGGCATAAGTGACGTGGGGTAATGGTTGATCTGTCAGGGGCGGGGTTACCTCGAACGGAATCAAATACCCGATCCTGAGAACATCCACCACCCACTGCTCTGCCCCTAGTTCCTGCCACAACCTTCCAGTGATTTGCCAGGCAACCCCCCACTGGTGTGGCCGAGTGATGGGAGGCGCCCATCCTATCTTCTTGAGCCTCTCCCCCTTCCCCTATTGCCCCTTCCTCTGTTGTTCTATTGTGAAAGGGCACCGATGCGTTATCCTCTTTGGGAAGAGGGTCTTGTGACTCTATTAGGGATGCTATGTCTCACTGGTTTCTTCGAGACATCTGCTGTTGTCTTCCCTCCAAAGGAATAGTTTGACTGTTAGAGGTTTTCCTAACTGCCTGTTGCACCAACCCTATCGTTAGTGTCAATCCTTCTTCTATCTATCGCTTCTTCCAGTATGGACCTCTGGCAACAGTAGTTGCGATTCCAAGATATCCCCATTCCTCATTGCTAACAGGGAATCCAAACCACATTGCGGCTTAGTCTAGCCAATGCTGCATCTCTCCTCATTAGCAGGATATTTGCCCAAACATTGGCACTTACGTTTGTCAGGTACGCAATCGCCTTGGACCCTGACTGTAGTAATCTAATGAACAATGGTTCATCCACTACTTTCCTTGTTGCTTCCGAGGATGCAATTTTCGCCACTGCTGTTGACCAAAGGTCTAACCAGGACGCAGCCTGAAAGACAGAAGAAGCTGTTGCTTCTAACGTGGCAGCCTCTTGGTACGTCATCGAAGGGCACTCCATTTTAACCTGATCCAAGGTTAATCCAGGCCTTAACCTTACAACATTAGGGTTCATTTGTCTAGACAGCAAAGGGACCTTCGGTGTCGTATAATATTTCCTTTGCTTTATCATTGGAGGGGGAATAAATTAAATGATCTATTAGATCTTAAGGAATTATCCCTCCCTGCAATCTTTGCGTTTACGTGTTGCAAGACCGATTCCGCATGACTCGAACAAGGCAATTCATACGACACCTTGGTATCCCTCTTTTAGTCCAAACGCCATGTCAATTCCAGGAGGAAGCATACTGGCCGGTGTTTCTGTCTTCTCCGAAAGGCTATTGAATTGACGAATCAAATCAATAACCTCTGCATACGAGGCCAGAAACTCTTGGTTTTCTCCTTCCTCCGGCTCTAGTGTACCACTCTCCGTCACGAGAGATGTTGTCTCGCCTCTATCTCGGACAGACGGCCCGGAATTCCACGGCCGCCTGCCCCTACGGGCCGCGGCCTTCTTTGATCTTTGCTGCCGCTGTTGGCCTCGATCCCAGATAGTCAGCAGGGGAACGAGAACGTCTCACTCTTTCTCTGCTCACGGATCTAGAGCGAGAATCTCGTCTAGATCTCCAAGATGAAGGCTCCCTTAAGACAGAGGTAAGTTCGTCTTTATTAGCATTGGCATCGTTTTCGAGCGTCGGCGAGACGGCCTCGGCCTTCTATCCAGACGGACACTGCCTTACACGAACGTATCCGCCGAGGTTGCCAACTCTCTATTTTTCGTACTTTTAATAGGAGCCTTATCGTCCTTCGTACGTATTTTTGAACGGCCCTTACGGGCGAAACTGGGACCTGCATTCCATCCTCTGCTGCACCTTTCGCCGCCAACGTCGATTTTACCAGAGGTATCGCAGTTGCGATCCGAACTAGGCAACTCCGCCTCGGCCCGCTAGCTCGCCGCCGTCACCTCTCTCGCTTGTTCGGACTCTTGCGAACGGCTTGTCTGGCAACCCTGTGCTTAATAGCCACTGATTTTCCGACCTTCTTGCTGATTGGAAAAGACAGTCTTCGTCCGAAGAAGAGGAAGAATTGATTGATTCTTCCTCCTCTTGGCCCGAGGATCCGCTAGGAACTCCCGAATCCTCTCCAACGCTTGACTGGCGCTCGCCGTGGACGTTATCGACTTAGCGATGACGCCGAACTAGAGGAAGAAGGCGAATCACACTTTTTCTTTTGTCTCTCTTATTCATTCTCTCCTCTATATCCTGTAACTTCGCATTACAGTTTGCATTGACGGATCAGAAGGCGTATTAGCGTCTGGGTGCCGCGAAAAAGGCCGAGAATCGGTCTGTGACGTCATCACGCCTGCCATCTCAGAGTGTGACGTATGTTGTGACGTCATCCCTCTCGTAGGGAGAGACTGAGAGGTTTCTGCTGGTAACCGCACGTTTGCTGCCAAATTACCTCCCCCACTTCTGCATCGCTGTAAATACTGAGTGGGATGGTGAAGCAGCGGCATTAATTCCCATAAATTGCAAGCCGGGGGATGAGGAACATTCAGCGCTGCCGGACCCTGCTGGAACCGTGACGTCATATAATGCGCAAGCAGACCATCCAAGGTTGGTACGCCTGGTAGGCCTAGCGCTGACCACGTACCATCTAACCTATGCGCTTGCGTAGCAGGAGCCTGGAACAAAGATGGCGGATCTCCCCCCTACTTGCTGGGAACAAAGGAGAGTGCAAATATTCATAAAAATTACCCAAGGCCCCTCCCCCCGACGTTTCCGATACAGAACCGCTAGGAGAAACCGAAGGGGTATGAGACAATTCAAAAGCAGGTGGAGAAACATATGGAGCAGCCTGTTTATTACCGATACAAAAGACGCCGGTAAGGTTTGGTCATCCAAAGATGGCGTCACCCCCTTTCTTTTGTATTGGCTTTTCCCATAGAACAACTTCTTCCACTGTTCCACCGACCAACCGCGACAACAGAACATGGATAGTAACCGTACATACGTTTTCCCTGCACCTACTACACGTTAGATGAGAGGATCCGTCGACACCGAGGTAGGAACCTAGAACAAGGGAAGCCACTGACTCCTGGGCATTTCCTTTGTCACCTCTTCGAAGCGGTAGACGATCCCGATGTTGAGGCAAAATTCTCTATCATACCACGTATACACTCTTACCACACACTGATCACACTGGAGAAAGAAAAGGAATGAATAAAAATAAAAAATGAAATGGATAAAGAACGGGCAAACTGAAAAAACCGGCTTTAAATGAGATAGACAGTAACACCTCTTATCTTAAAGGCGGTAGGAAAAGAATAAATGATGGTCACAGGTAGCCGTGGGCATTCTGGGGTATACATGCCCGTGACCTGGTATAGATGCCATTAGTCCCTGGATCTCACAAGTGTAATTTTAATTCTACGGTTTTCCAGCTTGGCGCTAGTAAATCCTAATGTTAAGACCGAAGGTTTGTTTCGTTGTATGACAACTGCAATTTATACTCAGTGAAATATAGAAAGCACCCAACGCTGTATATTGCTCATCCATTGGTCTTACCTCAAATTCAGCGTTTTAAACTTAGTCTATTTATGGTCGCATATCAATCCTAGATATGCAAATCCAATAGAAAGGGAAAAATGAAGATCAGGTAACCAAGTAGGTTGGGGCATACATACATTTTTGCCGACTGGTCTATAGCTCCCAAATGTACATGCTCAAGTTCAGGATTACTGTGGTTATTTCCATGTTATTTTAATTTTGTTATTATTGTCTGTTATTTTTCTTTTATTAATACTAAAATAAGATTCCATTTACCTTAGAAGACCTCTTTTACTCCGTATTCATGTATTTTCTTTTATTCTGTAGGGATCTTGACATATCATGTGTGGATTCTCCAGTTGTGATACCCAAAAAGAGAAGGAAAGGGAGAGAAACAGTGAAGAAAGCATTGGAAAGTCTGAAGCAGTTCTCTCAAGAATTATCTCAGTTGAAAGTAAGTTGTCTTTTACTGTAGACCGAACTAGTTGAAAGTATTTTTTTTTTTCTTTTTTTTCCATAAAGCACTCTTACTTGCATCTTTTTTCACCAAAATTAATCACAGATGCCAATTGTTTGTTTTTATTGGTATATTTAGACTTACAAAATGCCTTTAGTTACAACCAGGATCTGGTACAGTGAACATGCTTCCCAGTCACATAGCTATTTTTTCATGGTTTCCACCACCTGGGTAAAGGAGGATAATTGTCCTTCCAGTGGCTAGGAATACTTACCTCCTTATCTTAAATGTTAGAAGTTGGTAGTGCCAGTTAAAAGTACAAGAGTGTCAAAAGATTTTGGAATGGTGTTGCATTAAGTAATAACTTTCAGGCAACACTACGAATACACATTTACGTTGATACCATCATGTTTCTTGGGTTTTGGTTCTTAACTACTCTCCTCTGTCTTGGTGAATAAACTGCGTTCTACTTTTCCTCCAGTTACACTTATGCCAACTAAACATTGCTCTTAGGTACTGTGTCAAAAAACATACAAACCCATCTTAAGTTACAAGTTAGGCCCTTCGAAACTCTCGACAGTTAGGAGTACCAGCCCTCTAAAAAAAAATTAGATTTGTGAATTCCTAAAACACCCCAACTCCCACCCCAAAGTCCTAATATAGAATAGTGCATTGTTTTTTATAAAATATTTTCTGATATTTAACAAATACAGAACTAGTTATATGTAATTGAGTACAGACTACATCCTGTTTTTTTTTTTTTTTTAGTGCACAGTAATCATACAGTGAAGTAGAGGAAGAGAGATACAATACATCTACCAATACATACATATCATATATGTACTGCAGTACAGTACAGCAATGCTGTAGTTATGCACACCATAAAACTGTATTTAATCTTCTTTCACTTACCAACCAGCCTTCATGGGTTCACACACTGTCTTGAATTTGCTATTTCTTCATCAGTCAACTGTAGTCTTGAGAGGACATCTAAAAGGGAATAAACCAGAGAAAATGTATCTTATTCAGTACTACCAGTTGGGTACATGTAGGGTCAGTCTTTGAATTATACGCTGTACTGAAAAAAAATTCTTGTTTTTACTTATCAGAACAGGTGATAAGTCTAGGCATGAGAGCCTGCTTTATAATATTGCTCTTTGCTATAGATTAATAATGCAGTTGATGCCATTACAGCTGGAGTGGGATAAATCTGTGGTCATTTGGATTTGGGAACCTTGGAGATGGTCATTAATTATATTTGGCTACTGTGTAATTGATTTTCAAAACATCTAACTCACCTGGTAGTTATATATATAGCTTACGTCCCCGACGTCACGGCAGAATTTCAAAACTCGCGGCAATCACCGATTCAGTAGTCAGGTGCACCACCTGTACGCCCTCTACCCAGGTATGTAGAACCATTCCAACTATTCCTCAGATCTTCCCTGCCGCCGCTATCGGTGACATCGTTGGAACTTCGCTTGTTTGCCCGTGTTTTTTGCAGTTGATTTGGTTAAGTACACTTTGGCTTTGGCTTTCGCTTGATTTTGGAGTTTGGATTTGGATTTTTCTGACTTATTTGGATAGTTGGTTTGACCATTGCTTTTTTTATCTCTTTTGATAATTCCCAACATGACTGACTGCATCGAGTGTGAGAAGTGTGTGTGAAAGGTTGCAAGACTCAGCTTGCTAATCTTCTATAGACCCTCATTTCTATTTGTCCACCAAATGTAGAGGTAAAGTTTGTGAGTTGGGTGATAGGTGTAATGAATGTGTGGACTTCCCTGAAACTGAATGGATTGAGTATTACCGCTATGTGCGGAGGACAATTAGAGAAGTATAGAATAAGGGGAGCGAAGAGTACTATGTCTCGC